>NC_060054.1:3502635-3813918 GCF_905333055.1 Maniola jurtina | reverse complement strand
ATAGCGTATCGTATTTAATTATAATGTGAAAAGTACTTCAAGTTTTGATATGTAATGTACATAAAAACTGTATACTTCAAAAATTTATATAAAACTGTAACACGAAATAATATAAGAAAGTGCAAGAGAGGGCAGTAAAATGTTGTAAGTCCAATAGGTGACACGTGATACTTAATTTTTGGGTAGTTTCAAAATCATCATCAATCCAGTATCGGCCGTACATCCTCTTAGAATCCATACTAATATTATAAATACGAAAGTGTGTCTGTCTATCTGTCTGTCTGCTACCTTTTCACGGCCCAACAGTTTAATCGATTCTAACGAAAGGTACCGAGGTAGCTTGCGTCCCTGTAATTGACATAGGCAACTTTTTATCCCGGAAAATCAAACAGTTCCCACGGGATCTTTAAAAACCTAAATCCACGCAGACGAAGTCGCGGGCATCCTCTAGTAAGACCACAAGGGGTTTAGACCAAAGTCCACCACGCTGGCTAAGATTGGCAGAATTCACACACCTTTGAGACACTGGAAAGCTCTCAGTCATACAGGTTTCCTCACGATGTTTTCCTTCACCGTTAAAGCAAGTGATATTTAATTGCTTAAAACGCACTATCTAAATCATAATCTAAATCCGAAATGTTTGAAAATATCAACCAGTTTCTTCCTGTTTTTTAACCCCCGACCCAAAAAGAGGGGTGTTATAAGTTTGACGTGTGTATCTGTGTATCTGTGTATCTGTCTGTGGCATCGTAGCGCCTAAACGAATGAACCGATTTTAATTTACTTTTTTTTTGTTTGAAAGGTAAGGATCGAGAGTGTTCTTAGCTATAATCCAAAAAAATTGGTTCAGCCGTTTAAGAGTTATCAGCTCTTTTCTAGTTTTCTTGTAGAAAAGAAGGTTCGATAACCGTTAGGTTCATAATATTATGTCAATTGACAAATGTCAAGCTGGCAAGATGGACGTTGCCTAAATACATAATTATTTATGTATTTGAAAATGATGTTTTGGAAAACTCAGATACTTTAGATCGTAGGCGCGGAATAGTCCAAGAAAATCAGTTCAGCCGTTTGAAAGTTATCAGGTCTTTTCGGTCTTTTCTAGTTACTGTAACCTTCACTTGTCGGGGGTGTTATAAATTTTTAATTTACACTTGTTTAGAGTTTTGTTAGGGTGAGCGATATTTATATATTATATTATATTTCCGTAGTTTGAAGGCAACTCTAAAGACAAACGGCGTACCAACTAGGTACCCGTGTTAGTTCTGTCGTCTCTTGGACTATAACGTCAAAATCGTCCAATACGACATTCGCGTCACATCACGTCAATTTATACCCGTTCACGCGCTAAAGTAACTAAAAATACAAAATTAACTTTTCGAGACGTGTTGGTATTGGCAAGTACTTACTTACGCCATGGTTTCAAGTTTTAAAGGCTTGGAATAACACAACGCGTAGCGGCCATAGAAATACAATGCTCAATAAATACATTGGACCCATCGATGTATATGGATTAGCCTTTCCCATACAATTCCGTCCACAAAAATACGCTTGAATCTTACGTCATCGTCATTGACAAAGTCAAGAGACTTTTGCAATTTCTCTTGACTTTTTGAGCGCGTTTTTTATCTTCGAAGGGCCCATCCATATACATCGATGATTGGACCCAATGTACTCTCTGTACCTATACTCAAGGAAATAAAGAATATGCTTATGATGATTAAGAATTGAAAAAGTGTTTCAATTACGGCCCGAAAAATAACAACCAATACGCTTATATCAAATTACTCAAATTTTTAGGCTTATTGCTAAGGTGTTAAGCAATAAGCCTAAAAATTTAAATAATTTAGCGTGTATTTTTAATATAACGTATATAATTTAACGAAGCGGTTTCCACGGTTTTATTTCAGAATTTATTTTTTTGTTCTCATTTGAAGAATTCAAAATCGCTGTTGTCACGCGTTTTATATGCCCAAGTCTTTATCGCCTTCAAAGGTGCTGTTTGATGTCATAAATATTCGTACTGAATTTTGATGTGCAGAAGACATCTTGACAATCGTGTCTTTTTTCAGGGTTCCGTACCTCAAAAAGAAAAACGGAACCCTTGTAGGATAACTTTGTTGTTTGTCTGTTTGACGCAGGTAGCCCCATTATAGTCCTATTTTTAACCCCCGACCCAAAAAGAGGGGTGTTATAAGTTTGACGTGTGTATCTGTGTATCTGTGTGTCTGTGTATCTGTGTATCTGTGTATCTGTGTATCTTTGTATCTGTGTATCTGTGTATCTGTCTGTGGCATCGTAGCGCCTAAACGAATGAACCGATTTTAATTTAGTTTTTTTTGTTTGAAAGGTGGCTTGATCGAGAGTGTTCTTAGCTATAATCCAAAAAAATTGGTTCAGCCGTTTAAAAGTTATCAGCTCTTTTCTAGTTTTCTTGTAGAAAAGAAGGTTAGATAACCGTTAGGTTCATAATATTATGTCAATAGACAAATGTCAAGCTGTCAAGATGGACGTTGCCTAAATACATAATTATTTATTTGAAAATGATGTTTTGGAAAACTCAAATACTTTGGATCGTCGGGGGTGTTATTTTTTAATTTACACTTGTTCTATGATTTCACATCACCATAGCCTTATATTTGACATATCGTCGATTCAGGAGCAAACCAAGAGTTCTCTCACTATAGATCACTCTGCTTTTGTTGACACTTTCACCATAACAATTTTTTTTTTTAAGGAATATTAGCCATGTTAAATGAGTAATATTCGCCTTTCCTCTCCAACTAAGCGTCAGGCTTGTGCTAGGAGTAGGTACGACAATAGTGCAACGGGCGGGGTTTGAACCGTCGACCTTTCGGTTTTCAGTCCACTCCTTTACCGGTTGAGCTATTGAGGCTCTAATATGAGGCATGCATTATGTAAGTAACTAACTCTCTTGTACCCGCGTAAGTTTGACGTTTGTATCTGTCTGTGGCACCGTAGCGCCTAAACTAATGAACCGATTTTAATTATGTTTTTTTGTTTGAAAGCTTGATCGAGAGTGTTCTTAGCTATAATCCAAGAAAATCGGTTCAGCCGTTTGAAAGTTATCAGCTCTTTTCTAGTTACTGTAACCTTCACTTGTCGGGGTTGTTATAAATTTTTAATTTACACTTGTATATTGAGATAAATAATTAATTAGAATAATATTATTATCTTAGGTACATACTACGTACCTACTAGATTATATTGATACCTAAAGGCTGACGCATACCCACGGTACAATGCCGAGATATTTTGATAATAACTTAATTAAATTCAGCTTTATTTCTTTGATAACATACATCTAAATAGATGAAAGGACTAGTTTATGCCCACGACTTTGTCCGCGTGGACTACACAAATTTCAAACCCCTGTATTACCCGCTTAGGGGTTGAATTTTCAAAAATCCTTTCTTGGCGAATGCCTACGTCATAATAGCTATCTGCATGCCTTTCAGCCCGATCCATATAGTAGTTTGAGCTCTGCGTTAATAGATCAGTTAGTCAGCTTTTCCTTTTATATTCAAATTCAAATTCAAATCATTTTTATTCAAGTAAACTTTTACAAGTGCTTTCGAATCGTCAAAATAATCTACCACTGGTTCGGAATGCTGTTCCTACCGAGAAGAACCAGCAAGAAACTCGGCGGTTGCTCTTTTATTTGTATATTTAGAGAAAAAAAAAGTGACTGACTGACTGATTAACGCAAGCTCAAACTATTGCACGGATCGGGCTGAAATTCAACATGCAGATAGATATAATGACGTAGTCATTCGCTAAGAACGGATTTTTACCAATGGCCAAACCTTTCTCACTGAGAGGCCTACTACTGTCAAAGTTTCAAGTTTCTAACCCCAGCAGCTTAGGCTGTGCGTTGATATACCATTCAGTCAGGACATCTCATTAAAAGTATAGATTTGTAAATTCTCTTCAACTTCAAGTTTTAACGCACTCTGCCGGTGCGCGTTGCGCCTAACAGGTCGTGTAATAAAATAAAATTTTTAAAAACCCCGCGCCTGGTTAGCGATAAGCGTTATCAAGTATTTTTAGAGTTGGACAAATAAATACACGGAGTCCGGACGAGCTACGAGTATTTGGTGCAAACACAAAAATTTTCCTCTCCTGTACAAATAAATAAGTATGACGTACTTATGTTTTTTTAATAAATAATTTGGAGAAACGCTAGCATGAACATTTGGATTTACTTCGTATGTGGCGTTTAGGTGTGGAAACATGCGAACTGTGCGAATCAATTCCCATAGGCGGTGTTTCCAGTATGTTACAACATGGTAAAATTATTGTTTACTAGCTGATGCCCGCGACTTCGTTCGCGTGGATGTAGGTTTTCTTAAGTTCCCGTGGGAACCCTTTGATTTTCCGGGATAAAAAGTAGGCTATGTGCTAATCCAGGGTATAATCTATCTCCAGTCTAAATTTCAACCCAATCCGCCCAGTAGTTTTTGCGTGAAGAAGTAACAAACATACACACACACACACACACACATACAAACTTTCTCCTTTATAATATTAGTGTGATAGTGTGATGTGATGTGATGCGAATTAGGTAGCCACGATACAGTGTTACCTAGTGTGGGTACCACCAGACACAAAAATTGTACAAGTGAATTTGGTAAATAAACATTTTTCATTTTCAATTTCATTTCATTCACCCCACCAACAAATTCCTGAAAGGCCGGTAACGCATCGGCGGTTCCTCTGGTGCTGCAAATGTTCATGGGCGGCGATAATCACTTAACATCAAGTGATCAGCCTGCTCGTTTGCTCGATATTTTTTACTAAAAAAAACACAATTGCAGCTAAGGTCTACAATTACTTTTCATCGTTTCGTTTCGTTTATCACACTAATATTATAAAGGCGACAGTCTGTACGTGTGTGTATGTGTGTGTGTATGTTTATTACTCCTTCACGCAAAAACTACTAGACGGATGAAATATAGAATAGAGATAGATTATACCCTGGATTAGCACATAGGCTACTTTTTATCCCAGAAAATCAATGAGTTCCCACGGGATTTTTAAAAAAACCTACATCTACGAACGAAGTCGCGGGAATCAGCTTGTTGTCTAGAAAAATAAAATACTGTGGGAAGGACCTCAACACCAGCCTACCAGGCATCAGCTGAACTGACAAACGGACAGCTAAGCTGACTGACAGACGGACGGAGAGTGTATGGAGTAAGTAGCATAAAGATAAGAGCGCCACCTCGCCAACAAACTGGCCCACCAGTTTGGCGAGATATAAAATGTTAAAAATAGGTAAAATTTGTGTGAATAAATAAATTAAATTAAAAGAAAAACGGACAAAATTCCAAAAATTATCACCACGCCAGATAATGGCTATACGCTGTGTACCTCTGACACGACGGTTATCTTTTCAAAATGCCGCAACGATTGCGCCTTATCTATTTTTTCGAAGTCGAAAACATATTATTTTTTAACGACACATAGATAAGTAATTTTGTGAATGGTGGAAAGTTTTGCATTTTTAGGGTTCCGTACCTCAAAAGGAAAAACGGAAACCTTATAGGATCACTTTGTCTGTCTGTCTGTCTGTCTGTCCGTCCGTCGGTCCGTATGTGAATGTTGTCTGCGAATAAATATATGAATATTCACATACTGGTCGCCTCGGCACTTGTCGAATTAATAGGTCCAATGTGGAAACAAGCCTTAAGAGGGGTCTCTCCGTCACTCGCTCCATACAAACGTAGTTCCAATTTCATTTGAATACTAAGCAACCAAAGTCCATGAAATTTTGCAGACATACTAAAAACTAATATCTATGCCTGTGGTTTTACAGATTTCTCTTAAAATATTCGGTTTCAAAGTTACGCGGTCTAAAAATTCACATACAAATCTTTGAGCCCCAATTTTAAAACTACATATTTTTAGAAAAATCTAAAACACAAGGCATCTAAGGCACAGATATTAGTTTCTAGAATACGTCTGCAAAATTTCATGGACTTTGGTTGCTTAATATTCAAATGAAATTGGAACTACGATTGTATGGAGTAAGTGACGGAGAGAGCCCTGTTAACAGTGTTAACATTGCGTTGGCGCAGTCTGCTAATGATCAAAATACATCTTGACAGGTTTTACTTTTTTAATCCCCTTCCCAAGTCCGAAGTCGGTTATAAACTCATAAGGGCGTCCATCCACTTATCGGCAGACCGATATAGATTGACACAACAATCGCGACAGTTTGGTAGATCCAATGCGTCTGTCTGAATAAAATATCGCAGTAAATTGCCTGCCGGGTTAAGCACGCGCTGTCAATTTGGACAAAAAACCCGAGACGATAGCGGCAGCGGCCCACTTTGATCCAGCGCGCTGGATCGCCAACACTGACAAAACAATTGACATTACTTGGCAGGACTATTTTTATTACAAAAAAAATATACAGGGTGGTCAAAAAGTCGTGGATCAAACGCAATAGGGAGATAGAGGAGGTCATTTCCAGCAAAAAAAAATCTACAGCATGGCCATATTTAAATTGCCCTAAAAGTTATGAATATTTTTGGGTTTTTTAACAAAATACCAAATTCTCTTACAATTACACTAATTGAAAAAAAATGTGATAAAAAACAATAAAACAAACGATGTTGTGTCATTACTAGATAATGTATCAGCACTACAAACCTTCTATTGAGGCTCTGGCTGCCAAATTAGAAGAGCAATTAATTTTTTTCCAAAACTTTTAAAGCGTTACCAAAAATTAAGTGTCACTTTAAAAGCGCACTGTGAAAAAAAAATGTACTACGGAAAAATGACCCTGTATTAGAAAAACTTGCTGATTTAATGCCAATTCAAATGAGGTATAATTCATTACTCTTTGTTTCGTAATTCTAGTATTATAATCGTTTTTTCATGTCAAGGTGCAAATTTCAGTAGATTAGTTTAATTCAAAATAATTTTAAAGATTATCTATCATGCTGCTAATTAAACTGCTAGTTTTTTGTACGTTGGAATGCTAGAAACATCACTGTGCTTGTCACACTTAAAATTTGTGAAAATAACAGAAACTCTTCACTACCACCACGTGCCAGAACTACCCAGAACGCCCGTCTTGCAAGTAGTTCATCTTTTCTAGGAAACAAAAGAATAAAGAAACTATCCTTATTTCAACAATGCAAATAGGAAGGATAATTAGTTTGAAATAGAGGCATAGTTTCTTTATCCTTTTGTTTCCTAGAAAAGATGAACTACTTGCAAGATGGGCGTTCTGGGTAGTTCTGGCACGTGGTGGTAGTGAAGAGTTTCTGTTATTTTCACAAATTTTAAGTGTGACAAGCACAGTGATGTTTCTAGCATTCCAACGTACAAAAAACTAGCAGTTTAACTAGCAGCATGATAATCTTCAAAATTATTTTGAATTAAACTAATCTACTGAAATTTGCACCTTGACATGAAAAAACGATTATAATACTAGAATTACGAAACAAAGAGTAATGTATTATACCTCATTTGAATTGGCATTAAATCAGCAAGTTTTTCTAATACAGGGTCATTTTTCCGTAGTACATTTTTTTTTCACAGTGCGCTTTTAAAGTGACACTTAATTTTTGGTAACGCTTTAAAAGTTTTGGAAAAAAATTAATTGCTCTTCTAATTTGGCAGCCAGAGCCTCAATAGAAGGTTTGTAGTGCTGATACATTATCTAGTAATGACACAACATCGTTTGTTTTATTGTTTTTTATCACATTTTTTTTCAATTAGTGTAATTGTAAGAGAATTTGGTATTTTGTTAAAAAACCCAAAAATATTCATAACTTTTAGGGCAATTTAAATATGGCCATGCTGTAGATTTTTTTTTGCTGGAAATGACCTCCTCTATCTCCCTATTGCGTTTGATCCACGACTTTTTGACCACCCTGTATATACTCACATACTCAATAAATTATTTACCAATGACTCTTTGATAGGAAAAATCTGAAACTTTTAAATCGCCCATACTTTCTGAAGACCTCCGTTGAAAACCTATATCCACGCGGATAAAGTCGCGGGCATCAGCTAGTAATTTTATAAATGTGGAAGCTTGAATGTTTGTTATACCTTCACGCGACAGTGACTGGATCGATTTTTTTGACATTTGTAATGGAGATAGCTAAAACCTGAGATGATGACCGGCAGCGGTCCACTTTGATGCACGCGCTGGATCGCAACTGACAAAACAATTGGCATTACTTGGCAGGACTATTTTTATTACAAAATTAAAAAAAATATCATGAACATAAATATAATCTTTTATAACAAAATTCCGCAATCAATTTTGGACTTGCTTTTACACAAGTTTAAAAATCTATTTAAAAATCATGTTATACAATCGAAGATTATGTAAATGACAAAAGAGCGCGGATTTTCGACCTGCAGCTCGCTCCAGCAATGCGTGGGATTTCAATTACTTTTATACATGGCATAATATTGTGCTATATTAAATCTTTGAAAAGAGCAACCGCCGAGATTCTTGCTGGTTCTTCTCGGTAGGAAAGGCATTCCGAACCAGTGGTAGATGCACTTGACGATTCAAAAGCAGATTGTAAAAGCTTAATTGAATAAAAATGTTTTGAGTTTTGAATTTATAGTATACTCACATATTAATGTACATTAAATTAATTATTTACCAATGGTTTTTTTATGGGAAAAATCTGAAACTTTTAAATCGACTATACTTTCTAAAGACCCCCCAAATCCATACTAATATTATAACGTTGATAGAACAGCTTTTCCTTTTATATGTATACTAGAGGATGCCCGCGACTTCGTCCGCGTGGATGTAGTTCTTTAAAGATCCCGTGGAAACTATTTGGTTTTCCGGGATAAAAAGTTGTCTATGTCAATAACATGGACGCAAGCTACCTTGGTACCAAATTTCATACAAATTGTTTGAGCGGCTGGGTCTTTAGGAATCCCGTGGGAACTCTTTGATTTTCCGGGATAAAAAGTAGCCTATGACCGTCCCCGGGATATAAGCTAACTCTGTACCAAATTTCGTCAGAATCGGTTAAACTGTTGGGCCGTGAAAAGGTAGCAGACAGACAGACAGACAGAGACCTTCGCATTTACAATATAATATTAGTATGGAAGTATGGATTTAGGAGAAGATATCACTCACGCTAAAATAGGTAGGTACGTGTAGTTACGCGTAAATTTTCATCACACTAATATTATAAAGGCGAAAGTTTGTATGTGTGTGTGTGTATGTTTGTTACTCCTTCTCGCAAAAGCTACTAGACGGATTGGGCTGTTTAGAATAGAGATAGGTTATACTCTGGATTAGCACATAGGCTACTTTTTATCCCGGAAAATCAAAGAGTTCCCACGAGATTTTTAGAAAACTACATCCACGCGAACGAAGTCGCGGGCATCAGCTAGTCATATTATAAACTAGCTGATGCCCGCAGCTTCGCCCGCGTGGATTATTCAGATCCCCTGCAGCATCAGGATTGAGGAGTTGGAATCTAATTTTTTTCTGAAATAATGTCGCAAAGTTCCTCTATCGATTAAAAAAGAAATGACGCAAATCGGTTCAGAAATCTCGGAGATTTTGGTGCACATAGGTAAAAAAACACAACTCCCTTCTTGAAAGTCGGTTAAAAAAGTAGCCTATGTCACACCCTGGTCAATCCTCTACTTGTATGTGAAAATCCCGTTAAAATCGGTTCAGCCGTTCCGAAGATTAGCCTTTTCAAACAGACAGACAGACAGACAGACAGACAGACAGACAGACAGACAGACAGACAAAAATTTTAAAAACGTGTGATTCAGTTATGGTATCGTTCAAATAACCATATGACCTTAATATGTGGTAGTTATTTCGAAATTACAGACAGACACTCCAATTTATTTATTAGTATAGATTCGTTATATTATTATAGTAGTAAAATGTAGTAGAGCAGCTACTTGGAAAGCGTTGATCGACGTTAAATAAACAGTTTTTTGCCGTTTTGCATGACTAGTCAAGTATTTTCCGTTTGATGGACGTTTTCAATGCATTTTTAGAGTTCTGCAGTTGAATAAGGAACCCTTATAGTTTCGTCCAGTCCGTTTGACACAGCCATTTAAAAAACTGGCCAATTGCGAGTCAGACTAACGCACCGTGGGTTCCGTACTCAAGTATTTTTTTTATACATTTTGCACGATGCGTAAAAATAAATCTGTTTTAGAATGTATAGGTAAAGTTAAGTTTAGAGCCTCGATAGCTCAACGGTTGAGGAGCGGACTAACTTCCGCAAGGTCGGCGCGCGGTTCAAACCCAACCCGTTGCACTATTGTCGTACCCACTCCTGGCACAAGCTTTACGCTTAATTGGAGGGGAAAGGGGAGTATTAGTCATGATTAGCATGGCTAATATTCTTTAATAAAAACCCCTTTCATATGATACCCTACTTGGTATAGTTATCTTACTTTGAAAATTTAAAATACTAATTGTATTTATTATTAGTTGCTCATGAACAAATTTTTTTTGTGATGTAAGTAACTACAAATTCACGGGTTTTTCGGATTTTTTCCTTTACTTGTGCTATAAAACCTATCTTCCTGCGAAAATTCATGATTCTAGGTCAACGGGAAGTACCCTATAGGTTTTCTTGACAGACACGACAGATAGACAGACAGACAGAGAATAAAGTGATCCTATAAGGATTCTGTTTTTCTTTTTGAGGTACGGAACCCTAAAACAACGGGTATAGAAACTGATTGGCTGAATCTATGGTAATCCTGTTGCAACAATGCAATAAAGCATGCGTGACACTGTAGCTGTTATTTTTAACCGACTTCCAAAAAAGGAGGAAGTTCTCAATTCGTCGGAATCTTTTTTTTTTTTTAATACCGTAATCTGCAGACAAGACTTCGTCTGTGGTGGCGTTTGCTGGCGCGCGTGTTGTGACTTTTTGGAGTGTTTTTTTGTTAGAAGTGGCCGGTTTTTGTGTTCTGCTGGTGTTTATTGGTAGTGGAACTGACTGGGAAGTGCTCTAAAGGGGCGCCGCGTGTATGTCGGCGGGCGCCGGCGCAGACGAAGTCCATACTTCACATATAGTTATTACACTACACTATACTATACATATAGTTTCCCTAACTTGTAAATAACTACAAACTTGACATTGGCTAATCAGTGTAAAGCCAGATGAGAGAAAAAAAAATCTGCAGTCACCTCTGATTGGTTGACGCTCGCTCACTATTGGTTACAATGCATTGTTGCAATAAGAATACCATAAATCTAGCCAATAACAATAGTTGCGATTCTAATAATGATTGATGCAGGATTGACGGAATCGAGCTACGGCTTTGCTTAGTACCAACAGTATTAATTCACTAAGAACACCTTCTGAACGTTGATAACTTAGGCGGGCACTAACCCTGCAGCATCAAGATTAAGAAGTTGGATCCGGAAATTTTTGGAAGTTGGTTAAAAATGACACCTCACTCGCCTAGTTTGTAAAATGTGCATTTTTTACAATCTCCCCCCTCCCCCTAAATACGCCTTTTGTTTGGACTCGCAGTCCTCATTTCTAGTGCCAAGATAAAGTTATGAACAAAGTTTCATTAATGTACATAATAGCCTCGATAGCTCAACGGTTGAGGAGCGGACTGAATTCCGAAAGATCGTTGGTTCAAACTCCACCCGTTGCACTATTGTCGTACCCACTCCTAGCACAAGCTTTACGCTTAATTGGAGGGGAGAGGGGAGTATTAGTCATGATTAGCATGGCTAATATACTTTATAAAAAAAAATTGATTGCCTCTAAAATATGCTATTTTACCTGTACTATAGTTTCACTTTCGTTTACAGTTACAGTAGTAACTGTACGTATTGAGGGTAGAGAGTTATGTAGGTACTTAAAAGAGGTCTCTCCATCACTCGCTCTATACAAACGAAGTTCGTCTCTCATTGGAATACTAACCAATCATACTCAATGGAGTTTTGTAGAAACGTTCCCAGAATAATATCAATGCCTGTGGTTTTCCAGATTTCCGTTAAAATATTCAGTTTCAAAGTTACGCAGTCTTAAAAATTCACATACAAATCTTTGAGCCCCTGTCATTTTAAAACTACATCTTTTTAGAAAAATCTAAAACACCTCAGGCACAGATATTAGTTTCTAGAATATGTCTGCAAAATCTAATGGACTTTGGTTGCTTAATATTCAAATGAAATTGGGACTACGATTGTATAGAGTAAGTGACGGAGAGAGCCCTGGTTACTACCTACCAATATTGTGCAAAAAAAGTGGTTTATTAATTTACAAGCAGCCGTGTAGGCGGGGCCGAAGGGCGGAGCTCGTTCAAGCGGCAACAGAGCCTCGAGTTTTTTTTTTTAAATCCACCGAATTTCGTGACCTCATTTTTATTTTTAATAATTTTATTTTTATCGACAAGTTCGACAGGCTGCGCATTTCGCAAAAGGCCTTTAGTGGTCTAAGCCGGATTTTTTTTATTTACAGAACTTTTTAATCTGCCCAGTGATTATTGTAAAGGCCGGTTTACATTAGCCATGCGATGGATAGTAAAGTCAAACTCAAAGCGTTTATTCACTGGATACTGAATACTGGATACTACATACTGGATACCTTTGTGATTGTCAAATTTTTGTGGAATTCGTAAAATAATAATAAAATGGTGATTATTAATTACGTGAATGTAAAACTTCAGCTAAGTAGTTTGAGAAAAGTAACACAAATGATGGCTTTACTAGATGTAGCTTGCGTTCTGGTTTTTGAAAATTCTGTGGGAACGTTGAATTCGAACGAATTCGTTGCTCTTTTGAGGCATGATTGAAGGACAAAATAACAAACAAAAACACTTTTGCATTATACGAGTATATCATTCACGGCAGTTAAAAAAGCTAAAATAGCTACTATAGCTATTAACCAATTACTAGGAGATATTAATAAATAAAAAATGACGAGCAGGCGAGTCACCTGATATTAAGTGATTACCGCTGCCCATGAATATTTGCAGCACTAGAGCGCCAATGCGTTCATTCACGTGATTTCGACTTTGCGACCTGTTGAGCTAAGTCGGTTGCACGGATATTTAACCCCCAACCCAAAAAGAGGGGTGTTATGAGTTTGATGTGTGTATCTGTGTATCTGTCTCTGGCATCGTAGCTCCTAAACTAATGAACCGATTTTAATTTAGTTTTTTTGTTTGAAAGTTGGCTTGATCGAGAGTGTTCTTAGCTATAGGTACTCCAAGAAAATCGGTTCACCCGTTTGAAAGTTATCAGCTCTTTTCTAGTTACTGTAACCTTCACTTGTCGGGGGTGTTATGAATTTTTAATTTACACCTGTATCTCATAGAGATACTACTCCAAGTACGGCTCTCTCTATCGTACGCTGAACGATTCTGAGCTCTTGGAAACTCTAATGGGCCGTAGCCCATTAGAGTTTCCAACTCTACTAAGGAAACTAGGTAATCTCATTGCTGCAAACTGCAGTCCAACGCTCGAACGAACATACTTGATCCAGCGAGTGACAGTACAACCAAATTAATAATGCGCATAGAAATCTTCGTCACTGTTTGGCAACGGTCGTATGATACACATGATATTGACTCCTATTTGTTTATAACAAGGTGCAAAATTCGTCGTATTCCCAGAAACACCCGAATCATTGAATCGTAAGAGCCCTAAACGCACTTGCATTTTGCACCTTGTTATAAACAAATAGGAGTCAATATCATGTGTATCATACGACCGTTGCCGAACAGTGACGAAGATTTCTATGCGCATTATTAATTTGGTTGTACTGTACTTGATCCAGCGAGTGGAACTATGTAAACCAGCCATAAGTCAAAAAATGAGATAGTTGTCCAGCGGACAAACCTAAAATTAAAAAAAAAACGCCTTTCTCGACAAAAGTAGTTTTTTATTATTAACTTTTTGCAATTGCTTAAGTACATCGTTATCGAGTAAGGTCGAATTATTTTCGGAAGAGGTCGATGATTTCATTATCATTGTATGTACTTATATTTAGTAAGTAGGTACATAACAATTTCTTAAATTAAATAAATATATATTTTGGCGCGTTCATGACATATTTTACTTATATGTGCATTTTTATTATATAAAAAACCAATAAAAAAACCGATGTGGGTAATTCTGTTACACAATACATATTAATGATCTCTTAAACTCAAATATAGGTATAAATAAATGTATTGCTATCCCTTTCATGATGCTCACTGCGGTAAAGGATAGCACTAGATTTAGAGCGAGATTACGACTTAGGTTTTTAGTTTTTACTTTTCACAGTTCCGTAGCCAAATGGTGAAAACGGAGACCTTATTGATGTCACTCTGCTGTCTGTCTGTCTATCCGCGTGTCACAGGTCTCTAGCTCATAAACGAAATTAGTTACAGACCTGAAATTTTGGTATTTGGTGTAGAACGTTGACCCGAAACTAATTATTGAGTTAGAAAAATTGAATTATCTTTCAGCGGGCTTTCAAACATATAAAAGGGACCGAATATTTTTTTTTTCTTACCCTAGCATGTGGGGTTTCGTTGTTTTGTTTATTGAGTAGAGTACGAATATATTTTTTTTTTTTTTAAATCTTGAAAAATATAAGTTGCTCCGATGCGGCGTGATTGCGGTACAAACCAATAAACTGACTTTCAGATATTCTATGATAACCTATGGAAGCTGGCGGGAAGTGGCTGGATGAGGAGGGCTGAGGACCGGGTGTGGTGGCGCTCTATAGGGAAGGCCTATGTCCAACAGTGGACGTCCACAGGCTGATGATGATGATGATGATGATGAACCTATGGAAAGAAATCAAAGACAAGTGTAAATTAAAAATTTATAACACCCCCGACGATCCAAAGTATCTGAGTTTTCCAAAACATCATTTTCAAATAAATAATTATGTATTTAGGCAACGTCCATCTTGACAGCTTGACATTTGTCAATTAACATAATATTATGAACCTAACGGTTGTCTAACCTTCTTTTCTACAAGAAAACTAGAAAACAGCTGATAACTCTTAAACGGCTGAACCAATTTTTTTAGATTATAGCTAAGAACACTCTCGATCAAGCCACCTTTCAAACAACAAAAAACTAAATTAAAATCAGTTCATTCGTTTAGGCGCTACGATGCCACAGACAGATACACAGATACACAGACACACAGATACACAGATACACACGTCAAACTTATAACACCCCTCTTTTTGGGTCGGGGGTTAAAAAATAGGCTTACTTACCTCTAAGGCTACCTATCATGTATCAAATGTACTAACATTTGTAACACTCCTGGCACAAGCTTAACGCTTAATTGGAGGGGAAAGGGGAGTATCAGCCATGATTAGCATAGCACACTCTTTTTAAATAAATTACTAAATTACCTACTCTTTGTTGGTTACCTGACTGACCCGAGCCAAAATATCACCCTCCATATATTATATTTAAATGGTTAATGAGTAGACGCACCCCGCTGAGTTGTGTAAAGGATAATTAGCATTGTATCGAAATGGCAGCTTCCAGTGGCCACTTTTTTGAAAAATATTTGAACTTCTTTTTATAGGTACTCTACTAACGAGTAAAAGGATTTTAATCAGCTCTTTAATATTAAAGAGCTGTTGTAGGCATGTGCTTAATTATTAATTTAAAAAGTAATTTTCCATTCTACCGTAACTAGGTGTTTTTATTTGAATTTTTGAAAACGGGTGGGTACAATATCTAAATAATTATAGTCAAGCTTGTCTGTTGATAAAACAAGCTATTTAAATTCAAAATCTAAGAAGGTTATAACACCCCCGACAAGTGAAGGTGACAGTAACTAGAAAAGAGCTGATAACTTTCAAACGGCTGAACCGATTTTCTTGGATTATAGCTAAGAACACTCTCGATCAAGCCACCTTTCAACAAAAAAAAAACTAAATTAAAATCGGTTCATTAGTTTAGGAGCTACGATGCCACAGACAGATACACAGATACACACGTTAAACCTATAACACCCCT
Source organism: Maniola jurtina (assembly GCF_905333055.1). Taxonomy (NCBI): domain Eukaryota; kingdom Metazoa; phylum Arthropoda; class Insecta; order Lepidoptera; family Nymphalidae; genus Maniola; species Maniola jurtina. Next base: position 3,797,921 of record NC_060054.1, on the reverse strand, counting down.
CTTTTTATGTCGGGGGTTAAAAATGGTTAGTAAACTTAAAACTAATAGCGGATGTGGATTTTACGAATTTTGGACGACCCTTTTTCTATTTAATAATTCCTGAGAAATATGTTACATATTATTTCATCAGAATTCATACTGTTCTTTTAAAACGTTTCATTGTGCAGAAAAAAATATAACTAAGTAATTACTTATTACAGTAAATATAAAAATATTAAGCTTCATTAAATTTGACTGAACTTAATTTAAGTAAACCAAACCATTAACTATAATTGTTGTAATTTAACAATAATGACGGATTACGAATCGAAATTGCAAAGTGACAGATTTGGACGAGCGAATTTTTAAAAAAGGAAAACCAAAAAAAAACTGAATTTCTATCACTGTTAATGAGTGTACTTAATTTAAGGCAATTAATTGATTAATTAAGGCCGATAATGAGACGGATCGACCGAGAGAGCGGCGGCCGCGAAATCGAAACCCGAGCGAGTCGAAAAAATCGTCAAAAGTGAAGATTTAAAAACCGCATCGTTAAAATTTTCTACACGTACGACTAAGTACTGTTTATTAATTAAGCACCGAGATCTGCGATTGATTAATCGAGATATCGATTCTCTAAATAAGGAAATGGATTTTTGCAGTCTTTGTACACGGTGACATATTGGGGATCACGGATCCCTAAAAAACCTGAGCTAAACTATAGTTTAGATATTCTTATCAAAAAATCTTTTCTTAAAAAATCTTAAATCTTGAATCTTATTATCATAGTGTTGGTGATCTCTCTGAGGAACAAAATCCATCGTAATGCATGCATTCGTAATGCATTCATTTAATTCTTAATGCATGTATTAAGTAAGAAATTAGATGCATGCATTACGAAATTAGACGTTTTCACGTGCAATTAATTGATAATGAAATTAATGTCGTTAAACTAATTTAGTGCCACTAATTTCGTAATGTAAATTCCGCTTTACATGCGCAATTGATAATGAGATTAATGTGGTAAAACTAATTTCGTGATGTAAATCCCGCTTTACACGTGCAATTGATAATTAAATTAACGTCGTGAAACTAATTTCGTGCCACTAACTTCGTAATGCAAATTCCGCTTTACACGTGCAATTGATAATGAAATTAATGTCGTGACACTAATTTCGTGCCACTAATTTCGTAATGTAAATCCCGCTTTACACGTGCAATTGATAATGAAATTAATGTCGTGAAAATAATGGGTCTAAGTGCACGCGGGCGTAGGCGCAGGAATCAGCAAGAAAAATAAAGTATTATCGATTCAGACCACCCGTGAAAATTATTCGCATCGATCCGCTCGATGGAAATCCATATTTGGGAATCGATTCAGAGATTTTGAGCTTTCAGGGCAAAATCAGAATACCTTTCATTAATTAAGATAAGATCGCCGCTTGTAAGAAAAACCCTGCACAAGCGTAGTCATTATAATTAACTAAATAGCTACATTTTTGGGGGGGTGAAAGAAACTCGTTCCGAATCCCTGAAATTTGATAAGTTTTTCTTCAACTTTTGAGCACTTACAATGTTAATTTATTTAATGGAATGTATCCATATTCCATACTAATGTCACCACCCAGTTCCCATATTATTAAAAAAAACCGGCCAAGTGCGAGTAGAACTCGCGCAATGAGGGTTCCGTACCTACCCAGGTACTTTTTCGATATTTTGCATAATAAATCAAAAACTGATATCCATAAAAATAAATAAAAATATGTTTTAGAATGTACAGGTAAAGCCCTTTCATATGATACCTACCCCACTTGGTACAGTTATCTTACTTTGAAAATTAAAACGAATTTTAATTTTTTTTAAATGATGTAACCACAAATTCGGGGGTTTCAGATTTATTCCTGTACTTGTGCTATAAGACCTACCTACCTGCCAAATTTCATGATTCTAGGTCAACGGGAAGTACCCTGTAGGTTTCTTCAGACGGACAGACAGACAACAAAGTGATCCTATAAGGATTCCGTTGATCCTTTTGAGGTACGGAACTCTAAAAATAAATAGGAAAGTGTGTTTCTTCGTGAGTTTGTCCTTCAAGCACGTCGTAACGGAGCAACGGATCGACGTGATTTTTCGTATGGGTAGGTATACTAAAACAGACCTGGAAAGTGACATAGACTACTCTTTTTCCTGGAAAATCAAAGAGTTCCCATGGGATTTTTAAAAACCTAAATCCACGCGGACGAAATCACGGACATCAGCTTGTCATAAAATAAATGTGAAAGTGACAGATAGACACCTATCAGTTTCAGGTTTGTAACCCATTTCGTTTACGAGTTAGAGACCCGTGACAAACAGATAGACAGATGTAAATAGACCTCAGTTTCACCCTTTGGTTACGGAATGCTACAAAGAGTCAGAGAATCAGGGCAATTCTTATAATATGTATTGAGCACTGATAATGAAAAGACATTATCCAGTAATTAGCATCCCGATTGACTGACTGACTGACGGCCGCATGTCGTCAAGCGTGACAGACATTAACACTTGACGCGTCTTGTCCATCATTTTGTCGCGGACGAACCGCGAGACCCAAACTTTTTTTTTGTTCCGGGCGGCTTTGACACCAACACGTTTTATAAATCACGGAAGCAGTGTTGCAACTGCACATGAGAACAAGTGTAAAATAAAAATTTATATCACCCCCGACAAGTGAAGGTTACAGTAACTAGAAAAGAGCTGATAACTTTCCAACGGCTGAACCGATTCTTGGATTATAGCTAAGATCACTCTCGATCAAGCCACCTTTCAAACTATTTATTTATCTATGCAAAAAATCTAAAAGAAAGTACAAAATTAACAGAACTATTTACTTTAAGGGGCATGAGACGGGCCTGCCCGCGAAATTCACTTCCCTTCGCTTCCACCTTAAGGCAAAGTTTACTCTTTTACCTAAGATATAAGGGGGTGGCCCTTATATCGTCCAACCATTTGCGTCTTTGGCGACCTTGAGCTCTCTTGCCTGCAATTCTCCCTTCCAACACTAATCTTAGGAATGAGAATTGTCTTCCTATCTGTAAATGTCCAAAGAAAGCGAGCTTCCTTCGCATGACTACTGAACATATCTGTCACTTTGTTGTCTGTCTGTCTGTCTATCTGTCAAGAAACCTATAGGGTACTTCCCGTTGACCTAGAATCATGGTAGGTAGGTAGGTCTTATAGCACAAGTACAGTAATGAATCTGAAAACCGCGAATTTGTGGTTACATCATTAAAAAAATTAAAATGTGTTTCAATTTTCAAAGTAATAAGATAACTATACCAAGTGGGGTATCATATGAAACCGCTTTACTTGTACATTCTAAGACAGATTTTTATTTATTTTTATGTATAATAGTTTTTGATTTATCGTGCAAAATGTTGGAAACAAGTGTAAATTAAAAATTTATAACACCCCCGACGATCCAAAGTATCTGAGTTTTCCAAAACATCATTTTCAAATAAATAATTATGTATTTAGGCAACGTCCATCTTGACAGCTTGACATTTGTCTATTGACATAATATTATGAACCTAACGGTTATCTAACCTTCTTTTTTACAAGAAAACTAGAAAAGAGCTGATAACTCTTAAACGGGTGAACCAATTTTTTTAGATTATAGCTAAGAACACTCTCGATCAAGCCACCTTTCAAACAAAAAAAACTAAATTAAAATCGGTTCATTCGTTTAGGCGCTACGATGCCACAGACAGATACACAGACACACAGATACACAGATACACACGTCAAACTTATAACACCCCTCTTTTTGGGTCGGGGCTTAAAAATACCCGAGTACGGAACCCTCAGTGCGCGAGTCTGACTGTGGACGGCAAGACGGTATACGGCAAAAGCGCGGTTTGAGTAATCGACGACTTGCCAGAGATAAAAACGCACATCCGGTCATGCCCAATGATAAAGTTTTATATTTGGAATGCCTTTTCCGAAGCATTTTGCTATTTTTAGCTCGTATTACGTTAATTTTTAAGGACGCAAAAGTAACGTTTTCAACCTTGTTCGAAAGTGTCAGTCGAATTTGGACTTAAATGTAAGATACAATACATGTCATTACTGCATGAAGTTGTGGGGGCCGGCTGTATTAAGTCCATTGAAGATACGGCTAGGGTTGTCACTGAAGAAATCTTTTTACGTTAATGTTTCAACTGTTTATTTTATTACTAGCCGATTTCGCCCGCGTGTATTTAGGTTTTTCGAAATCCCGTGGGAACTCTTTGATTTTCCGGGATAAAAAGTAGCCTATGTGCTAACCCAGGTTATTATCTATCTCCATTCCAAACAGCCAAATCTGTCCAGTAGTTTTTGCGTGAAGGAGTAACAAATATACACAAACACACACACATACACTCAAACTTTCGCCTTTATAAAAAGTGTGATCCTTAATCCAGTGTGCCAGATTCTGAACCCGACTTTATTCGCGTTAATATAGCTTTTTTAAACCCATAGGAGGAATTCCTAGTTTATTCGAAAAAAATACTTGTCACTCCTAGCATTGGTTATCTGCGACGGTTTCATCAAAATCAATTTACTCGACGCAGGGCGTTTGTGCACTTATTCGTATTCGATTCGTATTCGTTTTCGTAAAAATACGATTCAAAGTGGCCGCCATACAAAACTTATGTAGGTACGCGTGTTCACTCATTCGTATTTGATGGACTTTAGACGTAAACATACGTTTTGTTTACGAAAACGAATACGACTTGAATGCGGATGCGTGCACAAACGCCCTTTACAGACAAAAATCATACTTATTATAGTAAGTAAACAATACTATAAATAAGAAAGTGTATTTTGCGTGTTGGTTTGCTCTGTTCTTCAATCAAGCCGCAACGGAGCAACGAATGAAAGAGATGGATATATTGAAGCGGGACAGTTTTTTTTTTAATCCAGAAAATCAAAGAGTTCCACGTGATTTCTTATAACCTAAATCCACGTATACGAAGTCTCAGGCATTACCTACTTGTTTGAATTTTAAAAAAACGTGTTAAATCGGGTTTCAATAACCTGAAAATATTAAATAATCTATCTATTATAAGATTTACAACAACGAGCGCCAACCCTAGACAACTATGACACGAAAAATAAGTTTCACAGGAAATTCTATAAATGAAATATTATGTCAATACATACTTAAAATTTCATTTGTATGAAGTATGAACTTTTAGTAATTGTATGTACCTATTCCTACTAAGGCAAGTTTTAACAGACTCGGTAGATTTATGACTAGTCCGTATTTCTATTTGTACGTTCATAATGATATTATGTCATCCAAAAACTCCAAAATATGATTTTTTTTAGAAAATATTACAATAAAACTAGGTAGATCTTATAGCACAAGTAAAGGAAAAATCCAAAAAACCGTGAATTTGTGGTTACCTAGCAAAAAAAAATTAAATGTCACGAAAAAATAATTTACTAAATAAATGAACTTGAAGTGTTCTGCATAAAACTGTTAGGGTATGTATATCTTATTCACTCATACGGAATCTTTCAAGCACGACTCCGATTCGCACTTGACCGGTGTTTTTTTTTTTTTGAAAAAAAAATCCACGCTATTATTTAAACTTGTTTCGAACAGGTTTTGGTGTTGTTTATTTTGAACTCAGTTACAATGCCAAAAATAATGTTTTTCCGAAAAAAACCGGCCACATAGCCTTACTCAAGTTATTTATGAATGAACTGTACGATTCTATTTTTACCATGTTGTAGTTTTTTCGAAATATTTGCCCCTACTTTGGCCAAAAATTTGTTTTCATTTTGTAAACAAAAACAAATAACGTAATAGTTCCACCTTAGGTATCATCACTTACCACCAGGTGAGAGGTCAAGGGCTAACCTGTAACGGAATGACTCACCATCTGAGGTGACTGGGGTTCCGTGGCTCGCAGATGCAAAAAGCAGTCTTGCTAGACTCGGCTAGGTTAGGCCGCCGATTTCTCAACCTGTCGCTCTGACCCCCGGCCGTTTGGTTTCCCCTGCCGGGGTGTACCTAATCCTCCGCGCGGTACAAATGTATATTTATGTAACGTGTATGTAAGTTCATCTATTTCAATATATTATGTAAGTCTAGTCCTTTCAGCTTTTATATGTACAATTATGTATTTATTTTGTGCACGGGCGTGAGACGGACAAGTATATATTATTAAAAAAATACTATCTCCGAATATCAGGACTTTTTTTTAATTTTATGTTCTTCGAAATCTGTTAATAGCCTCATACCCATACGCGTATTCATAATACATATGCATATTTATGCGTATGTATATTCATCACTACTAATATTATTATAAATGCGAAAGTATGTCTGTTTGTTGGTAAATGTGGATTGCAATAGGTGGTAGTACCTACCTATGCTCTCAAGCTCGACTTGAAGTGACCATGGGGAGCACTCTTAAGCTATTAGGCCAATTTTGGTATCATTTTCGGATGTATCAGGGTTGCTGAATTTTTTACCCTTTTAGGGGTAGGTATATATAAAGAAGACTAGCGACCCGCCCCGGCTTCACACGGGTAGCTTTTTAAATTTTTTGTAAGCCTATGTTACTCAGGAAATAATAGAGCTTTCTACTAGTGAAAGAATTTTCACAATTGGTTCAGTAGTTCCAGAGATACCCTTCAAACTTTAACACTTTGTAATATTCCTAAGCATAGATTTAGTAGATAAATTCAGGCGCTATGTTAACATTATTTTTAAAAAACACTTAAAAACATCAGCAAAAGCTTAATCGCGCTGGTTATTATTATGTATTCATGAATTCAAAACGCTTGAAGTGCATTTCGGGGGTCAATTCAAACTTACACGTGCTTGATACTGTTGTGACTTAACAGGGCTCTCTCCGTCACTCGCTTCATACAAACGTAGTTCCAATTTCATTTGAATATTAAACAACCAAAGTCCATGAAATTTTGCAGACATATTCTAGAAACTAATATCTACAACATATCTAGAACTTCTCCTTTCAGCAAAGGTTGCCTGGTAGAGATTGCTCCAAGCAATAAGGCCGCCTTTGCACACAATTGTTTTTTTCTGTTTTCTTCTTACTGTGTTGTTATCCTTATATGTGTTTTTGTGTGCAATAAAGAGTTTCTATCTATCTATCCATCTATCTACATATGTCTGTGGTTTTCCAGATTTCTGTTAAAATATTCGGTTTCAAAGTTACGCGGTCTTAAAAAATTACATACAAATCTTTGAGCCCCTGTAATTTTAAAACTACATATTTTTAGAAAAAAACTAAAACACCACAGACACAGATATTAGTTTCTAGAATATGTCTGCAAAAGTCCCTACAAGAGACCTATGACTCGTCTATCTACATAATTGTGTGGACGTCTACCTGTTGGTAATGATGATGACGAGGATAAGGTTCTCCGAAGCAACGCGTACAAGTGTGAAGAGACCCCTTACATGTGAACATGAGTGAATACGTGTTCCGCTGTCTCCACAGTTGTAACTTAATGCAAAACAAGCGTTTAGTCGCGAATCGATTCATGCGGAAAACTAACTGCCAAATCTCGGTTATTACGGTTTATGAGATACAGCCCGCTGACAGACAGACGGACGGACAGCGGAAGCTTAGTAATAAGGTTCCGTTGGCAGTTGGCACCCTTCGGGTACGGAATCCTACAAATCAATGAGGAATGAGCAGGCCAATGCGGAATGCAACGCAGATAAGAGAGCAATCCAGATAAAAACGCCCCGCAAAGCGTTAAGGTCGTAGCTCACTTACACGTCACCCTCCCACACGGTAACACATTTTAAGGTGCATGCGACGGGTCCGCCCGTGAAATTCAAGTTTAATTTGGTTTTTCGCAATTTGTAAAGTAATACGACAACGTAGGCTTATGGCATTTTAATTGTGCCAATGGCAGTATCATCCTCAAAATTTTACTTGAAAGGTCGAGGTCGAGTTTAAGAAATTAGCTCTAGGATCGACTAATTCGTGAATTATAGTCACAGCCAGCCTCCCACCAGACCAGATCATAAATTATAAAATTCTAAGGACCTGCAGGGAATCGAACCCGGGACCTCCCAGTAATAAGACCACAGCGCTAACCAGTACGCCATGGAGGTCATCAGCTACGACCTTTATTCTGGTAACTGGTACTTTATCTTTACAATCTGTAATCGGTATGTCTTTTAACAACTTGTGACGCTGTCTGTAACAAAAAATTGACGTATTTAATTAGCTGGGATCCTTAATGAGTATGATCAAAGTGCGGTATTTCATACCGACGCGGTATATTACGGTACGTGCCTGACAATCTGTGAATTTTAATACCCTTTTTAACAAGACATAAATTTAAAAATTTCAAAAAAAGTCGAACTTCGCTCTTTTAGGAATCCGTATTATTTGGTTCCGGATAACAATTCCCATGCGTTTCGCTTCACTCAGGGGTCTCCACATCGTAGATGAACGTAGATAGGTCAGCTAATTAGTTCCAGAATTACTCTACCGAAATTAAGTAAAACGTGTTAACCGGTATGCAAATTACAGGATTACAATTGGAATGATGCCTATGGCCAAAAAAAATATTTCTTAGGAATTATTAAATAGAGGGTCTTCTAAAATTCGTAAAATCCACGTCCACTGATAGTTTTAAGTTGGTTTACCATTTTTAACCGACTTCAAAAAAGGAGGAGGTTCTCAATTCGTCGGAATCTTTTTTAAATTGTCGATTTAACTAAAAAAGTACGTCAAATTACGTCAAATACTTACGACGTCACATCTGTAAATTTTGTATAAACTTCTTTGCAAAGGAAGGGTTTTGACGTTTGATAAAAAGTCACTGTATGACTAGTAGTCATCATCCCTATGTGCGTGTCGCTTCACTCAGGGGTCTCCACATCGTAGATGAACGTAGGTAGGTCAGCTAATTAGTTCCAGAATTATTCTACCGAATTTAACGTAAAACGTGTTAACCGGTATGCAAATTACAGGATTACAATTACCATGCATGTTGCTACATTTAGCAATACTAATAAGTGATACCCGTGCAACCGCCACTCTGTCGAGGGACGAACACAGGCAAGCCCCACATAAGACACCCAAAAAAAAAAATGGGGACCCAACATCGTGGAACAACGTAGGTAGGTAAGCTAATTAGTTTCAGATTTGTTCTACCAAATTGAATTTAATACTTTTAGACGCTAGGTTTAAAAAAAATATATATTATTACGTACTTAGTTGAAAGATGGCAAATTAGATTCCAGCCTAAGGCCCGGTATCCACCTAAGCGGAGAGGAGAGATGTGTTCAATCGATCAATCAGATCCATAATAGGTGAACGTGTAAAAAATATCACGTCATCTTTTAAAAATCTGATTGGTTGACCTATACACATCTCTCCGCTCCGCTTTGGTGGACACCGGCCCTTAAAGCGGAAAAGAGTTGGGCTATCATTTATATAACTACCTATGACCAGGCTTTTTACTCTCCCACGTAGGCCTCAGCGAAAATCAAAATGTTAATTTTATTCAAGTAAGTGAGTAAGCAAACATTCTTAAATATGATAATTTTATTTTTACTAAGCACTAAGCAAAATCATTACGCGTAATACCTACTTAATATATTTAACATAAGTATAGTAGAAAATGATTTCAACAATTTTTTGAATCGTTTTTTGTGGTGGAAAATTTCAAAAATTCTTTTACGCGTGACTAAAAAAGGCTCACTAGTTCAACGGTTGAACTAATCAGTTAAACCAATGGGAATGAGCGCAAGTATTAACTAACTAATTAATTTTAGTCGCCAACAAGATAAAGTTGAAAACTAAAACCCGACTGCGATCGTCTTAATAAACGCTGAAATATTATAGTAAAATTGTTTTTCTGTCGCTTGGTATATTTTAATGTTGTAGTACTATATTTATATTTAAGAACTCAGAATTTTCTCCTCTTTCATTTGACACCCCACTCGATACTAAAAGCAAAAAAATAAATTTTGAAGACCCCCCCACTTTTTTTCATGTAATATCCGTTAGGGATTTTTTTTCGTATAAAATGTAGCCTATGTCACCCGGACTTTTACGACGAATCGATTGACACCTCATTCATCAAAATCGGCCCAGTAGTTTAGGCGCTACGGTGGAACACACAGAATCTGGATTCAAACATACACACATACATACATACATACATAGACTGCTAAAATCATAACCCTTCCTTTTGGCTTTGCCGCAGTCGGGTAAAAAAGGTGACAAGTGTCAAAGAAATCACGCGTAATTGTCACTACGTTTTAAATACGACCGATACAATATTTACTCACAAGAAAATGTAATTATTTCAAAACGCAATGGAATTTTTAGAAAGTACTTTACAATCTTCCCATGTTACATTTTTTTAATATATTTTTTTTTGTTTCTTTGCGTGCCACATACTGATAATATGACTCTTTCTTTCGAGTTTTAAGAGTCTACACACGGGACAAACTTCTTACTCCAACAACATCGTCGACGTCAAACGATAGATTGTTTTTTTTTATTCAGATACAAGTTAGCCGTTGACTGCAATCTCACCTGGTGGTAAGTGATGATGCAGTCCAAGATGGAAACCGGCTAACCTGGAAGGGGTGTGGAAGTTTTTATTAAACCCATACCCCTTTGGTTTCTATACGGCATCTTACTGGAACGCTCTTGGCGGCACGGCTTTGCCGGTAGGGTGGCAAGTAGCCATGGCCGAAGCTTTTTACCAGACCAGAAAAAGATGGATGGACGTGGAATCGGGACCTAAAGAAAATTGGAAAGCTGAAATCGTACAAGAAAGTAAAGGACAGAGCCAAATGGTGAGTTCTAGAGGATGCCAAGATTTACGAATTGTAGCGCCGTATGTCAGGTATCACGTTGGAGTGGAAGTTGGTCCCGTATGTAGAGTTTAACAGTTAATCATCTCGATATTAATGTAATTGAAGTTAATTCCTTTTTTGTGGAGACAATGCCTCGTTATATAAACTCCGTTAAACGCTTTAGCGTCTTAAACGTACCGGATAAAAAAATAAGATAAAGGACTGGGTATATTATAATGGTGTCAACGCACTCTATGGGTCCCCCCCCCCCCCGGGTTGAATTTTCAAAAATCCTTTCTTTGCGGATGTCTACGTAGAGAATAGTAATAGCTATCTGCATGCCAAATATTCAGCCCAATCCGTCCAATAGTTTGGAGCTGTGCGTTGAATAGATCAGTCAGTCAGTCAGTCAGGCACCATATTCTTTTATGTACATACTAGCTGATGCCCGCGACTTCGTTTGCGTGGATTTAGGTTTTTTCGCAATCCCGTGGGAACTCTTTGATTTTCCGGGATAAAAAGTAGCCTATGTGCTAATCCAGGATATTATCTATCTCCATTTCACAGCCAAACCCGTTCTGTAGTTTTCGCGTGAAAGAGTAACAAACATACACACACACATACTTTCGCCTTTATAATATTATAGTGTCATAAGTATATTTCAGCTATATGTAGATATATTAAGTGAATTACAATTATTGTCCGGGGTACTGGAATTGTGGATTGCAGGCGATCATGGAATGCGAATTTGATGTGTTTTTTACCGGATTTCTGAAAAAGAATGTGCTCGCTCCGCGCACGCCCAGTGTTGACGGGAGGGACGGCGACGTTTTGAAAATACGAGTGATCACATCCGCATATTATAGTGCGGAAAAAGGTATACAATTAACAGATGTTTTATTTAACCACTAGCTGATGCCCGCGACTTCGCTTGCGTGGATGTAGATTTTTTAAATATCCCGTGGGAACTCTTTGATTTTCCGCGATAAAAAGTAGCCTATGTGCTAATCCAGGGTATAATCTATCTCCATTCTAAATTTCAGCCCAATCCGTCCAGCAGTTTTTGCGTAAAGGAGTAACAAACATACACACACACACATATACACACAAACTTTCGCCTTTATAATATTAGTGTGATAGTGTGATACAGTGTGCCCTTGTCCCGCTCGATATTACCTATAGCGCTATTCAATATTACCTCGCTCGATATTACCTATAGCGCTATTATCAATAGTAGATGATTAATTTTATTCGCGTGCATGAGGTATCTTTTTTAGGGTTCCGCACCTCATAAGGAAAAATGGAAACCTTATAGGATCTCTTTGTTGTCTGTCTGTCCGTCGTGTCTATCACGAAACCTATAGGGTAGGTCTTATAGCACAAATACAGGAATAAATCTGAAAACCCCGAATTCGTGGTTACATCATTTGAAAAAAAAAATTAAAATGTGTTTTAATTTTCAAAGTAAGATAACTATACCAAGCGGGGTATCATATGAAAGGGCTTTACTTGTACATTCTTAAATAGATTTTTATTTATTTTTATGTGTAATAGTTTTTGATTTATCGTGCAAAATGTTGGAAAAAATACCCGAGTACGGAACACTCACTGCGCGAGTCTGGCTCGCACTTGGCCGGTTTTTTCTTACAAAATCGGGGGGCAAATAAAAATCCGAAGGATTCCGAGGATATACTCTCCGAAATATATCCTCGGTAGTAATCCAAGTTACAGGAAGAACTTATCAAAATCTTAACTTAGCAAAATCTCGTTTTTAAGCCCAGGTCAAAGTGTATTAAACTGAAATTAAGTTATTATGCCGCTTACTTCGGACTGACGCGATACAAAAAATATATTATAACCTTTTTATATTAGGGACATGGACAAAAGCCTTTTGGCGGCCTACTTCGCTTCCTCGTCGGCAGTTGAACAAGTGCCTTAAGGTGCCCACGCACTCGAACTGAACTGCAGCTGAACTGCGCGTCGCGGCAGCGCCCCGCACGATATTCTCTCCAGCGGCGACGCGCGGCAGTGACGTACGCGCGTCCCTGCTGGAGAAAATATCGTGCGGGGCGCTGCCGCGACGCGCGGTTCAGCTACAGTTCAGTTCGAGTGCGTGGGCACCTTTAGTCATAATTTTCGTTATACCTAATTACTTTGAGTTGTCAATAAGGTGCTACACTTCGACATTCAGCTGTCTTACTTTGATGAGGTGAGGTGAGAAAAAACACCAAGTTGCATTCTTGGACCCGTTTCTGTAGTACTTAGTTCGCGTGTACATTGAGAGATTGCAACGAGCATTTTTAGGATTTCATACCCGAAATGTGCCAACGGGGCCCTAAAACTACTCCGTCTGTCTGTCAACAGTCTACATCTCGTGAACCATAGTACGAGTAGATAAATAGTTGTTTTTCCGTCGACCTATGATCATGTTTGGCAGGTAGGTACTGACAGCTAGTACAGAAAAAAATCTGAAAACCGTGACTATAAGATAACATGCCAAAATTAAATAAAATGTGTTCACGAAAAAAATAAGTTATTAATTCACATAAAGTGTTTTACCTTGTACGATGATACGGATCACTCCATGCGCAAGTCCAACTCGCACTTGACGGGGGTTTTATTTAGTATACTAGCTGATGCCCGCGACTTCGTTCACGTGGATATAGATTTTTTTTTAAATCAAGCGGGAACCACGGATTTTTACGGGATAAAAAGTAGCCTATGTGTCAATCCAGGGTATAGTCTATCCTTTCTAAATTTCAGCCAAAACGGTCCAGTAGTTTTTGCGTGAAAAAGTAACAAACATACACACATACATACACACAAACTCTCTCCTTTAATAATAATAATTACTGTGAAGTGTGATGTACACAAAGAACATAATAATTTCGATTTATATTCACCCACCCAGTGTGTCTGCGCCCTATTTCTCAACAAGACCATAACAAAACCGGGAGCTGCATTCAAAAATTATTATACCATTCAAAAAGTAATTCAAAAACGTTAAAGCGCATGTCGAATGTACAAGTTACAACAAATCATTCAGAGTTGTCAAGTTTGACAGTAATTTGCTTAACGTGTTTTTGACAATTATCACACTAATATTATAAAGGAGAAAGTTTGTATGTGTGTGTGTGTATGTTTGTTACTCCTTTACGCAAAAACTACTGGACGGATTGGGCTGAAATTTAGAATGGAGATAGATTATACCCTGGATTAGCACATAGGCTACTTTTTATCCCGGAAAATCAAAGAGTTCCCACGGGAATTTTAAAAAACCCACATCCACGCGAACGAAGTCGCGGGCATCAGCTATTCTACAATATAAGTTGGTAAGTATTTCGATTTTATGTTAAAACTAGAGGATGCCCGCAACTTCGTCCGCGTGGATGTAGGTTTTTGAAGATCCCGTGGGAACTGTTTGATTTTCCGGGATAAAAAGTTGCCCATGTCAATTACAGGGAAGCAAGCTACCTCGGTACCAAACATACAAATCGGTTAAGCGGATGGGTCTTTAGGAATCTCGCGGGAACTTTTTTATTTTCCGAGAAAAAAAGTAGCTCATGTCCGTCTGCGGGATGTAAGCTAACTCTGTACCCGTGAGAATCGATTAAACTTTTGGGCCGTGAAAAGGTAGCAGACAGACAGACAGACACACTTTCGCATTTATAATTATTAGTATGGATTATTGGACGATGCCCGCGCCTTCATCCGCGTGGGTTTAGGTTTTTATAAATCCCAGACAGACATACTTTTGTATTAATACAATTAATATGGATTTTTGCACGCAATCTAGAAATCTATATATGTATAGTCAACCAACTGACGTGCCAGTTGGTTGCCTGTAGTATCATCACCAATATCATCATCAGCCTGTGGACTTCCACAGCTGGACATAGGCCTTCCCTAAAGAGCGCCACCACACACGGTCCACAGCCTTCCTCATCCAACCACTTCCAGCCAGCCGCTTTATATCGTCAGTCCATCGTGCTGGAGGGCGTACCCACACTACGCTCGCTTATCCATCATTATATATCGGTCTCCACTCAACTGGCCTGGGCCTATCTAAAGATGCCAACGATCTCAGTGAGTTAGGGCACGTTAGGGTCATGAAAACTTTGACATACTTAATTTTTTTTTTTCAAATTTTGTATGGAAATTTTTATAATTTTATTTCGTCATTATACTTCAGCATTGTATTTATCAGATCAAAGTAGCATGGGTACGTGTCGTCATTATATACTAATTACCAAACACCCTGTATATTATGTACATATAGACCAAAATCACTTCAATACAAATCAGATACAAATATCACTTAAGATGCCCACGCAGTCGAACTGCACTGCAGCGGAACTGCGCGTCGCGTCAGCGCCCCGCACGATATTCTCTCCAGCCGCGCCGCGCGGCAGTGACGTACGCGCGTCGCGGCTGGAGAGAATATCGTGTGGGGCGCTGACGCGACGCGCAGTTCCGCTGTAGTGCAGTTCGAGTGCGTGGGCACCTTTCGTAGTTTAACCCTAAAATAGGGTAAAGTCCCTAAAAGTGGAAACACTGATAACAAGTAGATAGGCATCTCATCAAATTCAAAACGTAATTATAGTTATCTTAAGAAGGCATCTCATTTTACGGAACCGATTTTGATGCAACTCAACCCCTAATAAATAAGATGACGATAACATCTTATAAAAACATCTTCGACATGATCTCTAATAACTTTAATAATAACACATTTTCTTAAGTGCGTACTGAAGTAAAGTTTAAAATATACTTAAAATTACGACGTATTTCATGAACGAATAAAGAATCACACTAATATTTTATTTATTTTTTTATTTATTAATTTGCAGACACAAAAAAATCCTTAAAAAATGTCTCGCCAAACTGCATCACAGTTTGTTGGCGAGTTAACGCTCATAATTACCTAATACTATTTTACAGTTAATTAAATCTATTTTACAGCTTATTAAAAACTACTATAAATAATAATCAGTCAGCGAAGGAGTCCCTAATAAATACTTCTTTTAGTTTCTTCTTAAGGACTCCTTATTATAAAGGGGAAAATTTGTATGTGTGTGTGTGTGTGTATGTTTGTTATTTCTTCACGCAAAAACTACCAGACGGATTTGGCTGGGAATGGAGATAGATAATATCTTGGATTAACACATAGACTACTTTTTATCCCGGAAAATCAAAGAGTTCCCACGGGATTTCTAAAAACCTAAATCCACGCGGACAAAGTCGCGGGCATCGGCTAGTAACAAGATAAAGTTGAAAACTAAAACCCGACTGCGATCGTCTTAATAAACGCTGAAATATTATATTAAAATTGTTTTTTTTGTCGCTTGGTATATTTTAATGTTGTAGTACATTTACATTTATGAACTCAGAATTTTCTCCTCTTTAATTTGACACCCCACTCGATACAATAGCAAAAAAAAAAATTTTGGAGACCCCCACTTTTTTTCATGTAACA
This sequence comes from Maniola jurtina, assembly GCF_905333055.1. Taxonomy (NCBI): domain Eukaryota; kingdom Metazoa; phylum Arthropoda; class Insecta; order Lepidoptera; family Nymphalidae; genus Maniola; species Maniola jurtina. Next base: position 3,781,629 of record NC_060054.1, on the reverse strand, counting down.
TCCGTTAGGTCAATTTTTTTCTTATAAAATATAGCCTATGTCACCCGGACTTTTACGACGAATCGATTGACCCTTCATTCATCAAATTAGTTTAGGCGCTACGGTGGAACACACAGAATCTGGATAGAAACATACACACATACATACATAGACTGCTAAAATCATAACCCTTCCTTTTGGCTTTGCCGCAGTCGGGTAAAAATCAGAGGAAAATTGATCTTATAAGCGTAGGTATCGTTTTTACCATTGAAATACTGAACTCTACAAATCGGGTAAAAAAATTAAGTAGAAATTAAAAAAGCCCGCGGACTCTGCAAGGTACGCACTTACAACATTATAGTGCATGAATTTAAAACAAGTTCGAATCGAGACTTACTCTTAAGATTCCATGCATATAATTATTAACGCCATATTTTTGGTGTGTGAACGCTAGAACACCGCAATCGCAACAAAAGAAAAATCCAAAAATTGTTTGTTTGTTAAACAAGTGTAAATTAAAAATTTATAACACCCCCGACGATCCAAAGTATTTGAGTTTTCCAAAACATCATTTTCAAATAAATAATTATGTATTTAGGCAACGTCCATCTTGACAGCTTGACATTTGTCTATTGACATAATATTATGAACCTAACGGTTATCTAACCTTCTTTTCTACAAGAAAACTAGAAAAGAGCTGATAACTCTTAAACGGCTGAACCAATTTTTTTAGATTATAGCTAAGAACACTCTCGATCAAGCCACCTTTCAAACAAAAAAAACTAAATTAAAATCGGTTCATTCGTTTAGGCGCTATGATGCCACAGACAGATACACAGATACACAGATACACACGTCAAACTTATAACACCCCTCTTTTTGGGTCGGGGGTTAAAAAAAAAGAATATTAGCTATGCTAATTCATGACTTATACTCCCCTTTCCCCTCCAATTAAGGGTAAAGCTTGTGCCAGGAATGGGTACGACAATAGTGCAACGGGTGGGGTTTGAACCGCCGACCTTTCGAAATTCAGTCCGCTCCTTAACCGTTGAGCTATCGAGGTTTTGGTCACAGCTAGGCTTACAAACTATTTTATAAATCGTTGTTTTCAGTATTTGTTGTTTAAATACAGTGTATGGTACATAATATACCGAAATTTCATATTCTTAAGTAGTTTAGTTTTTATATAGCCCCCGTCACAAAAATGGTCTAAAACTGACAACTTAGATTACCCCATTACCTTATTTATTAAGATAAAAATAAAATAAAAAATATATTCGTACTCTATTCAATGAGCTCTACACAATGCTAGGGTAAGAAAATAATAATTTTTCCGGCTTCTTTTTTCATGTATGGGAGCCAGCCCCCCTGAAAAATATTCTGAATCTTGCATTTTTAATTCAGTATTTGATTTTGGGTCAAAATTCTACACCAAATTCCATTTGATTTGTAACTCATTTCGTCTACACTCTACGAGCTAGAGACCTGTGACACAGACAGACAAACAGACAGCAGAGTGGGTTGTTGGTTACGGAACCCTAGAAAGCCGACGAACTCGGCAATGCACGCACTTACAACAACTCTATACGCACGAATTAAAAAATTGCCAAGAGCCATTGACAGGTATTTAATTGAAAACTTGTTCAAACTGGAGTCCCCATAATAATGAAATAGCTGCGGACATTCTATAAGATCAGCATCTCATCAGCATCATCATCAACGCATCACCGGCGCACTACTGAGAACGAGTCTAATCTCCATAATGGAGATGGTTTGGCTCGTAGACCACAACACTGACCAAGTGCAGATTGGAAGCCTCCACACCTTTGAGGACATTATGGAGAACTTTTAGACATGCAGATGTTCTCACGATGTTTTCCTTCACCGTTAAACCAAAATGATATTACTTAAATTGCTGATTAAAACCGGCCAAGTGCGAGTCAGACTCGCGCACTGAGGGTTCCGTACTCGGGTGATTTTCCGACATTTGGCACGATAAATCAAAAACTATCATGCATAAAAATATGAAAATCTGTTTTAGAATACACAGGTAAAGTGTATCTTATGATACCCCACTTGGTATAGTTATCTTACTTTAAAAGTTTAAACACATTTTAATTTTTTATGATGTATTAAAAAAAACTACTTACTAGATCTCGTTCAAACCAATTTTCGGTGGAAGTTTGCATAGTTAATAGCATCATATATTTTTTTTTAGTTTTATCATTCTGTTATTTTAGAAGTTACAGGGGGGAGGATACACATTTTACCACTTTGGAAGTGTCTCTCGCGCAAACTATTCAGTTAAGAAAAAAATTATTAGACCTCAATATCATTTTTGAAGACCTATCCATAGAAACCCCACACGTAGGGGTTTGATGAAAAATTTTTTTTTGAATTTCAGTTCTAAGTATGGGGCACCCCCAAAATTTATTGTTTTTTTTTTTCTAGTTTTGTGTGAAAATCTTAATGTGGTTCACAGAATACATCTACCTACCAAGTTTAAACAGTATAGTCTTTATAGTATATAAAAAAGTGGCTGTGACGTACGGACGGACAGACAGACAGAGAGACATAACGAATCTATAAGGGTTCCGTTTTTTGCCATTTGGCTACGGAACCCTAAAAAGCGAAGCCGGGGCGGGTCGCTAGTTGAATATAATTTTATATCTTGAGAATCATGACAGTGAAACACGTTTTCGGGCAAAAAACTCTCTGAAAGTAAGTTTGTACGACAAACAAAAACATTTTTGAAAATTCTCGTCATTAACTACCGAGGCATGCCTGAGTGTGGAGGAATTTTTTGAATTTCGAAAAAATAAGGCGCGCAAAAAGTGTTAAGTTATTTTTTTAAACTGCCGATTGCGATTTTTATCAGTGAGGAAATTTTTATTTCTTGGTAAGATCTTTGAGTTCTGACATTTACGCTGACCGCACACTTGCGTTGAGTGATACTAGCACACGGTTTTGCGGTTGCTGAAACGATCAGACCAGATCCGTTTCTGATTCTGAACATTTTGCGATTATTGGACCTTCGAAATCCATAATATACTAATTACTAAGCACTATGGGCTATATCAGTGATATTTAATCTACTAAAAATTGTAATGAAGAAGAAATATAAAATTGGATAATTTTTTCGCTAGAACAAATTCAAAAACTGCTCCAAATGTCTAGGTTTTTTTCAGTTTCTATCAGAAACGGATTATTAAATTTCTAGATTAACTGAAAATTGTTTAGATTTACTGGATAACATTCCAAACTAGAACTAAGTGGTGATCGAGCTGGTACTGGTGATATCGGGAGCATCGATGGTAATTTTTTTGAACATTGACATATTTTTAACGTAAAATAACTGATATTTATTTAAATATCGTATAAATTATAATAAATTGACACTGTATCCATAACTCTGCAATGCAAATTGCCAAAACGAGCAAACCCAATGACAATGTGCGGTCAGCCTTATGTAGTTATTATGACAAACTATGTCAAAAGGACCACCCACTTTGCGCGCATATGTACCTACCGTTTATAGCAATCACTCCTTCCAGGCTAAAGCATCTTTAGGTCGAAATTAATAATGATCAATCTAAATTCTGTAATCTATACGTTTTTCTTTATTAGGGTTCCGTAACTCAAACGAAAAAACGGAACCCTTAAAGGATCACTTTGTTGTCTGTCTGTCTGTCCGTCTGTCAAGAAAACCTATAGGGTACTTCCCGTTGACCTAGGATCGTGAAATTTGGCAGATAGGAAGGTCTTATAGCAAAAGTAAAGGAAAAATCCGAAAAACCGTAAATTTGTGAATACATCACGAAAAAAAAATTAAAATGTGTTCATGGACATACTTTAAATTTTCAAAGTAAGATAACTATACCAAGTGGGGTATCATATGAAAGGGATTTACGTGTACATTCTAAAACAGATTTTTATTTATTTTTATTATTATGCATAACAGTATTTGATTTATCGTGCAAAATGACGGAAAAAATATCCGAGTACGGAACCCTCGGTGCGCGAGTCTGACTCGCACTTGGCTGGTTTTCTAGGGTTTTGTGCCCGAAGGGTGCCAACGGAATCCTATTTCGAGTTAATTATCCTATTATTATCCATACCATCTGGTACGGATAATACCATAATATTCTACATATAGATAACTAGCTGATGCCCGCGACTTCGTTCGCGTGGATGTAGTTTTTTAAAAATCCCGTGGGAACTCTTTGATTTTCCGGGATAAAAAGTAGCCTATGTGCTAATCCAGAGTATAATCTCTCTCCATTCTAAATTTCAGCCCAATCCGTCCAGTAGTTTTAGCGTGAAGGAGTAACAAACATACACATACACACACACACACACACACACACACACACACACATACAAACTTTCGCCTTTATAATATTAGTGTGATCTCCAGCTCGCAGCCGGAACACATGGGATGCTTTGCGGCTGGTAATGACTCGAGTGTGGTCGCTAGCCAGCTGGATTCGGGATGGAATCCTACCACGAAGAAGACATGTCACCTTTGAGACTATGGTGGGAGTGTCCGAGCCTAGTTTGCAAATCGGCAGGATGCACCACGGGCAGGCGAGGTTGACTTTGGTCACTAAGATGGTATCGGGACCACTTGCACTCCGAATTCTTACCCCACAAGTGTAAATTAAAAAATAACAAACACCTCCGACAAGTGAAGGTTACAGTAACTAGAAAAGAGCTGATACCTTTCAAACGGCTGAACCGATTTTAGCTAAGAACACTCTTGATCAAGCCACCTTTCAAACAAAAAAAAACTAAATCAAAATCGGTTCATTAGTTTAGGAGCTACGATGCCACAGACAGTTACACAGATACACACGTCAAACTTATAACACCCCTCTTTTTGGGTCGGGGGTTAAAAAAGGTATTTGATAAGTACACAGCCAAGGACGTAGGGTCAAGAACCTTACGCGCCCTAGAAAGAGTTCAAGCCAAGCGTTACTTCGTTAGAAAGGCTATAACTAACTACCTATACAATTCCTACAATTATTATTAGGTATTATTTTAAACTTGTTGGTTTACTTAGGTTAATATTTGAAAGGTTTTTGGAATGTTTTAAAGCAAATATTCAATAGGGTCGTAAGGTAGGGTCAATGGCCCACTAGTTGACCTTTTAAGCTACTTTATAACTAGCTTCTTCCCGCAAGTTCGTCCGCGTAGACAACACAAATTTCAAACCCCTGTTTTACCCCTTTGGGGAGTTGAATTTTCAAAAATCTATTCTTAGCGGGTGTCTGTGGGTGTATGTATGTTTGTATCCAGATTCTGTGTTACACCGTAGCGCCTAAACTACTGGGCCGATTTTGATGAATGAGGTGTCAATCGATTCGTCGTAAAGGTCCGGGTGACATAGATTACACTTTATACGAAATAAATTGACCTAATGGATGTTATAAGAAAAAAAGTGGGGGTTTTTTTGCAAATGTATCGAGTGGGATGTCAAATGAAAGAGGAAAAATTCTGAGTTCATAAATGTAAATGTACTACAACATTAAAATATACCAAGCGACAGAAAAACAATTTTACTATAATATTTCAGCGTTTATTAAGACGATCGCGGTCGGGTTTTAGTTTTCAACTTTTTGTTATTGTAAAATGCGTTTTTTTCAACTCTTGGTACATAGTCAGCTAGTGGATCATTGACCCCAATACAACAGCTAATTTAATTTACTCAAAGTAGGAAAACCGCTTAAGAGGCCCCGGCCATAACGTAGCAAAAATGTGAGAAGGATAGATTGATTCACGGTAGTGTATCGAGAAAGAGATGGCAATAAAGGAATGTTGTCCGCAACGAGAGCAAAAAACCAAAAAACGTTTTGAAAATAAACTAGGTACCACTAGGCACCTGGGTACCTGCCTAGGTAGGTGCCTAGGTAGGTAGGTGCCTAGGTAGGTAGGTAGGTAGGTGCCTAGGTAGGTAGGTAGGTAGGTAGGTAGGTGCCTAGGTAGGTAGGTAGGTAGGTGCCTAGGTAGGTAGGTAGGTGCCTAGGTAGGTAGATAGGTAGGTACTAGGACCTAGGTAGGGGTAAGTAGGCACGCGACAGATCGAGATGGCGATCGGGGTGGAGTCGCCCCGCACACCCGCACGCCACCCGCGCTATCCCGCACCGGGCTAGCACGACGGTGGTGCGAGTGTGCATAGCCCCGCCACACAGCCCAATTGCCATCTCGACCTGTCGCTTACTATACCTATGTCAACAAGTGTAAATCACATAATATTATAAAGGAGAAAGTTTGTATGTGTGTGTGTGTGTATATGTTTGTTACTCCTTCACGCAAAAACTACTGGACGGATTGGGCTAGATTATACCCTGGATTAGCACATAGGCTGCTTTTTATCCCGGAAAATCAAAGAGTTCCCACGGGAATTTTAAAAAACCTACATCCACGCGAACGAAGTCGCGGGCATCAACTAGTAAAAATGTAGGTATAACTCCCCCGACAAGTGAAGGTTACAGTAACTAGAAAAGAGCTGATAACTTTCAAACGACTGAACCGATTTTCTTGGATTATAGCTAACAACACTCTCGATCAAGCCACCTTTCAAACAAAAACAACTAAATTAAAATCGGTTCATTAGTTTAGGAGCTACGATGCCACAGACAGATACACAGATACACACGTCAAGCTTATAACACCCCTCTTTTTGGGTCGGGGGTTAATAAAACAAACAATTTCATGATTCTTCTTTCAAGTCGGGCAAGAATATTATGACAACATTGATCGACTAATAAATCGATATTTTTAGCGCAACTCAACCGAGATTTCAATAACACCCAGCCATGACATAAATAAAGCAAGACGTATTAAAATAAGTAGCCGATAAAATATCGCTTGACAAAAACGTCGCATCGACACAAAAAGAGACTGCAATCGATGAGATCGGGAGGCCCTTTTATAAAATAAACATATCGATCGATTTTTAAATCGATGTTCGATCAATTGGCTTCGATAGTGACAGGCGGTGTTAGCGTCTCACGCGATGGCCTTTCTTGGTAGAATATAAAGGCTTGGACGAATAGAATGTGGGACGGAAAGCATTCATTTTTAGCCCCCGACCCAATAATAGGGGTGTTATAAGTTTGACGTGTGTATCAGTATCTGTGTATCTGTCTGTGGGATCGTAGCTCCTAGACGAATGAACCGATTTTAATTTAGTTTTTTTTTTGTTTGAAAGGTGGCTTGATCGAGTGTTCTTAGCTATAATCGAAGATAATCGGTTCAGCCGTTTGAAAGTTATCAGCTCTTTTCTAGTTTTCTATAGAGTTTCTTATAGAGGTTTTTCTTATAGAGGAGTTTCTTATAGAGGCTTTAGAGTCAGTTTCTTATAGAGGTTTTTGTGTCGGGGGTTTTTTTAATTTTGAGTTATGGGCGTATGGGCACTCTTCAATGGGCACCTTCCAGTCAAGAGTGAATAGGTATATTCTAGGCAAGCGCGCTCCATCTAAGGCTGCATCATCACTTGCTAGGTCTGATGTAGGGTGGAAACTAGCCACGGCCGAAGCCTCCCAACAAACCAGACCAGAGAAATCATAAAATTCTTAACTCTGTTGGGAATCGAACCAGGGACCTCCCACTTATATGACCACAGTGCAGCGTCAGGGAGGCCACCAAGTTGTGTGAAGTCTGCCAATCCGCACTTGGCCAGCGAGGTTAGACTACGGCCAAAACACTTCTCACCCTGAGAGGAGACCCGTGCTCTGTAGTGAGGCGGTGATAGGTTGATCATGATGATGTAAAGTGTAAATTAAAAATTTATAACCCCCGACAAGTGAAGGTTACAGTAACTAGAAAAGAGCTGATAACTTTCAAACGGCTTAACCGATTTTCTTGGATTATAGCTAACAACACTCCCGATCAAGCCACCTTTCAAACAAAAAAAAACTAAATTAAAATCGGTTCATTAGTTTAGGAGCTACGATGCCACAGACAGATACACACGTCAAACTTATAACACGTCCCTCTTTTTGGGCCCGGGGTTAATTATACCTAGACATAACTAATATGTATGATAACTGTTATTATGTAAATAAGTATAACTGCTCACAAACTAATTTATTATATTATCAAAAGCTGTGAGTACATATACTAGTTATGATAAGAAATTAGAAATCATAGTCCAAAATTTGACCTGTGCCTAGGGTTACCAACATTTCTTCAGCGAAATATAGTATTTTTGAGACTAAGCTATAAAAAAATATAGTACACTTAAAAATATATAGTATTTTATGGAAAACGCAAAAAGTAGACAAAGATAATATATTTGTTACTGAATAAAAATTATATTTATTTGCAATTCTTGCATTTTTTAACAATTTAAAAGTGTCATATTAAGTATGCTTTGTCATATTCAATTTTTAAATAAACGTAAATCTCTCAAAAAAGCTCTCGTTAAAAGGGCTCTTTCCGTCACTCGTTTCATATAATCGTAGTTCCAATTTCATTCGAATATTAAGCAACCAAAGTCCATGAAATTTTGCAGACATACTCTAGAAACTAACATCTATGTCTGTGGTTTTCCAGATTTCTGTTAAAATATTCGGTTTCAAAGTTACGCGGTCTTAAAAATTTTCATACAAATCTTTGAGCCCCTGTAATTTTAAAACTACATATTTTTAGAAAAATCTAAAACACCACAGACACAGATATTAGTTTCTAGAATATGTCTGCAAAATTTCATGGACTTTGGTTGCTTAATATTCAAATGAAATTGGAACTACGATTGTATGAAACAAGTGACGGAGAGAGCCCTGTTAAGCTCATTTTTTACTAATTATGTGATACTGCATCTGTTTCTTTCTCCTCGCCACACCGAAAATATCCTTTCTGTTTTTTAACCCCCGACCCAAAAAGAGGGGTGTTATAAGTTTGACGTGTGTATCTGTGTATCTGTCTGTGGCATCGTAGCGCCTAAACGAATGAACCGATTTTAATTTACTTTTTTTTGTTTGAAAGGTGGCTCGATCGAGAGTGTTCTTAGCTATAATCCAAAAAAATTGGTTCAGCCGTTTATCAGCTCTTTTCTAGTTTTCTTGTAGAAAAGAAGGTTAGATAACCGTTAGGTTCTTAATATTATGTCAATTGACAAATTTATGTCAAGCTGTCAAGATGCCTTCACTTGTCGGGGGTGTTATAAATTTTTAATTTACACTTGTTTTAAATATAAGATTTGTTTGTTACATTTCGGTGTTGAAAATATAGTATTTTTGCGTACTATATGTTTCTTCAACAGTATATAGTACGCAGACCCCGAAATACAGTACAATACTATATATTATAGTACGGTTGGCAACCATAACTGTGCCTGTGTCCATATCATTATCGTTTCATAGATATGTTGTTGAATTTTCCAAACTTGGTACAGACCAAATTAACTTCAAATCAAGAGTGAATAGGCAACTTCTAGACAAGCGCGCTCTAATTTAGACCTCTTCATTATTGTCGTCAAATGCAAGCCTATCCCGCAAAAGATAAAAATAAAACCGGTCAAGTGCGAGTCAGCCTCGCGCACCGAGGGTTCCGTACTCGGGTATTTTTCCCGTTTGCACGATAATCAGAAATTAGTATTATGCATAAAATAAATAAAAATCTGTTTTAGAATGTACAGGTAAAGAAAGCTCTTTCATATAATAGCCCTTGGTATAGTTATCTTAGTTATTTTTCCTTCCAAGGTAAAAATCTCGATATGAAAGTCTGACTTGCACATGAGCTTTTATCTTTTGATTAAAAAGCACTAACAAGTGTAAATTAAAAATTTATAACACCCCCAACAAATGAAGGTTACAGTAACTAGAAAAGAGCTGATAACTTTCAAACGGCTGAACCGATTTTCTTGGATTATAGCTAAGAACACTCTCGATCAAGCCACCTTTCAAACAAAAAAAAAACTAAATTAAAATCGGTTCATTAGTTTAGGAGCTATGATGCCACAAACAGATACACAGATACACACGTCACACTTATAACACCTCTCTTTTTGGGTCGGGGGTTAAAAATAGGTATCAAAATCTAAACCTGTATTTTTGAATTTGGTTCCGCAACTAACACTAGACCTGCACCAGTATTTTATTGAATATTTAATTAATTCAATAGTCTAGACAAAAATAACTTCTTATTTATAGATTCGACCCTAAACTTTTTTATGTAAATCGATATCAAATGTGTACTTTAATTTTTAATGCATTGAAATAAAACCGGCAAGTGCGAGTCAGACTCGCGCACCGAGGGTTCCGTACTCAGGTATTTTGCACGATAGATATATCAAAAACTATTATGCATTTAAAAATAAATAATAATCTGTTTTAGAATGTACAAGTAATGCCCTTTCATATTATGATACCCCACTTGGTATAGTTATCTTATTTTGAAAATTGAAACACATTTTAATTTTTTTTAATGATGCAATGACAAATTCATAGTTTTCGGATTTATTCCTGTACTTGTGCTATAAGACCTACCTACTTGCCAAATTTCATGTTTCTAGGTCAACGGGAAGTACCTACCTACCCTTTATGTTTTCTCATAGACTTAGAATTTTTTCGCTACGCTCGGTTTTCTTGTTTGTGTATATGTATGTTTGTTACTCCTTCACGCAAAAACCACTGGACTAGACGGATTTGGCTGAAATTTGGAATGGAGATAGATAATATCCTGTATTAGCACATAGGCTACTTGTTATCCCGGAAAATCAAAGAGTTCCCACGGGATTTCGAAAAACCTAAATCCACGCGGGCGAAGGCGAAGTCGCGGGCATCGGCTAGTAGCTAAATATTTTAATGATCGATTAATATTCATAAAAGACAAAAATTTTGTCATATTTTTAGATTTGATCTTTTCTATTGCACTTTTTTATGTAAATTAAACATGAATACGTAAATGTGCATATTTTAGTGCATTAAATTTAAAAATCTAGACCTGAAATGTAACTTATCTAAATTATCACATTCTAGGCAATTAATTTAAATTCCTATACTAAAAAGTAGGTTTGTATTTTTGGACAGGGATTTTTGCTAGACTAGGGAAGAGTATAATTATTTATTTTTAATTTATTTATATTACATCTAATTGAAAAGAGCATTGCCACTTAGATTAATTAGATGATTAATGATAAATTATTATTACCTACCCTACCAGGTAGCCAGCTTCCATCTTAGACTATTGTCACTTATCACTAAGTGAGATTGCAGTCAAGGGCTAACTAATCAGTCACAGATTTAAAGTTTAAAAAAGTTGAAATCTAATGAACTAAGTACCTATGAAAGTAATTAAAAGTTGAGTAACTATCTATTAAATATTTTTCTGTGTTATCAAAACTGCATAATTTTGACTTTTTCAGGTAAAAATTAAATAATACCTCAGGCAGGAATAATTACCTACTTAAGTAAGTAAAATTGAAAAGGAACATGCTAAATTACTGGATGAGGCATGTAAGTTCAACCACATGGATTGGGTTTCTTAAAAATCCTGTGGAAAACTCAATGATTTTCCAGGATAAAAAGTAGCCTATGTCCATCCCTGGGATGAAGCCTATTTCTAATCCACATTTTGTCAAAATCAGTTTGATTTTCCTGAATAAAAAGTAGCCTATGTCCATCCCCCCCGTAAAATCTATCTCTACTCCACACTTTGTCAAAATCGGTTTAACAGATGGGCCATGAAAAGGTAGCACAGAGAGACACTTTCACCTGTTATGTACCTTAATATTAAGTCAGTATGGATAATAGTGAAATTAAGTATCCACTTAGTTATATCATTTGAAAACTTTTGAGTGGCAGCACTTATATAAAAAAATATATACAATACTTAAATTATTTAAATTAGAAAAAAATGCCTTTCAAAAAAATATAAAAATCTAATTAAAACGAGCCTAGAAACCAGCTTAGATAATAATATTAAAATTCAAAATAAAGTAGTTGTAGCCTTGAATAATTATGTACCTATACAACAAGTTTTTCAAACAGTTTGACTTGGTTTGATTTTAAGTTTTATTACAGTTACTTTTATGCCTACTAATAATGAGCATATTGTGTATTTGATTGGTAAGTCATATTTTTTAGATGTATTTTTAACCCCCAACCCAAAAAGAGGGGTGTTATAAGTTTGATGTGTGTATCTGTGTATCTGTCTGTGGCATCGTAGCTCCTAAACTAATGAACCGATTTTAATTCAATTTTTTTGTTTGAAAGGTGGCTTGATCGAGAGTGTTCTTAGCTATAATTCAAGAAAATCGGTTCAGCCGTTTGAAAGTTATCAGCTCTTTTCTAGTTACTGTAACCTTCACTTGTCGGGGGTGTTATAAATTTTTAATTTACACTTGTTTAGATGTATTTTTAACCCCCAACCCAAAAAGAGGGGTGTTATAAGTTGGACATGTGTATCTGTCTGTGGCATCGCAGGTTCTAAATGCATGAACCGATTTAAATTTAGTTTTTTTAGTTTGAAAGGTGGCTTGATCGAGAGTGTTCTTAGATGTAATCCAAGAAAATCGGTTCAGCCGTTTGAAAGTTATTAGAGGTTTTGTGTCGGGGGTTTTAAAATATTTATAAGATTTTAAATTTTGAATATGTTTCAAATGTATATTCAGTTAGGTACCATACAGTAACTCTTGTAACCTTTGAATTCTAGAGCCAACTCTAACTTGTACAACAGCCTTAAGTTCTAGGGCACAGACATCTGCAGACTATCATATTATGATACTAAAAAAATTAACTATGATAATAAAGAAAAGAATACCTGGCCGAGTTTGTTGTGGGCTCTTCTCAGACTTGGGCGCGTTTGGAACCCTCGTAGCTTTAGTTTTAAGTTACGTAATTAATTATCTCCACTATATCATACAAATTTAACAATTTCGACCATCAAAAGGAGTACAATTGTACCTACTTTGAATAAATGATTTTGACTTTGACTTTGCCAGGAGTCTGTCGAGACTCTGATGCACTTCGGCTATTGCCCTGCTCTAATGCATATACTTCTGTCACAGAACTGACGGCCGCTGGGGCAGACATGTTCGGGAGTGGAGACCTCATATCAACAAGTGCAGTGTGGGATGACCTCCAACCTGTTGGACTGATGACCGAAGGTAGCGAAAAGTGGGTGGATGAGGCAGACGGAGGATTGTATGTGGTGGCGCTCTTGGGAAGGCTTATGTCCAGCACGGGACGCAAACAGGCTGATTGATTGAATGCATAAACGTAGAAACCACTTACACCCGTATTCACAAACGTTACTATGTGGTCTCATAGTGCGCTCGAACGCACAGTGTCCGTTCCACCAATCAGATGACTGTATCACGTCAATTCAAATTCAAATTCAAATTATTTTTATTCAATTAGACTTTTACAAGTTCTTTTGAATCGTCAAAAGCATCTACCACTGGTTCGGAATGCCTTTCCTACCGAGAAGAACCAGCAAGAAACTCGGCGGTTGCTCTTTTCAAAGATTTGATATACAATATTATGCCATGTATAAAAGCAATTGAAGTCCTGCGCATTGCTGGAGTGAATTGCAGGTCAAATCCACGCTTTTTTATCATTTACATAATCTTCGATAGTATAATATGCTTTTCTCAGGAGCATATTTTTAATAGATTTTTTGAACCTGTGTAAAGGCAAGTCCAAAATTGGCTGAGGAATTTTTTTTTAATTTACAATGATTTGATTGGTGGAACCTACACTATGCGTTCAAGCTTACTATGAGACCTCATAGTAACGTTTGTGAATACGGCCGTTAGGAAAAGTCATTGAATACCCTGAGGAACTCTAATTCCAGTCAGAAAAGTGATGCTGTATCTGGCAGCCACGAGTATTGACAAGGAACTGTAAAATTGGTGGCCATCACAATGGATTGGAGACGGTTGAAGTGATACAAGAACCAGCATAGCCCCAAATAATAAGAACTCTAGAACCTGTCAAACTTTTACAACTTTTCACAGAAAAAAAACGGAAAACCTAAATTATACCAGTTAAGAGTAAGAATTGAATTGTGAATTGAATACTTGAAAAGAGCAGCCGCCGAGTTTCTTGCTGGTTCTTCTCGGTAGGAACGGCATTCCAAACCAGTGGTAGATTATTTTGACGATTCAAAAGCACTTGCAAAAGTTTAATTGAATAAAAATATTTTGAATTTGAATTAATCATTAATTGATTTATGACATTTATGTGAATTAAGGAATTTTAAGATTTGATTGACATTAGTGAATAATATAAAATTTAAAGTAAATAGTTAAGTAATTAGACCTAACTTCTATGGAATCACTAACAATTTATTATTCTTTTAATCACTTAGGCAAATGAAATGAAATAAGTATATTTAGGTATTTGCTTAAACATGAGTACTTAAGTAAATTAGTAAGGATAGGTACTTACTCTTTTTAGGCAAAATGTTTTTATTCATTTGAATTGTTGTATTGTCATAAAAGTTACAGAAGGTCATGGTTTTTATTATTGTATTGAAGTACCCAAACAAATGGTGATAAGTACTGGATTTACTTTTTTTTTAACAGAACTAAATAGGTACCATGAGTAACTGCTAGGGAGTGTACCTATAGGTATACAGAAGTGTAAAGGTCACTTTTGTTAAAGCCAACAGGCAATGATTCATATTGGAAAAAAAAGTTTTGTTATGTCTAGCAAATATAATCTGTTAGACCCTCTTTGACAGCAACTTAGCCTAGAAAAAAACATGTTTATGAGATTGTGTAGGAGTCCTTATAGATTATGGTAGGTACATGTAGTTTAAACTAGATTTGATCATAGTTTCAAGTTTGTAACACTAGAAAATAGAAAAGCACTTACAGAAATTATAGGAACGTATGTTGTAAATCCACATTCACACATCCGATGTATCAGATCAAACAGCATCCAGCACGGAAAAAAAGAAAATTCAACTCTACACTTTCACAAAAGGAATGCACTAGACACAACTAATAGAAAAACATAATATTGATATCTCTCACTAGTTAACATTGTGCAAACACATTGAATCATAACACCTCGTCAACCACCACACGCACCAGGTCTTCAGGGGATGCTAACCCATATTCCAGTAAATTGTAACACTGTAATGAACGGAATTATCGCTAATTTACCGAGCGCCCGACGTCCGTTCGCCTCGACAAAAATTAATACAAAACGTTTTTCGAAAGCGCTTAGACACTGAGACGTTGGTCTTTCGAAAATGTACAAAATACAGTGGCGCGTTAAATACGAAAATCGATAAGGCCGCCGCCGCCGGATCAAAACTAGAATAATAATTTATCAAAAAATGTAATAAAAACGACATTATTTCTCGTGACGGCTCCGACCTGTCAGAATTTTCTATGCGTCAACCGACTAAATTCGAAAGCATTCTCATTGTACAACAAGATTACCACAAAAATCTGACGTCTAAAATCAGCCGGTTAGCACCGTTTGTTAAGGGACTAACGACCATATCGACTTTCATATTTGGAGTTTAGTCGCAAAAAAAAAAAATGCGAACCAACAACTATTTTGTTTTTGTTACAACTTACTAAGTACCTATACGGTGGATTGGAAAATTCCATAGAAAATTCTAAATAATAAGGCGAACGGGCACGCAGCACCCGTGGTCCGTGGACAAACGAGTAAAACTGTTTTCGAATTGGTACGTCGAACGACGTCATTTTTGGCGTATTTTGAGTTGGGCCGTGAAGTGTGAACGGGAAAACTCGAAACGTTCGGTTGTGCGAGAGGGATAGATGCGAGTGTATCGCAAAGAAAACTGGACTTTAAACGCCCCAGTAGCTCATACTCGGCCGTTGAAATTTTCTATCTTCAACGCGAAGAAATCTAGTGAAGCCATAATACTGTACTATTTCGAAGTTTTTTTCTATACTACGTATATCTAGAAGTGAGCGGCTGGGCTGTTTTTCTATGTAATTATGCGCTAGTGTGAGTGACTTCCCGTACGTGTAGAACTTATCGTTTTGGATTACACTTGTGGGTGTTTTGTATTACATAAAAATTGTGTAGCCAGTGACTGGCTCATGGAATCAATAATCTAAAAATTTCATTTTTAACCCCCGACCCAAAAAGAGGGGTGTTATAAGTTTGACGTGTGTATCTGTGTATCTGTCTGTGGCATCGTAGCGCCTAAACGAATGAACCGATTTTAATTTAGTTTTTTTTGTTTGAAAGGTGGGGCTTGATCGAGAGTGTTCTTAGCTATAATCCAAGAAAATTTCTTGTCTTTTCTAGTTACTGTAACCTTCATTTTTTGAGCAAGTCACGCCTATAGGTACCTAAGTACGCGAGTTTTGAAATCATTTAGAAACTTGAATTCTAACCTACCTATGTAGGTACAGTTAGTAATCGTGTTTTGAATGAGAACTGGCGGTGTTTTAAATTAAAATGTATTATGTCCAATGTCCATTGAAGTGTGTCTAATAAAATATTCAAATGCAATTACATTTTGTGTTTTTGCTTTAATAGCTGCTTTTATATTGAAATGTACGTTTTCTAAATAAGTATTACATCGCTGTGTGCATTGCTTACATTACATAGTCACACTAATATTATAAAGGCGAAAGTTTGTATGTGTGTGTGTGTATGTTTGTTACTCCTTCACACAAAAACCACTGGACGGATTTGGCTGAAATTCAGAATGGAAATAGATAATATCTTGGATTAGCACATAGACTACTTTTTATCCCGGAACATCAAAGAGTTCCCACGGGATTTTCAAAAAACTACATCCACGCGAACGAAGTCGCGGGCATCAGCTAGTTGGAACTACGTTTGTATGGAGCGAGTAACGGAGAGACCCCTCTTAACACGTCCTAAGAAACAAGATCTTATGTTTTTCCTCGCTTTTTTCTCGAGACGATTTCAAAACCGATCTTGAGAACTAGGCTTCTCGCACAGATCTAGTATTTTTCCTAGTTCCCACCTGAACCTTTCTCTATTAAAAGGTAAAGGCTTTCGAAATTGAACCCTATTTACTTTGTATTTAAAGTTCAAAATCCCTAATATTTCCGTTTCTAAATGAACTTTTCTAACCGTGTTTGTTACTTATTTATAGAAATGATTTTAACCGATTACGAAAAGGAGGATATATATTATATCAAAACAATCACCAAATAATAAGTTATCAAGCACCTATATTATTATTTAATTAATTTTAAAATGTACTTATTTTAATAATAATAATATATGATGCTCACGACTTGGTATGGATGTACCCAATGATATTACAATAGAAAGATTTTATAACATCATTGGATGTACCTATGTAAGTTTTAAAAATCGATGCAATCACACTAATATTATAAAGGCGAAAGTTTGTATGTGTGTATGTGTGTGTGTATGTGTGTATGTTTGTTACTCCTTCACGCAAAAACTACTGGATGGATTTGGCTGAAATTTGGAATGGAGATAGATAATATCCTGGATTAGCACATAGGCTACTTTTTATCCCGGAAAATCAAAGAGTTCCCACGGGATTTCGAAATACCTAAATCCACGCCGGCGAAGTCGCGGGCATCGGCTAGTGATCAATACATTCAAAAATCCATCCATACTAAAAACGGAAAAGGTCAAAGACCTTGTCGACTAGATAGACGTCTGAATGTTTTTTAACCCCCGGCCCCGACCAAAAAAGAGGGGTGTTATAAGTTTGACGTGTGTATCTGTCTGTGGCATCATAGCTCCTAAACGAATGAACCGATTTTAATTTTGTTTTTTTTTATCACCGTCACCCGCGCTATCCCGGTTCGGGATAGTGCGGGTGTGTGGGCGTCCCCCCGCCTCATACCGCGATTGCCATCTCGACTTGTCGCGTACTATACCTACCTGTTTTTGAGAGTCGAAATCAAAATAGATAAAACAAATAATTTATGGCTAAATTAATTAATTTTATCTTTTATCATATTTTACGACGTATGAATGTTTTTATTCTCAAATAATCGTATTTTTACTGCACACTTCAAAACTCAAAATTATTAATTTATTCAATAAACACTCTTAATGTATCTATTTTTGGATACCTAACTACTTATTGATTCCAAAATTTCTAAACGCTCTTGAAAACTTGTTTCTCAAAATCAAAAATATTTTATTTATTATTAATTCAATGTACAGCCAGCTAAAATATTAAACGTAAATATATGTTCTAATTAAAAATGATAAAAAATACTTTAATATTTTACTTTTATATTATAGGTGAAAATAAAATGGTAAAATTTTACTCAAAATCGACGAATCGCTTGTTTCGGCATTAACAGGGCTCTCTCCGTCATTCGCTTCATACAATCGTAGTTTCAATTTCATTTGAATATTAAGCAACCAAAGTCCATGAAATTTTGCAGACATATTCTAGAAACTAATATCTGTGTCTGTGGTGTTTTAGATTTTTCTAAAAATATGTAGTTTTAAAATTACAGGGGCTCAAAGATTTTTATGTAAATTTTTTAGGACCGCGTAACTTTGAAATTGAATATTTTAACAGAAATCTGGAAAACCACAAACATAAATATTAGTTTCTAGAATATGTCTGCAAATTTTCATGGACTTTGGTTGCTTAATATTCAATTGAAATTGGAACTGCGTTTGTATGAAGCGAGTGACGGCGAGACCCCTCTTTAAAACAGCACAAATGCCATGATTATTATGTATCAAATATTTCAGCTGTTGGAAAGATATTCTATTCATGACTATAATTTTGTCATGGACTGTACAATTTTGCATATATCCTAAATATAAATTATTTTGACCTTCTCTAGTTTTTTGATTAAATTAATATAGTTTTTTTTTTTTTGAAAATAAAATTACTAGATGCATTTTATAATAATATTTTATAATAATACTAGAGGATGCCCGCGACTTCGTCCGCGTGGATTTAGTTTTTTAATGATCCCGTGGCCCGTGGGCACTGTTTGATTTTCCGGGATAAAAGTTGCCAATGTCAATTTCAGGGACGCAAGCTACCTGTGTACCAAATATCATACAAATCGGTTAAGCGGATGGACCTTCAGGAATCCTGCGGGAACTGTTTGATTTTCCGAGATAAAAATTTTCAAAAGAAAATTATTACACTGATCGCGAGCAGTTTGCTCTTATCCTTTGAGGAGTTCTGTTCTCCATCTCCGAAGATATTCATCAGATCTTCACCAAATTTATATGGCACTACCTGCACAGTATACCCTTTAAAACAAAAAAAAATCCAAATCGGTCCAGGGGTCTTTGAGTAATCGGGGAACATGCATAAAAAAAAAGATTCCGACGAATTGAGAACCTCCTCTTTTTTTGGAAGTCAGTTAAAAAGTAGCCTATGTCCGTCCCCGGGATATAAGCTAACTCTGTACCCGTCACTGTTGGGCCGTAAAATGGAAGCAGACAGACAGACAGACACACTTTCGCATTTATAATATTAGTATGGATTGTGTGTAACTTTGAAAAGTTATTATTGAAATGACAAAGCTTTTTTATTGATGATTGTACATTTATGGTAGGGTGCCCATTTTGAAAGTTTTGAAAATCAGGACTATCTTTGCGTGTTAAAATTGTTGCTCACTTTTTTAACACTTTGGCAAATTAACCTTTGACAGCAATGACATTTAAAGGTGCATGCGACAGGTCTGCCCGCGAAATTCAAATTTAATTTGGTTTTTCGCAATTTGTAAACTAATACGACAAAGTAGGCTTATGTCATTCGCTCATGTAATCCCTTGGTCTTTACCTTGTTTTCTATGGTAACTAATTAATGCATTTCCTAAATGCATACAACGAAATTTTTACTAATTAGATAATGGCGTTGATTCTGATATCTTTCTATAAACGAAATTTAGAGTATCTGCATAAGTCCGCTTTTGACCTTCTAAAATTTTTGACTATTTTAGACTCGGCTCGGATTCTATTTTGGGATTTTATTTATATTTGGCGGTGATTATATCTAGTCGGTCGCGTAGAGGACAAACACTTCGTCATTAAGCATAAAAAAAACCGGCCAAGTGCGAGTCGGACTCGGGCACGGAGGGTTCCGTACTCGGGCATTTTTTTCGTCATTTTGCACGATAAATCAAAAACTATTATACATAAAAATAAATAGAAATCTGTTTTAGAATGTACAGTACAGGTAAAACCCTTTCATATGATACCCCACTTGGTATAGTAATCTTACTTCAAAAATGAAACACATTTTAATATTTTTCTAATAATGTACCCTCAAATTCACGTTTTTCGGGGTTTTTCCTTTACTTGTGCTATAAGACCTACCTACCTGCCAGGTCAACGGGAAGTACCCTATAGGTTTTCTTGACAGACACGACGGACGGACGAACAGATAGACAGACAGGCAACAAAGTGATGCTATAAGGGTTCCGTATTTTCTTTGAAAGTACGGAACCCTAAAAATTTACAACTCAAAAATCGTTAAAAGATACTGTACTGAAACAAAATTCCTATTTCAAAATTTTCTCTAAAGTAAAAACGCAAGCTAAAAAAGTACTGGCCTTCCATAGATAAAATAAAAAAGTACCTACCTAAGACGCTCGTCTGAGCATTCTATAAAAAAATAAAAAAGGTTAAGGCCGGGGCAGGGGCGGAGGGGACGGGGGATCTACTTCCAAATAGTGATGCCGGAATATCGATAGGTGTTTTTGAAACTTTTACTAAATTTTTAGGGTTCCGTAGCTGACGGGTGTCATACTATTAATAAATAAGCCTCCGCTGTCCGTCTGTCTGTCAACGGGCTGTAATCTCATGAACCGTAATAAGTAGGTAGTTAAAATTTTCACAGAATGTATTTGATATGCCGCTTGTATGTATTTCATATGCCGCTATAAAAACAAATAATAAAAAAATATAAATAGTCGCCATAAAAATTAAAAGTGTTAAAAGTTTTGTTTCTTGTCCGATACGGATACCACGTAACCCTTCATGTGCGAGTCCATGTGTTGACCAATTTTTTGATAAGTCAGCGACGTTTTTCATCAGGTGAAGCATCGTTAACCCGAGTCGGTAAATTGATGGGTGATCGACTTTGGAGGTCTGGATTTTTTTTTCATTTAAGTAGGTACTTAACCTTCGTGCCTTCGAGATGTTTGTGACCATTAATTCCGGTGATAATCACTGTCTTTGGAGATTTGATCAACTGTCGCTGAGTAGTTGCTATTAAGCCTCACAACCTTAGGAGGATCGGGCGTAGGTGACTCGTCCACGATCGCCGACTATGCCCTTGAGAAGGGCTTTCAGGCGATAGACACGGGAAGTCTAAGAAACCAGTCCTCGAGTCGGGAGGCGCACCATTATATCCGTGGTGATCCTAAGACGGTGTGTAGGAACTATCTGGGTTTCCTGAAGAGGGTCCTCAACTCCTCAGCAGGTGCCGCTGGCTGAGTTGCGCGAACGAATTTCCACCAGGCGCCAGGCGACGCGTGGAACACTGTGGTGTTTAATCGGTAAGAGTTCGACACAACCTCCGTGCCTCCCTGGGCGGGTACCATCGCGGTATCCATGAGGGTTTCCCTACGAAAAAAAATTGGCCACACAACCTTCAATATTGTTGACGTCAAAGCGTTGATGGTCTTGTGGTTAAGACGACGGTGCTGAGAAAATGAAGATCAAGGCCATTTTATTCAAAACTGATTGCGCGGGTTGGTCAGGATCCCCTGAAACATCAGGATTGAGGAATTGGAATCCAAATTTTTTATAGAACAATGTCGCAAAGTTCCTCTACCGATTAAAAAAAATATCCATATTCCATACATACAATGATTTTTCATGTCACGTAAGTTGAAACTCTCAGTTGATTTTAGACGTTACCAAACCAGTTATTGGTAAACTATCGATATCTTTTCGATAGTTGCCTATCGAATAATAACGGCACTTCCTCCAACGCCATTTCAAAAATCGATTACGCGGCGCGTGTGTGGATGGTTTTGAATTTCGAACTTCTATCTATAAAATCATAATAATATTACAAGACATTAGATTTCCAACCATATCTCCTAACAGTAAAGTTTATTTTCGAATGAACAATTTTTTTTTATATCTAAACAATTGCTGTACTTGCAATTGATTTTGAGGTTTATTTACTTGTGTTAGGGTTGTATTTCGCTTAGTTTTTAAGTTTTATGTACATGGATGAGTAATCAAAAAACAAATAAAATGTAAGCGATTTTGAGATTTACCACATTGAAAATAAGGTTGGATTTTGCATGCGTTTTTAAAATGTATGTATATTGTATATGTGCCCCACAGTGGGGATGGAACTCTAAAAAACTGATAAAAAGCCCGTCAAAATATTATAGACTTTTATTTTATCGAGATTGCGTTTTTTTACGTTTGCAATTTTTTAGACGGATTTATTTCGTAATTTTGTTTGATTAATTACTAGATGATTCCCGCAGCTTCGCCCGCGTGGATTAATCAGATCCCCTGCAGCATCAGGATTGAGGAACTGGAATCAAAAAAAAATATAGAACAATGTCGAAAGTTCCTCTATCGATTAAAAAAAAATTACGCAAATCAGTTCAGAAATCTCGGAGATATCAGTGTACATGGGTAGAAAAACACAACTCCTCCATTTTTAAAGTTGGTTAAATAAGTAGCCTATGTTACTCCTTGGTTAATCCTCTACTTGCCTGTGAAAGTCCCGTCAAAATAGGTTCAGCCATTCTGAAGAATCCAAAGGAGTAAATATAACGAAAACTGCCATACCCCTCCCAGGTTAGCCCGCTTCCGTCTTAGACTGTATCACTTATCACCAGGTGAGATTGCAGTCAATGGCTAACTTGTATCTGAATAAAAAAAAAGCCGGTAAATAATTAACTTTTTAGTAAGTATAAAAGTCAATATTTACTACAGCTATATTGAACCGTTAAAATTAAAAATAACCAGGCGTTGCCCTTCCGTTTTCGCTAAGGCCTTGGACACACAGGTTGCGCGACGCACAGCGGCACATGAGGCGCGTCGTTGCCGACGTTACCATGATGCTCTACCAGTGTTTCTACTTTTAGGGGCATCGCCCTTTAATTATGTTAAAAATTTCGAAAAATCTATTTTCTCAGAGTTCCGTAGGTACCTCAAAAGGAAAAACGGAACTTTGTTGTCTGTCTGTCTGTCCGTCCGTCGTGTCTGTTAAGAAACCTATAGGGTACTTCCCGTTGACCTAAAATCATGAAATTTGGCAGGTAGGTAGGTCTTATAGCACAAGTAAAGGAAAAATCCGAAAACCGTGAATTGGTGGTTACATCATTGAAATAAAATTAAAATGTGTTTCAATTTTCAAAGTACGATAATTATACCAAAAGGGGTATCATATGAAAGGGCTTTACCTGTATATTCTAAAACAGATTTTCATTTTTTTTTATTTTATTAGAAATTTATTATTATTATAAAATTTATCGTGCAAAATGTCGGAAAAATTACCCGAGTACGGAACCCTCAGTGCGCGAGACTGACTCGCACTTGGCAAGTTTTTTTTTGAATATAAATGAAATTAATAGGAAGCCGAAGTAGGGCCTAGGCGATCACCGCTTTTTTAACTGACTTTCTCAATAATGAGGATGTTAAAATTATAAAGAGACTAGCTGATACCCGCGACTTCGTTCGCGTGGATGTAGGTTTTTGAAATTCCCGTGGGAACTCTTTGATTTTCCGGGATAAAAAGTAGCCTATGTGCTAATCCAGGGTATATTCTATCTCCATTCTAAATTTCAGCCCAATCCGTCCAGTAGTTTTTGCGTGAAGGAGTAACAAACATACACACACACATACACACACACACACACACACACACACACACACATACAAACTTTCTCCTTTATAATATTAGTGTGATAAAAGTAAGTTTGTTTGTAGGGGGTAATCGCTGAAACTACTAAACCGATTTTGAAAATTCTTTCACCAGTAGAAAGCTACATTATTCCTGAGTGACATAGACATAGCCTATATTCCATTTTCAAAAAATTGGAGATCCCTACCAAAATTGAATTAAGCAACCCGTGTGAAGCCGGGACGGGTCGCTAATATTACATACTAGAATCTAGTAGATGATGCCCGCAGCTTCACCCGCGTGGATTGGTCAGTTCCTCTGCAGCATCAGGATTGAGGAGTTGGAATCCAGATTTTTTATGGAACAATGTCGCAAAGTTCCCTTAACGATTAAAAAATCCGTTCAGAAATCTCGGAGATTTCAATATACATAGGTAGAATAACAAAACTCCATTTTTCAAAGTAGGTTAAAAAGTAGCTTATGTTACTCCTTGGTTAATCCTCTACTTGTGTGTGAAAGTCCCGTCAAAATAGGTTAAGCCATTCCGAAGATTAGCCCGTTCAAACAGACACGACACTTCAATTTTATTTATTAGTATAGATATAGATTTTGGGTTCTTTTAAAAATTGCGAAGAGTAAGTTAGGTACATAAACATCAAAAAAGTCCGAAGTGCTATCGATTCAAAAATTTTTTCGTCTTTCCACGCAGTCGCGGAGATATAAATTTTTTTTATGACCTCCCCCCCCTCACCTTATATCACCCCCTCCCTTGGGCCCGTCTGCGGCAAGCCAAGGAATTTTGAAGAGTAGGTCGTAAGAAAATCATGTACCTACCAGCTATCCTTGTTCCTACATGGGTAGTTATTAACCCCCGACCCAAAAAGAGGGGTGTTATAAGTTTGACATGTGTATCTGTCTGTGGCATCGTAGCTCCTAAACTAATGACATGATTTTGATTTAGTTTTTTTTTTTCTTAGAAAGTTCCTACTTGGGTAGTTATTAACCCCCGACCCAAAAAGAGGGGTGTTATAAGTTTGACGTGTGTATCCGTGTATCTGTCTGTGGCATCGTAGCTCCTAAACAATGAACTGATTTGGATTTAGTTTGTTTTTGTTTGTAAGGTGGCTTGATCGAGAGTGTTCTTAGCTATAATCCAAGAAAATTGGTTCAGCCGTTTGAAAGTTATCAGCTCTTTTCTAGTTATTGTAACCTTCACTTGTCGGGGGTGTTATAAATTTTTAATTCACACTTGTATCACAAAATACTTAGTTATAGCCAACATGGTAGATAAATATTTCTTTCGTCGCTATAACAAATAATAAAACAACAAAAAAGTACAAATAGTCTTGTAGGATGGTTACGGAACCCTTCGCGTGCGAGCCCGTCTCGCATTTGGCCGGTTTTTTATTTATTTTTAGGGTTCCGTACCTCAAAAGGAAAAACGGAACCCTTACAGGATCACTTAGTTGTCTGTCTTTTTGTCTGTCTGTTTGTCGTGTCTGTCAAGAAAACCTCTAGGGTACATCCCGTTGACCTCTAGAATCATATTAGAAGGTAGGTACGAGTAGGTCTTATAGCACAAAAAATCCAAATACAGTGAATTTGTGGTAATATCACACAAAAAATTAAAATATGTTTACGAAAATTTAAATTCCCTAAATTAAAAATGTTTTTATTCAATTAAACTTTTACAAGTGCTTTTGAATCGTCAAAAAAATCTACCACTGGCTCGGAATGCCGTTCCTACCAAGAAGAGCCAGCAAGAAACTCGGCTTTTGCTCTTTTCAAGTACATATTCAATTTACAATAATATGCCAATACAAACCCAAACAATAACCACATATAGATGGCGTAAGGGTAATAAGGGTTCTGTTTTCATTTTTGAGGTCCAGAACCCTAAAAAATACAGATACTTTGGTGTGTTGATCAGTGGCGCCGCCGCCCGACCAGCCTACACGGAGAATATGTTCGTCTTATCTCGAACATTCAAGTAACGAGTATAAAAGTTTTATCATTCTTTGATAAGCTTCCTTATCTCCAAAACGAGTGTATAGCAGCAGCTTTTAGGCCGCTTGTTTTTTTTATGACCGTTGTTTCTGTATTTTAAAATATTTTTTTAAGTTCGCAATGGTTCTTATGTAGGTACAACCACCGATAAAAGATATTTCTGTGTATAATTATTTTAATTTAATCTTTTTCTTCGATAAGTAATAATTTCATTAAAAAAACCGGCCAAGTGCGAGTCAGACTCGCGCACCGGGGGCTCCGTACTCGGGTATTTTTTCGACTTATTGCACGATAAATCAGAAACTATTAAATACATAAGTGTAAATTAAAAAGTTATAACACTCCCGACAAGTGAAGGTTACAGTAACTAGAAAAGAGCTGATAACTTTCAATCGGCTGAACCGATTTTCTTGGATTATAGCTAAGAACACTCTCATTCAAGCCACTTTTCAAACAAAAAAAACTAAATAAAATCGGTTCATTAGTTTAGGAGCTACGATGCCACAGACAGATACAGATACACACGTCAAACTTATAACACCCCTCTTTTTGGGTCGGGGGTTAATAAATAGATGATTCCTACCCTAATCAGCTTGTGCCAAACAAGCTGTTCAAAATTTAAATATTTTTAAAAGTGCCAAGGCCTGGGAAGTGTAAAATGATTTCCTCATACTTATACTTATTTTTGGGTTCAGCCTTGAATTATTTAAAAAATAAAACTACAAAATCACAAATACAGAAATAATAATTTTATTCAAAAATATATTTACTTTAATCTTCTCGTCCATAAATAGAGTGAGAAGCCGTCAACAGATTTATTTTCAAAACAAAATTAAGGTTATTTCCCGTCGCTTACGAGAGAAAGGGTGTGTTTCTTAATCCATTCTTCTTCATCGCCGAAAGTCGGAACTCACATAATATTATTATACTAGCTGTGCCCGCGACTTCGTTCGCGTGGAAAAGTGACTTTTCAGGCAGCATAGTACGTACTCTGTACGTTAAAAATGTTCGCCGTGATTCTTTAAATTGACATAACTTTTTTATTTATGAACCGATTGACATGAAATAAACACTAAATGTTAAGTGAAGCTTACTACAATATATTAGTGAAAACCGTATCTAAATCGGATAAGCCGTTTCTGATATTAGCGTGCACAAACACACAGACAAACAGACAAAAAAAAATTAATTACAATTTCGGGTTCGGCATCGATATAATAACAACCCCTGCTACTTTTTTTTATACATTTCCATTGTACAGACACCACTTTTCTACAATTTTCTTATATGTATAGATTGATGATAACTGTCCATTTTTTTTCATCTATACTAATAAATAAAATTGGAGTGTCTGTCTGTAATTTCGAAATAACTACCGCATATTAAGGTCATATGGTTATTTGACCGATACCATAACTGAATCACACGTTTTTAAAATTTTTGTCTGTCTGTCTGTTTGAAAAGGCTAATCTTCGGAACGGCTGAACCGATTTTGACGGGATTTTCACAGACAAGTAGAAAATTGACCAGGGAGTAACATAGGCTACTTTTTTAACCGACTTTCAAAAAGGGAGTTGTGTTTTTCTACCTATGTACACCGAAATATCCGAGATTTCTGAACCGATTTGCGTCGTTTCTTTTTTAATCGATAGAGGAACTTTGCGACATTGTTTCATAAAAAATTTGGATTCCAACTCCTCAATCCTGATGCTGCAGGGGATCTGACCAATCCACGCGGGCGAAGCTGCAAGCATCAGCTAGTTTTTAATAAACTTTTACTATTAATTTACAATTATAACATCTAAAACCTAAATTATTAAAATAATGAACCTAAGACTAAAAACCTTAAAAAATAAAATATAATAATAAGTGATAGGGAGTGTTAAGGATGACTATCGGACGTCCGACCTCTCAAGGTTACATCCGCTAATCACGTCCGATAGTCTGCATAGTTCAGGCAGAGTGAGGAATCTCTCGGTTTGGTCCTGAATCGACGATCTGTCGAATATAAGCTATTCCATTCCATCAGCCTGCATGCGTCCACTGCTGGACATAGGCCTTCCCAAGAGCGCGTCACCAAACACGATCCTCCGCCTTCCTCATCCACCCGCTCCCCGCTACCTTCTTCAGGTCATCGCTAATATGGGTGACCTGAAAAAAAAATTAAAAAATCAGGCATTTTTTTAGAAGTTCCCTGACGGTCGTGAACTGTGGTAAAAGTCAGTGTACTCTCCTGACGACAATCTCACCTGGTGATAAGAGATGAAGTCTAAAATGGAAGTGGGCTAACCTGGAAGGGGTATGGCAGTTTTCATTAAACCTATACTGCTTCGGTTCCTACACGGCAACGTACCGGATCGCTAAATCGCTTGGCGGCACGGCTTTGCCGGTAGGGTGGTTACTAGCCACGGCCGAAGCATCCCACCAGACCAGACCAGTTTGCAAATTATAAAATTCCAAATCCCCGCCAGTCCTACTAGAGTAACACGCGACTTCGTCCGCGTGGATTTAGATTTTTATAGATCCCGTGGGAATCGTTTGATTTTCCGGGATAAAAAGTAGGCTCAAAGATTTGTATGTGAATTTTTAAGACCGCGTAACTTTGAAACCGAATATTTTAACGGAAATCTGGAAAACCACAGACATAGATATTAGTTCCCGGAACGTTTCTACAAAGTTCGAGTATGATTGGTTGGTATTCCAATGAGAGAAGAACTACGTTTGTATGGAGCGAGTGACAGAGAGACCCCTCTTAATAAAAATGCAATGAACATGAGAACACGACATCAAAATTATGAATTACTAGCTGATGCCCGCGACTTCGTTCGCGTGGTTGTAGGTTTTTAAAATTCCCGTGGGAACTCTTTGATTTTCCGGGATAAAAAGTAGTCTATGTGCTAATCCAGGGTATAATCTATCTCCATTCTAAATTTCAGCCCAATCCGTTCAGTAGTTTTTGCGTGAAAGAGTAACAAACATACACACACACATACAAACTTCCTCCTTTATAATATTATAAATATATAAATAATATATATAGTGTGAAGTGTGACTGGTGTTACTGCTTGTCACATATAATCAACCACACACTTAATATTTTTCACAAAACTAATCGAGATTATATCTAACATTGGGAATTCGACAAATAATTTGTCAATTATTAACGGTTATTGGCATGTTATAAAATGACACTTTATATTGCTGATTCAACGCTGATAATTTTTGTGGTTTGAGTTAAGTCAGTTTTTCATTATTAATATTTTTATTAGGGTCCCCTTGCCAAAGCAGCGCTTGGTAGGCTGCAATGGCGGCATTTGCCTTTAGGTACTTATAAGTCTAAAAAAATTTTCAAAAGAAAAGTAAAACTTAAAATATTCTTTTGATTTTTTTTTAATTCACAATTTTTAGTGGCCCCACTGTACTATAATATGCTATGCCCAGTTAAAACCCTATTGTTTACTGATTGCGAGCAATTTGCTGTTATCCATTGAGGAGTTCTGTTCTCCATCTCCGAAGATATTCATCAGATCTTCTCCAAATTTATATGGGACCACCTGCACAGTATATCCTTTCGAACAAAAAAAAATATTTTCCAAATCGGTCCAGGGGTCTTTGAGTAATCGGGGAACAGACATAAAAAAAAAAAAAAAAGATTCCGACGAATTGAGAACCTCCTCCTTTTTTTGGAAGTCGGTTAAAAAATACCCGAGTACGGAACCCTCGGTGCGCGAGTCTGACTCGCACTTGGCCGGTTTTTTAATGCTGGTAACCCGTAAATCAAGAAGTGGCAAATGGAAACCCTAGCCTATGTGCTAATCCAGGATATTATCTATCACCATTTCAAATTTCAGCCAAATCCGTCACACACATACACACACACCCACACACACAACCACACACACACACACACACACACACACACACACACACACACACACATTTTCGCCTGTATAATATTAGTGTGATAACTGACCACTGACGATACAAGATCAACTTGCTCTTATCAGGTTTTTATATTTTTAATTCGAAAACTGAAAAACCATTTAATTAGGATATACAACTTTCACTTTATTTATTCTCGTTTTGAAAAGGGTCAAATTAATTCCGGGTAGATAACACTTGTTCAACCTTTTCATAATTAATTTAAAAAAAAACCGGCCAAGTGCGAGTCAGACTCGCGCACTGAGGGTTCCGTACTCGGGTATTTTTCCAACATCTTGCACGATAAATCAAAAACTATTATACATAAAAATAAATAAAAATCTGTTTTAGAATGTACAGGTAAAGCCCTTTCATATGATACCCCACTTGGTATAGTTATTTTACTTTGAAAATTAAAATAAATTTAATTTTTTTTTTAAATGATGTAACCATAAATTCGGGGTTTTCAGATTTATTCCTGTACTTGTGCTATAAGACCTACTTACCTGCCAAATTTCATGATTCTAGGTCAACGGGAAGTACCCTATAGGTTTCTTGACAGACAGACAACAAAGTGATCCTATAAGGGTTCCGTTTTTCCTTTTGAGGTACGGAGCTCTAAAAAAAATCTTTTTATATTTTTGGTTTTAATAAATAACATGTTACAGTTGTGACATACCCTTTTATTTATTTCACACGGTTTTTTTCAGGGTTCAGTACAAAAATGGTAAAAAAAAAGAAAGGATAAGGAAGGAGATACGCAGAACGACCTTCTCTCTGTCATCTGGATAAAGGTGACTTGGAGTAAATGAGAATTGGACCATTCACAACGATTCAATTTTAGACTTGGCTTTTCACAAGTTCAAAAAATCTATTAAAAGTATGCTCCTGAAAAAAGCTTGTTACACAATCGAAGAATATGTACAAATGACAAAAAGCTTGGATTTATTTTAACTCGCTCCAGCAATACACGGCGCTGCAATTGCTTGTATACAGTATGGCATATTATTGTCAATTGAATACTTGAAAAGAGCAACCGCCGAGTTTCTTGCTGGTTCTTCTCTGTGGGAACGGCATTCCGAACCAGTGGTAGATTATTTTGACGATTCAAAAGCACTTGTAAAAGTTTAATTGAATAAAAATATTTTGAATTTGAATTTGAATTTCAGTAACTTAGATATGATGAAGAACATTATTTACAAGTGTAAATTAAAAAATTATAACACTCCTGACAAGTGAACGTTACAGTAACTAGAAAAGAGCTGATAACTTTCAAACGGCCGAACCGATTTTCTTGGATTATAGCTAAGAACACTCTCGATTAAGCCACCTTTCAAACAAAAAAAAACTAAATTAAAATCGGTTCATTAGTTTAGGAGCTACGATGCCACAGACAGATACACACATCAAACTTATTACACCCTTCTTTTTGAGTCGGGGGTTAAATAAGGTTTTTAAAAAAACCCCGACTGCCTCTTTTACAAAAAATACGCTACTTATTATGATATTTTACCCGACTGCGGCAAAACCAAAAGGAAGGATTATGGTTTTAGCAGTCTATGTATGTACCTATGTACATAGATATATGTATGTATGTATGTTTGTTTGTATCCAAATTCTGTGTGTTCCAGCGTAGCGCCTAAACTACTGGACCGATTTTGATGAATGAGGTGTCAATTGATTCGTCGTAAAGGTCCGCGTGACATAGGTCATATTATATACGAAAAAAATTGACGAATGTTAATACAAAAAAAGTGGAGGTCTCCAAAAATATTTTTTTGCTATTGTATCGAGTGGGGTGTCAAATGAAAGAGGAGAAAATTCTGAGCTCATGAATATGAATGTAGGTACAACAACATTATAATATACCAATTGACAGAAATCAATTTTACTATAATATTTCAGACGATCGCAATCGTTTTAGTTTTTAACTTTATTTCGATTTGCCATCATTTCATAAAATATGGAATTACACGGAACCCTTCCCGATGGAATTTCATTTAACAGGGCTCTCTCCGTCACTCGCTTCATACAATCGTAGTTCCAATTTTATTTGAATATTAAGCAACCAAAGTCCATGAAATTTTCCAAACAAATTCTAAAAACTAATATCTGTGCCTGTGGTGTTTTAGATTTTTCTAAAAATATGTAGTTTTAAAATTACAGGGGCTCAAAGATTTGTATGTAAATTTTTAAGACTGTGTAACTTTGAAACTGAATATTTTAACGGAAATCTGGAAAACCACAGGCATAGATATTAGTTCCCGGAACGTTTCTACAAAGTTCCATTGAGTATGATTGGTTAGTATTCCAATGAGAGACGAACTACGTTTGTATGGAGCGAGTGACGGAGAGACCTCTCTTAATTTGATGACAATTTAGCACTTGATTGCTATCATGTTTAAATGAAGGGTGCCCATTAGCACCAGATTTTGATGCAATTAGTGAGATAGTGATCATGTGAACAGGACAGGTACGGGTCTGACGCACCAATCAGATTGTTGAAAGATCATGTGATGATTTCACACTTCATCTTTTATCAGTGTGATTGGTCTGTTGACCATATTTCCGCTTCAGTGCATAAGGCAGATTTTTCACCAGGGGCGGATTTCTTGGGGTGACTTTTATCAAAGACTAGCTGATGCCCGCGACTTCGTTCGCGTGGATGTAGGTTTTTTAAAAATCCCGTGGGAGCTCTTTGATTTTCCGGGATAAAAAGTAGCCTATGTGCTAATCCAAGGTACAATCTATCTCCATTCTAAATTTCAGCCCAATCCATCCAGTAGTTTTTGCGTGAAGGAGTAACAAACATACACACACACACACACATACAAACTTTCGCCTTTATAATATTAGTGTGATGTTCAGATGTAAGATCAGGTTAAAGTTTAAAAAATGTATTAAAAGTATGCTCCTGAAAAAAGCTCATTATACAATCGAAGATTATGTAAATGACAAAAAAGCTTGGATTTAATTCCCTCCACACTTAATACACGGCGCTGCAATTGTTGTATACAGCATGGCATATTATTGTATATTGAATGCTTGAAAAGAGCAACCGCCGAGTTTCTGGCTGGTTCTTCTCGGTAGGAACGGCATGCCGAACCAGTGGTAGATTATGTTGACGAATCAAAAGCACTTGTAAAAGTTTAATTGAATAAAAATACTTTGAACTAGCTGTGCCCGCGACTTCGTTCGCGTGGAATAGTGACTTTTCGGGCAGTATTCCTTATGGCAGCGGCGCGGCTCTCAGCGCTCTTTTATATCCACGGACGCTCAGGCGCGAGGCGTGTAGTACGTACTCTGTACGTTAAAAATGTTCTCCGTGATTCTTTAAATTGACATAACTTTTTTATTTATGAACCGATTGACATGAAATAAACACTAAATGTTAAGTGAAGCTTACTACAATATATAAGTGAAAACCGTATCTAAATCGAATAAGCCGTTTTTGATATCAGCGTGCACAAACACACAGACAAACAGACGAAAAAAAATTAATTACAATTTCGGGTTCGGCATCGATATAATAACAACCCCTGCTACTTTTTTTTTATATATTTCCATTGTACAGACACCACTTTTCTACAATTTTATTATATGTATAGATTTGAATTTGATGACCTAAGCACGACGATCAAGTCAAGTGTGGTTTGGGGGATTTGTGTGGTGCTGAATGCTGGTGGTGCGTATTGATTGCTTGGTGGCTGGCTTTTCTTGCATGTTTAATAATGGGGGTGGTGCATATCGCATGTTGCACTATACAGTTATGTCTGTTTCAGCGGTTTATAGCAAATTAAACTTTTGGTACTGTCCATACTTCCATACATATTACAATCCATACTAATATTATAATTGCGATGTGTGTCTATTTGTCTGTCTGCTAGCTTTTCACGGCCCAACAGTTTAATCGATTACCATGACATTTGGAACAGAGTTGGCTTACATCCCGGGAACGGACATGGGCTCTAGGCTACTTTTTATCCCGGAAAATCAGAGAGTATAGTTATCGTATTTTGAAAATTGAAACACATTTTAATTTTTTTTTAATGATGCAACCACAAATTCGCGGTTTTCAGATTTATTCCTGTACTTGTGCTATAAGACCTACCTACCTAGATACCAAACATGATTCTAGGTCAACGGGAAGTACCCTATGGGTTTCTTAACAGAGACAACAGACGGACAGACGGACAGACAGACAGATACCAAAGTGATCCATTAAGGGTTCCGTTTTTCCTTTTGAGATACGGAACCCTAATAAAAACCAAATATCGGATAGTTACCTTACTTACGAGGAAGCAAAATTATCTACTCAAAGTATCATTAGGTAAATACTATAGGTAGGTACTTCTCAGATAAGCCAAGCCAAAGCCAAAATAACAATGAGGTGTCAAAATTTTTCCGTATTCGAGAATCGTGATCTGGCAAAAAACCCAAAAGGTCATAGAAAAAATGCATGACGCAACGTTTAGATTTGAAAGTGGCTTTAGGATTTTTTTTTTCGATTCAGGGCCGAGCCTTTTTGTAATCGATTTTGTATTGTCTGTTTTCTAAGTAAGGTAAATGCAGCTATCAGTTAACGAAAATATGCAGGTATTACATAGACATTACTTCAATTTTCTTTTTAACCCCGACCCAAAAAGAGGGGTGTTATAAGTTTGACGTGTGTATCTGTCTGTGGCATCGTAGCGCCTAAACGAATGAACCGATTTTAATTTAGTTTTTTTTTGTTTGAAAGGTGGCTTGATCGAGAGTGTTCTTAGCTATCATCCAAGAAAATCGGTTCAGCCGTTTGAAAGTTATCAGCTTTTTTTCTAGTTACTGTAACCTTCACTTGTCGGGGGTGTTATAAATTTTTAATTTACACTTGTTTGCTGTTCTAAAACGATTTAAGCTATAGTAGGAACCAGAGGATGCCCGCGACTTCGTCCGCGTAGATTTAGGTTTTTAAAGATCCCGTGGGAACTGTTTGATTTTTCGGAATAAAAAGTTGCCTATGTCAATTACAGGGACGCAAGCTACCTCGGTACCAAATCGGTTAAGTGGATGGGTTTCTGGGAATCCCGTGGGAACTCTAACCTATGTCCGTCCCCAGGATATAAGCTAACCCTGTACTAAATTTCGTCAGAATCGGTTAAATTGTTGGGTCGTGAAAAAGTAGCAGACAGACAGACAGACAGTCACACTTTCGCATTTATAATATTAGTATGGATATGGATTAGTCATGATTCATAAAATATTATTTTTCTTATTTCCGTCGATATGTGACTATAAATCAAGTACTTTTATATGTATACCTACTTTTTTAATCTCCAACAGTCAACCATTTCAAAAGAATTAGCGACATTACTCTTTTTTCGGTTTACACTTTACTCATTAACCGTTGTATATATACCATGTAGATGGCGTTGCCCTTAAGTCATTAGTTTCCGCTAGATGGCGCTGCACTTGAGTCATTAATTTCCGCTAGATGGCGCTGCACTTGAGTCGTTAATTTCCAGTAAATGGCGCTGCACTTGATTCATTAATTTCCGTTAAATGGTGCTGCATTTGAGTCATTAGTTTCTACTAGATGGCGCTGCACTTGAGTCATTAGCTTCCACTAGATGGCGCTGCACTTGTCATTAATTCCCGCTAGATGGCGCTGCACTTGAATCATTAATTTCCACTATAATACACTAGCTGACGCCCGCGACTTCTTCCGCGTGGATTTAGGTTTTTCGAAATCCCGTGGGAACTCTTTGGGTTTCCGGGATAAAAAGTAACCTATGTGCTAATCTAGGATATTATCATCTCCATTCCGAATTTTAGCCAAATCCGTCCAGTAGTTTTTGCGTGAAGGAGTAACAAACACACACACACACACACACACACATACAAACTTTCGCCTTTCTAATATTATAGTGTGATTGTGATAACTGCAGCCGTGGAATATTTTACATTTCATCACCGTCTTTTTTGTGAGGACTACATCGCTATCCTACGAAATTGTCAAGCGCAAGCCTATGATGCGATAAGAAAATCGGTCAAGTGCGAGTCGTGCAAGAAATATTTCATTTTAGGGTTCCGTACTTCCAAAAGAACCCTTATAGGATCCTGTCTGTTCTTGGGCTGAAGACTAAACTAAACCCAGCATTCTATCGAACGTCCGAGCTCTCAAAGGTTTCGTCCGATACTTTGCACAGTTCTTAGTACACATTTTTATCCAGATACCTAAAAGTATCGGCAGCGCGTCCGATAAATAATTGTTTCAGCCTTTACTGATAGACAGACAAGACATTAGTGCACCTAGGAGTAGGGGATTATAGATAAATAAAACACAAAAAATCAGCCTTCAACCGACAATATAATACAGATAATTAAAAAAAAAAAATCGTTAGGGTTTCGTACTTCACCCTTATAGGATCCTTTCTTGTCTGCCTTTGGGCCGAAGAGTGAACTAAACCCAGCTGCAAACCAGCAGAATACTATCGAACGTCCGAGCTCTCACAGGTTACGTCCGATACTTTGCACAGTTTTTAGTACCTACCTACATACATATTATTATCTAGATACCTAAAAGTAATAGCAGCGGCCGCGTCCGATAAATAATTTACTGATAGACAGACAAAATATTAGTGCGCCTGTTACGCAGGCATAGTCAGGCCGCAACGCTAGCCGTGCCTGCTAACCGTTCCCAGTCGCCGCGGAACCTGACGCCTGACGCGGCGAAATTCGCGATCACCGCGCGAGGACTGGGCACGGACTCACATCACAAATAGCTTTAGAAGCCTCCGCCACAAATCGGCGAAGCAATTAGGATTATTTTATGTAATAATAATTAGTTTGTAATATGTCAATCTTTAGTAATAAAAGTAGGATAAGGAACTGCTATTTCCTTTCGCACCCCCTGCAGCCGCCCTAATGTAATTCGCCTTGGAGTAGGGAGGTATAGATAAATAAAACACAAAAATCAGCCTTCAACCGACAATATAATACAGATAATTAAAAAAAAAAATGTTTTAAAACTCGGCCCATTTACTAGATACATACTATAAACAAATAACGATGAAAAATACAATAATTGCATACGACTCAGCGTTAAAAATACAATACAATATATTACATGGAACCTTGTCAAATATTTTTCTAAGATTTTAACATTTATTCAATAAATTAGGGTTTTAAGTGTAACTATGAGTCCAAAGTAAAATGTCATAAATCTTTTGTTATATAACAGGTCTGCATTGTTATATAACTTTGTCCACATTTAAATAACGGTGCTGTATAACATAACTACAACTTCTTTTTTATTTATTTGCTTGGCTGCAATCAATTAACGATGCAGTCGACGATCGACGATCGTTATTTGATCGGATAATATCGCGGGCATCAGTTAGTGTTTATATAACATTGATATATAACAATGCGCCTTATATATAATTATGGACGTGTTACATATACATAATTTGGACTTAGAATACAAGACATGGTCCCAGTGTATAAGTTGCATTATAAGGACGAAAACATACTTACAATACCGCAAAGAGGGTAGGTAGTGTTTTCCTAGTTACACAATATACTAACATTTGATTTCATACAAATACATGGCTCCCGTGATTTTTATAAGTATGTAATCGCCTTAGGGCTGGCGCACATATGGCGGAGCGCAGCGCAGAGCATGCCCGCGAAGTTTTCTAATCGCGTGACACATTTTCGCGAATTTCTACCAGAGAATGCGCGAGCACGCGCGGGACTGCGCGAGTATCCCGCACGGATGCACAATGGATTTTAGATATTATTTCAATGAGGACCATGTCGATAAAACTTTGACCGTGAAAAATGTTCTGCGCTGCGCTCCGCCATATGTGCGCCGGCCCTAAGGGTTGGAAAAACGCAACATCTAAACCTAAAGCTAAATTTTAAATTAAACAAAGCAAATTGTTCTTGTGTTGCTAGTTTTTTTTGAAAAATAAATAGTGTTGGAACAAGAACAGACATAGAAATCACTAACTTATTTAGAGTACGATGAGGATATGGATGGTAAATTTGGAGCTTGAAATCTTACATTTTTTGGTTTTAGTGTAAGCGGGATGTTAATATGTCGTATTTCACATGTTACAGTCGCACGTTGCGTGTGTCCAACCCTTTAAAACCAGGCATAATCGTAAAATAATATATAACTGGCATATTTATACAATTTACAAATGTTCAATACATAAAAGTGATCTTATAGCGTACTATAAATACCGATATCGATAAGATGTCAGATTTATTGTTTTCTTTATATCCCGCGCTCTTGTACATTACAACTATTAAATGTTTAATTATCCACAGGATTTTAGTTAGAGCACTGGTGGACGATTTGTTCATAGTGTTTATACAGCCCAAAATTGATATTTAAAATGAGATATTGATACTGATTCGGTCGGCACTTAATTAAAGAGTAATTGCATCTTTTTGTTACCAATGTAATAATAAGAAAAGGACAGACAACCTAATTTAATTTAGTACTATCAAACCTCGTGACTTTAGGTGCTAGTAGTGACCCTTTGGTTTAATTTGTAGAGTGCACTAAAATTTAAAATTCATTTTCCGCCCTTTCTAACAACAATAAAAAGAAAAAGATGCAGATTCTTTTAATTTACAGCACCTATGACCCGTTGACTTTGTTTAGTTATTAAATATTTATACATAATATAATTAGGCACAAGTGTAGGTTACAGTAACTAGAAAAGAGCTGATAACTTTCAAACGGCTGAACCGATTTTCTTGAATTATAGCTAAGGACACTCTCTCACTCTCTTTTAAACAAAAAAAACTAAATTAAATCGGTTCATTAGTTTAGAAGCTACGATGCCACAGACAGATAGACAGATACACACGTCAAACTTATAACACCCCTCTTTTTGGGTCGGGGGTTAAAAATACACTGTTACTTTAGAATATTTTGGTAGAATATATTGGTTCTAACTTCTAACCTCAGCTTGCCGGGATGTTACATATTATTTTATCTCACATTTTGTATAAGCACTTTGAACGAATAGTCCACTAGTTCTCAGTAAAATGAAACTTTCGCAACTTACTTATAATTTTAACGAAAAAGCTATTAATTAATTTAATAATAATGAGCATGTTATAAATAACATGTTAAGACCTTTCCCTCACAATCAAAGCTATTTTCAGCTTTTAAGGCACTTCTAGTCACAGAGCTGATAGAAATTTTAAGCATGTACTTGATAATAATTGTTATTATTTATTTATATCACATTTAAGTTTTTTTGGCACATATTCGAGGCTTGACCCCATACCTATATTTACGCCTCAGCTTCGCTCCGATTGAATTTCTGAAAATCAACTTGAAAAATTTCAAGTAGTTTGTAGACCTAGCAGTTAGGAATGAATTGTTTGTTGAGTCAAGTCAGTCGGGTCATCCTTTGGTAAAGTATAAAAATGTATAAATGCAATATACAAAATGTAATGCATTTATACATTTTTTTAAATAAAACAATATTTAAAAAAGTACCTATCGCGGATGGAGTGATAAAAAAAATTAACCTTGGCCGTCGATGCTGAAATCATAAGACTCGTATTTTGCCAGTTTTAACTACTGTAAATAAGAAATTTCCATCACAATCAAGTTTAGAGGTACTCAAGTTATATCTAAATCTTCTCTAAAAGGTTTTACAAATTCAAAATATTTTTATTCAATTAGACTTTTACAAGTTCTTTTGAATAGTCGAAAGCATCTACCACTGGTTCGGAATGCCTTTCACATTCAAATTCCGTCTATAGTATAGACGAGCCCACTTGAGCGAAGCCGGGCAAGCCAGATACCACTATAATGATAAATAATTATATTGTAACTTTTATCAAGTACATCTTCCAATAAAATTAACCATCTCTTGGACTACTATACGAGGGTTCGGATAAAATTAACTAATTATATTGATAGAGTGATACGTAATATTCCAATGACCTAAACGACCATTTTAATTTGTTATGCACAAATTAATATTTTATTGGTTGTTCTTTTTATCTCAAATCAGTATTTTAATTAAGGCATTAAAAGGCACACATTTTTATTTCACAATTTTTACAGGTTTTTTTATTACTATTGAAACATGACCCGGGTCATGAATACAAAATAGTTAAGTGGCTCATACACATTGGGCCAAACCACTCGGCGAATGTGTACAGTGCCACTTAGCATAACATTTTGCAGTACAAGCTGGTCGGATTAGCGATTTTTGTGAGTACAGAATTTTTGGAAAATGGATTCATAATTACAACTAAAATAAGACTATACAGGCTCTCACATAAAAGTGTTATATAACATTTTAAAACAAAACATCTCTAAAAGTTGTTATATAACAAGGGTTGTTATTGATACCCAAGTTTAATAGTCTTAGAAGCGGGTAAATGTTATACATTTACCGAATCGCAACAAAATGTTATATGTTGTTCATAAATATGATATAAAACTACTGTATGGGAGAACCAATAGACATTATTAACATTTGTGATTTATTTAAATTTTGACTTGTCATTTAACATTATCATACATTTTTTTCAAACATCCGTTTACACAAACGTACATACACATGACCATTGCATACAATTACATCAAAATTAGTACAGTATTGCAAGTACTTGTGATAGATATGCAATTAAAAATGCAATTCATTAGAAATAGTACTTAGGTGGCCCCAAAAATTTCAAACTTTGCTTCATAAAGGTAGTCTCAATCCTAAGCTTATTATATGTACAAAATTTCGAGTTTCAAAATATACTTTTTATCATTCAAATACTCACTTCAAGGGGTTAAAAAAATATAATTTGTAATATAACAGAGAAATGTTTACTATGATATAAAATACGGAAAAATGTTTCGAAAACGTTATGTTTGCTATGGACAAAGTTAACGCTGCCCGGACTTAGCGGAGTCAACTTTGCTTTGCAATGCAGAGCTTCTGAGCAAATTATCATTAAACATATACTGTTGAAGCAGTGGGGGTGAGGCTAAAGTTCACCTAAAGAGCACCTCTCAGTCATTTGGCGCATCTCTACCCAGAAACTCTGTGCATTTTTTATTTATTTACATACTTTGCAATTTTTTTTGCGGGTAGGCTATAAAAATGGAAGGTGGCGCCAAACTTCTAGTCCGGTCCAGTAGCTGACGATGACGGCTCGATTGGCTCGCCGTTTGTTTAGTAGTCATCGATATCGTACAGATTGTCGATCTCTTCATCATCTAGCTGCATCGATTGGAAGTCCACTTTGTAGCGGAGGAGACCTGAGAAAATAAATTA
The DNA here is from genome assembly GCF_905333055.1 of Maniola jurtina. NCBI lineage: Eukaryota > Metazoa > Arthropoda > Insecta > Lepidoptera > Nymphalidae > Maniola > Maniola jurtina. The sequence continues at coordinate 3,740,662 of NC_060054.1, read as the reverse complement.
TAGTTAATTTTTAAGTTTTCATTAAAATAAAAAGATGTACAACATTGTATTTGCTGTTAAATCAAACGCCATTATAGTGGTTTAATATGGAAAATTGTTATATAACATCTTTTATGGAAATAAATTTAAGTTATACTATTTTTTTAATGTTATAAAAATTAAGTTAGAAATTTAGGAAATGTTATAAAACTTATAGTGGGCGTGAGTTTAGGTCACGCAGTGTACAAGTGTCAGTATTTTTCTGAAAGTATGATCTTATATTAAGACTATGATATATTTAGTGAATAAAGAAAACCTCTAATCTACAACACAAATAAAACACAAGTAAAAAAAACCAAAATAAAGTTGTGATAGAAAGACCAAACTATGGCGTAGAATGATGACTAACGACCGCTCTGACAGTAATACGAAGAAAAAGATGGCTAAAATATCGTTTATATTTACGATTTTAAGAAAGTAAACAAAAAAATACACTTCAAAAAAATTCAATGCAGATCAGCCTCCCGTCTGTGTAAGAAAAACTTATTCATCGTTATCGTAATCAGTAGCAAGTTCTGCCCATTGATTGGCTGTGAAAAAATGTAAACAGCGAATCAACCAATCAAAGGGCAGTATTTGCTGCCGATTACGATGACGATAAATTAGTTTTTCTTGCACAATGGGGAGGGGGAGAGAGGGGGGGGGATTACTCATTAAAAAAAACCAAATGCTTGCCAACTATACATGCGTAAGCTAAGAAATAGAAATTGAAAAAAAAAAAACCAAAATAAATAAAGGACCATGCAAAAGCAGAAAACAGTGTTATTTACCTTATATCCATGGTACGCTTGAGAGAAAATCTAAGATATTTTATAGGACAGATATTAAGGTATAGATATAGTTATGTTATATTAGGTTCAAGAAACAATGATGATAATTCGGTTGAAGGATATTGTTTAAGGTATCGGCTTACAGGCGAAATTATTCTTAGGGCCGATTTTTCAATTGTCAAAGAACTTTTATCTAAGGAATAAATTTGACGTTTTGACAGATTTCCTATACAAAAATGTCAAAATTTATTCCTCATATAAAAAATACTTGACGAATGACAAATCCGCCCGTAATCGATCTACTTATAATATATGGCATTATTAACTGACAAAAACGACCATACAATTTTGACGCCGATAGATGTTGCTACTTGCTATAGAATAGATTAAAAAAAATATAGTATATTCAAGTAAACTTTTACAAGTACTTTTGAATCGTCAAAACAATTTACCACTGGTTCGGAATGTTATATAACTTATCGACAGATTTATTATTATTTTCGCCGTGTTTTTTTTGTATTATAAAAATAGCGAGCAAACGAACAGGCGGGTCACCTGGTGTTAAGTGGTTACCGCCGCACATGAACATTTGCAACACCAGCATAACGTAAATTTGAGATGTTATTGCTAACTGTTACAGCGTCGTTTTTTGTTATATTCCGCCTTTTTCTTGCTTGAGGACTTTTGGCTTTAATGCTCAAGTGTTAGAGGTGCCGGAATAACTAAACTATTAGGGATAAATGTTGATGAGTGGCACAATTTTCAAAAAATAAATGTTTCATCTTTCTTTCTTTCTTCAGATGAATTTAACTAACGATATTATAAGCATAGATTTGTAATCTTGCTTGAATTTGTAAAAGACAACCGAATTATGATTATTTTTTCCTTGCGGATATAAATTGCATTATTTTAGTAATGTAATATTGATAAGTGAAGGGAAAATAAGGCAACTCATGGAGACCATTGCAAACGTTTTTTATATATCAGAAAAGCATACATTTTCAATCCATTACAGTCCAAATAAGATTCCCTTAAAATTATTTTTTTTTCATCCTAGGTATTTCGTTTTTAACTTATACAACTAACATTTGGAAAAAACTTTAAAATATCATCTAAGATTATTATTTTTTATTTTTATTTAAAATTCATTAATTATTATAATTGCACTCAAAATTCAAACGATAGATTCCTAACAACTATAATCAATATTGTACAGCAAATGATAATTATAAAGGTAAATAAAAAGTCATATTAATCAAATCAATTTCTTTTAAAACACAACATGTATAATGAATTAAATAAGAATAAATAGATTGTTAATTAGAAAATTTTGTCGATAAAATTAACAAAAACGTTGTTAATTTTATCAAAAAATATAATGTTAGCACTCAAATTATTTATTTCGATAATTTCTAAATACTGAACATAAGGGCATCACACTAAGGAACGTTATATCACAAGTGTAAAATAAATAATTATAATTCCATAAATAAATAAATAATTTTGTTTTCTCTCCTGGCAACACTTCTCACTGACATGTATGCTTCTCTTTTTTTAATGCGGTTATAGACCCGTTTTTTCATTAAAATCTGCCTGAAAATACTGACGTTAGGAAACCATGAACCTAAGTTACGTTTTTTAACGTTCTATGTAGTGTTTGTTGGTAGGTAAGTTCATATACCTTTCTTACACTAAAACTTGCGTTCTGCAGTGTCTTAGGCGTTATAACACCATGATTTATGGTAAAAATTAAAATCAACTAGTTTTAAGAGTATTTATTACCTTTTGATTTTTTACTTTACTTTTGATTCTTTTCTTTAAAAATCTTTGATGCATATAAATAAATTCGTTAGTAAGTTAAATTAAAGTTGAATTTCATAATACATTAAAATATGAGAATAATTTCAATATAATTATAATCGATAATAAGAAATTGTGTATCTGTGTATATTTGAACTAAATGATATGTAAATGGTGATTCCCAATTATAGTGGGAGTTTTTAAAAATCTTAATTTACTATTTAGCTTGAATATTTCTGCCCACCAACAATTTAATTATCAAATATTATACATAATTTTTGATAATTATAAATTTTATTTTAAATTTAATTGATAAAAGATTAAATTCCAATAAATTTTAATTTTTAAATTAGCATTTTTTTTAATACTTGAAAATTCTTCTAGTCACTGTGACTTTGAAATCGTAGACTGTCACTTTGAAATCTATAACAAAATAATGTATATTAAGCCTTTTAGTGAACGTTACCATACATTTACACATAACACACAATAAGACTAATGTTATATAACAAGATATCACTTTGTAATACATGTTACATTTTGATGCATTTTGTTAGATATTATAATCAATGAAACACAAATATAACACTATTCAAATTATTTCTTGTAATGTACTTATTAAGTGAAATACTTATTTAGTTAAAAGAAATATGTTTACGTTAAAACGCCTGCATGACGTATTCAGTAGAAGTTTACCTATGATTTTACTTTTTTATCATGTTTCTTAAGGCATATGGGTTATTGCTTCTAGAAGCCGGTAGGGCACCGCTTTGTTATCTATTGCACGTGTTATGCGTGCAATAATCATACATTTATCAATATTTCCAGGCAGATTATATATTCATAAGATATAATCATGTATACTGCGGAACTATCACCATTTCACACGTATAAGCTAGCAGACGTATGTTAAAAAGAGACACAGGGAGTCTTCTATGAGGTCTTATTCTTGAAAATAAATTGGAGTAAGATAAAGGTGGAGTCATACTTATAACAAGCAACGTGAACCGATGAAAGAGTTGTTAAATGTATTTTTTGTCACGTTTGTACACGACGACAATAACGAACTTTGGGAAGCATTTCTTTTTTAAACAGTTTTAAACAGTTTGGGATTCTGTAGGTCCGATAAACAACGAAATAAGCTTAAAATCACTAGTTACGTAACCGAATGCTGCAAACGAGACCCTATTACTAAGCCTCCGCTGTCTGTCTGTCTGTCAGCGGCTGTACCTCATGAGTTTTAATAGGTAGGTAGTCGAAATTTTCACAGTGTGTATTTCCATTGCCGCTATAACAGCAATTAATAAAAATATCAAAATGGCAGCCATGTAAATCAAAAAATAAAGTGTTATTTCTTGTACAGGTACAGAACCTTTCGTGTGCGAGTCCAACTCGCACTTGACCGTTTTGTAGGTTTCCGTACCTCAAAAGGAAAAACGGAATCCTTATAGGATCACTTTGTTGTCTGTCTGTCTGTCTGTCTGTCGTCCGTCCGTCCGTCCGTCCGTCGTGTCTGTCAAGAAAACCTATATGGTACTTCCTGTTGACCTAGAATGATCAGGTAGGTGAGTTTCATAGTAACATAATTAAAAAAAAATTAAAAATGTTTTTCAATTTTTAAAGTAAAATAACTATTCCAAATGGGGTATCATACGAAAGAGCTCTATCTGTACATTCTAAAACAGATTTTTATTTATTTTTATGCGTAATGCATTTTTGATTTATCGTGCAAAATGTCAAAAAAATACCCGAGTACGGAATCCTCGGTGCGCGAGTCCGACTCGCACTTGACCGTTTTTTTTTTAATTAACTAAGCATAGACCTCATAGTAAGACGTACAAATACCCAAATCATCTTTTTACTCGTTCATAAGAGGTTACAATAACTTGCTAAAGGCATTATCGGTATAAATGGTGTTCTTGGACTGAAGAGTGAACAAAAATGAACAACTTCAAGATATGTTCATCCCACATAAGGAATAAGACGCTCGAAACTCATCTTTGTGTGCAGAAAATGAGAATCACTATAAACGGAATTAGCATTACGAAGTTAGTGGCATGAAATTAGTTTCACGACATTAATTACATTATCAACTACATAGATGATGCCCGTAGCTTCGCCCGCGTGGATTGGTCAGATCCCCTGCAGCATCAGGATTGAGGAGTTGGAATCCAAATTTTTTATGGAACAATGTCGCAAAGTTCCTCTATCGATAAAAAAAAATACGCAAATCGGTTCAGAAATCTCGGAGATATCAGTGCATAGGTAGAAAAACACAACTCTTCCATTTTTGAAGTCGGTTAAAAAAGTAGCCTATGTTACTCCTTGGTTAATCCTCTACTAGTCTGTGAAAGTACCGTCAAAATAAGCTCAGCCATTCCGAAGATTAGCCCGTTCAAACAGACAGTCACTTCAATTTTTTTTATCAGTAAGTATAGATATAGATTGCACGTGTAAACGTCTAATTTCGTAATTAGTGTACATCTGTGAGCTTATAGGCTTAGGCAAGTCAATTTTCCAGTAGGCTGCAGTCCAAATGCATGCCTCATTTCTTTGCATTTATTTCCGTGCGACCCACCCGTAATGTGCGATCAACATATTTAGGGGTCAGCATGAATTAGTAGGGGTTAGAGGGGTTGTTGTTGCAATTTGCAATTTTTGGCCAATACTGATTGATTTTAACATTTTTTTACTTGCAAGCAAGTCTGATTGCAGCCAAGCGCTAGTCTATAAATTAAAAAATTAATCTATTTCATATGATTGCAGATTCGTGATTAGTATTTGAAACAAAAATACTACCATTTCATATTACGACTAAACTATAACTTGTGCTGTCAACAGGGTGGTATTGCTTGTATGTTTCCAGCCTTATTTAATAGCCTTCCAACATTTTGCAGATAGTTTCTTCTACACTTTGAAAATACAGATATTTTTAATATAATGGTATAATGGAAAGTTCCCCTCTAACCCTATAAAATATTGAGACGCTCATAAACGGGCTAGTTCTTTACAATTTCTAAATGCAATAAGTATAGCCGACAACATTGCTTACATCCCAAACTGCTGATTCTACATATTTTTAACCCCCGACCCAAAAAAAGGGGTGTTATAAGTTTGACGTGTGTATCTGTGTGTCTGTGTATCTGTCTGTGGCATCGTAGCGCCTAAACGAATGAACCGATTTTAATTTAGTTTTTTTTGTTTGAAAGGTGGCTTGATCGAGAGTGTTCTTAGCTATAATCCAAAAAAAATGGTTCAGCTGTTTAAAAATTATCAGCTCTTTTCTAGTTTTCTTGTAGAAAAGAAGGTTAGATAACCCTTAGGTTCATAATATTCAAGTGTCAATTGACAAATGTCAAGCTGTCAAGATGGACGTTGCCTAGATATACATAATTATTTATTTGAAAATGATGTTTTGGAAAACTCAGATACTTTGGATCGTAGGCGCGGAATAGTCCAAGAAAATCGGTTCAGCCGTTTGAAAGTTATCAGCTCTTTTCTAGTTACTGTAACCTTCACTGATCGGGGGTGTTGAAAATTTTTAATTTACACTTGTTATTATTTAACATTTGCCTCGCTCGCGACGCAGGGCTCATGTATCAGGAATGTCGGGCTATACTTTTAGAGAAAGGTGCAATTTCATAGCCCGTTTAGGAGCTAATGAAGTTAGAATCTAAGTGGAAGGTGTCGAGTATTTAAATGATTTTGAACGTGGTAAAGAGAAGCAAATAGATGTATACTTAAAAAAAGACTGAGAAAGACTGAGAAAGGTTTAAAAGATAGAAAAGGATGTTTCGTCGAGAATTAATCATGCAAGCAATATGTCTTAATGTCTTAAACCTATTGTTGGGTCTTTTATTTTTATATGGTCTATGACAATCGTAATACCCTAGCACCGAACTTTGATACGGACAATGTGACAATCGTTATCATTTTCGTTTTGTCGATAGATTCTGGGTTGCAACGTTTTTCAGAACCTCAAAATGGGATGATTTATTGATATTTATTGATTTTTTTTTATATTTATGATGCCTATGGCAAAAGTAAAATGTTTCTTAGGAGTTACTAAATGGAGGGTCTTACATAGGCTACATTTTATACAAAAAAATCGACCTGACGCATGTTAATTTCCAAAAAAGTTGGGGGAGGGGGGGGGGGGGGGTTCCAAATATTTTTTTGCTTTTGTATCGGAGTGGGAGGACAAAATTCTGAGTTCATTAATATAAACATAGTAGGTACAATTTTAAAACACACCAAGCGACAGAAAAACAATTTTACTATATCTATAGCGCAATTTATCGGCAGTTCGCCGGTAGTAGTCGGGTTTAAGTGGTGTTTAACTTTGTGCTTGTATTCTTTGCACGATACTAACTAACTCGTGCTACATAACTAGAATTGTACAAAGATATTTTTTTTTTTACTACGTAACCAGTCAAGACATTTTCACAGCTAAATTATTTATTTAAAAAATGTATTAAATAATCATTTATTTACTGTCCCACTTTTAAAACAAACTTATGTATACCACTTTTAAATTATAATAATTAAACTTCACATCTCTTCAGGGATTTAGAAGTTAAGGTGGAACAAAGAAATTCACATACATACATGAACCCTGGAGACATTACACTATTTTTTATGTGTAGAGTGAGGGAACTCTCGGTTTGCTCCTGAATCAACGATATGTCAAATATTAGGCTATGGTGACGTAAAATCAAAGAAAAATAGGGCTTCTGTAAGGCTACCTGCATCAAATGTACTAACATTTGACGCCTGCTAGTCACGTCAAAGCCTCGACGTTCTGTTAGAAGTTCCCTAATTGTCGTCAAATGGTAGTGGTGTAAAAAATCGGTCAATAACAACGATAGCGATTGTCACAATGTCACCATCACGGGGTCGGTTACGTATAAATCGGTCGCGCTAAGTTTGCACCTCGCTGGAATGCGACGCCTCTCCCACTTCCCCGCTCACCTCCCCGCGGCCGTCTTGTCGCGTACCGTACCGTCAGTGTGACGTAGGTAATCGACGCGAGGTGCAAACTTGACTCGACCGAGTAGCAGGAGGGGGTTAATCATCAACTCTCTCAATAGTCGTCGAGGTCGACGTCGTCCAACGGCTCGTCAAGCTGTAGCGATTGGAAATCCACCTTGTAACGCAATATACCTATATTTACAAGTCGGTTAGATAATCCAACGCCGGCCGAAGCAGCAGGAAAAAAAAGGAAAACAGTATATTTTAGCGTTTAAACTATCGTGAGTGGTTACCATTATAAGACCACAAATTACACCTGTAAGTTTTACTCACGTAAGTAGCTTGTACGATTAAGGCCCGGTCTGCACCCAAGCGGAGGAGGGAGGAGGATTGTTCAGTCGACCAATCAGATTCATAATAGACGACGCAAAAATACTATCACGTCATTTTTTTTATGAATCTGAATGGTTGACTGTACACATCTCTCCGCTCCGCTTAGGTAGAGACCGGGCCTAACTTACGAAAAATTTACTAATGTAATAAGTGTCATTTACCTTTGTGAAGTTGTCAATTAATTAAGTAAGTAAAACTTACACTTGGGACACAGCGTCCTTTTTGTTAACAACTCAAAATAAGCTTTATTAACTTTAGAATAGCTAACAGAACGCGACGCACCCTGTTTCGTTGTAGTGAAAACTTATTGGACGATTTTAGGATGGGTAAAAACTTCAAGGTCGCTCGTCGACATGCTAATGTTAATAGTGCTCGGAGTGCCGATAGATGTGCCGAAAACTGAACTGATGTTAATAATTTTAATTTAGAGATTATGAAATTTTAATTTTTGACACTACAATTAATTTAATAAGTATCTAAAAAAAAAAAACTGACTTCGTCTTTGTTGGTGTTAGCTGGCGGGCGTGCTCTGCCTTTTTGGAGTGTTTTTTTTGTTAAAACTGACTTTAAAGCGCTCTAAGGGGTGCCGTGCGTGTGTCGGCGAGCGCCGGCACAGACGGGGTCCATACTTGTATAGTTTAAATAACTTGTTACAAATAACTACAAACTTGACATTGGCTGATCTTTATAAAGCCATATTATTATTTCATAGTTTCAAGTTTTCGCTTTTGTCGGCAGTCCCCACAGACTATCATTGTTTTTTTACTAAACTAATATCAACCGTATGTCAAAGTCAATAAAGCTAAGATTAAGTTGTTACAAAAAAGACGCAGAGTCTCAGCCCCACCCAACTCTGTAGGAATGCATCGAACCACAATGTTTTTTTTGGTGCGCTGGGAATAATTTTGAAGATTCATGTAGTGTTTACCAATTTGCCCTTTTTTAAGAGGGGTCTCTCCGTCACTCGCTTCATACAAACGTAGTTCCAATTTCATTTGAATATTAAGCAACCAAAGTCCATGAAATTTTGCATACATATTCTAGAAACTTATATCTGTATCTTGCTTAATATTCAAATGAAATTGGAACTACGATTGTATGAAGCGAGTGACGGAGAGAGCCCTGTTAAGCCAATTATCCTCATATCTATCATATGTCAAAGTAATAAAGCTGAGTTAAAGTAGTGACATAAAAATCGCTTCGTCTCAGCTGCACTCATCTCTGTAGGTATGCATCGGACCATTGTAGGGTTTTTTGTGTGCTGAGAATAATTTGGAAGATTCACGTGGGTGTTTGCCAATTTGCACTTTTTTAAGCCAATTCAGGATTAGTACCCGCAGGAATTGTCTACTCTTCACATCGTTTGTGACACCACATTGGCACCGACTCCAAAAATAAGATAATACAGGGTGTTTGGTAATTAGTATAAATGACGACATGTACCCATGCTACTACTTTGATCTGATAAATACAATGCTGAAGTATAATGACGAAATAAAATTATAAAAAATTCCATACAATATTTTTTTTAAGTCAAAATTTTCATGACCCTAACGTGCCCTACTCACTGAGATCGTTGGCTCCGCCTATTTAAAGATGGTCAACGATCTCAGTGAGTTAGGGCACGTTAGGCTCATGAAAATTTTGACATCAATGACATTTTAATGTTGACGAAATGTGAACTCGTGCTAAGGGCACTCTAGCACTAGTTTAAGCCCGCGATTACACCTGTAAGTTTTACTCACGTACGCATTCGTAACTTACGTAGTTAATTTACATAACAACAAATTTACTAATGAAAATTTACTTTTATGAGTGTTTACATTAGTAAAGTGGTCGTAAGTTAAACACGTAAGTTACTTACGTGAGTAAAACTTACAGGTGTAATCGCGGGCTTAAACTAGTACTAGAGTGCCCTTAGCACGAGTTCACATTTCGTCAACATTAACGTTACTGTAACTATTCTTATACTTTCTAACTTCTCTATTTTAAAGCCGAAAATTCTACTTGGTGGGCTGCCTGTAAATATATTGAAGAACTCGAACCTTAAAATAAGGCAGTTAAGGTTCATTTTTCTTTGACGCTTTAAAGTTTTGACACTCAAAATCTATCAGTCGCCGAGATGTACGTTCGGCCTCAGAATTCGAGTAGCGATTCCGCGAAACTATTGCTTAAAAAACCTGTCGTACTTATGACCTTTTTCTATAAACACGCCACACGCACCTAACGCATGTGCATAACCGTGCCACGCGAATATGATCATTAAGATGCTAAACGACTTACGGCCTTTGACTGTATCTACTCTTACTAAGCCAAGGACGCACAAGTCACCAGCACTGCAAGAGACACATTAAAAAAACCAACAAAATCCGTTTTCTATTCTTTTTTGAAGGCTGAACTATGTTTCATAAAAGTTATATAAAAACTTTCTCGGTTGAAATTTATCGAAAAAAAAAAAACCAAATACAGTATGTTTTGCATGGTCCTTTCTACGCTATAAATAATTATAGCGTATAGGGGTTACGTAGTAATCAGGAGTTAGGGGTCAAAAATAGCGTCTTTAGGGGTTCACTAAGTGTGAATGGTTTAAAAAGGTGTCAAATTAGCGTAGTCCAAATAGGGGTTAGGTTCGAATTAGGGGTCAAATTAGCGTAATTAAGAGTAATACCGGAAGAGTAATTAATATTCCCAGCACACGTTTAGCATAATTAATAAAGGCTAGCGTACATTGAGGCAGTTTATCTCTAAAGCCTGAAACATAGCAAATGCGCGCGTATTTGTGTACTATTCAAAACATATAGAACTGTATAAAAAACGTCACACACGAAAGTATTTTATTTTTTATTTTCGCTCTTATAATTGTTTCTAACATTGATTTAATTAGGAATTATATGCTCAACGCTGATATAGAGCTAATATTTCCGCGCAGTTTTTCAGGAAAAGAGAATTTTCGCGCTTACAACAATTTTACAACACGTTTTTCTCTTATAGCAAACCATGCAAGTGTCCTCGCTCGCTTTAGCCTCTTAGCTCGGGTCGAAGACAATGCGCGCGCGAAAACAAAAAAAGTGGGATTAAATATAATAATATTCGCAATTTTGGGAGATTTTAGTCAAACAAACCTCTACCAATATAAAACATCTCTATAACCTATCCACGGAATGTAGTTAATTTAGTATAGCGCTGTCTCTGTTTGGCTTTACGTAACAGACAGAGAGCGCTGTACTAAACTCATTCCGCAGACAGGGTAGATAGTGTAAACATCTTGCAACCCTTGTAGCTTTAGTTTTAAGTTAACGTTAATTATAACAACTAAATCATTGTTTCGCAATCAGAAAGTGCACAATAGTAGCCAATTTGAATAAATGACTTTGACTTTATACAGTTTTATTGAAACTTTTACGAGCAGCGTTGGACACGACGCCGTCGCGCATTGCGTATGTTACAGGCTTGAAAAAAATGGTGAAAAGAAACCCAAACTCACCGCCAATCCCTCCGAATCCCCTCACAAACTGGCTTCCCTCTTGACTCTTGTCGGTGATGATCTCTAGAGTCGCTCCAAACGACTTGTAGTTGTTAGCGAGCCACTCCAGTAGCGGCTGGCACTCCACTAGCTCGAGCTCCACTCCCGTCTGGCGAAAAAAGTGTGTACGGGTCATTCATTTAATCAGGATTCATGATTAATAGCGCTGGTAACTCACAGGTTGATTTTCACGTAAAGAATTTTCCCATTTTTCGGTTTATATGAAATCAGGGATGTGTGTTCTCGCACGCGCTCTCCTTAGCTCGGGTCGATGACTGTACGAGCGCGATATTTAAACAACAAAGCGAGATCAAATTTTTCAAAGTAAGATAACTATACCAAGGGGGATATCATAAAAGGGCTTTACCTGTAAATTCTTAAATGGATTTTTATTTATTTTTATGCATAATAGTTTTTGATATATCATGCAAAATGTCGGAAAAAATAGCCCAGTACGGAACCCTCAGTGCGCGAGTCTTGGCCGATTTTTTTTTATTTGATTTATTTATAATTAAATAAGATACCTACATGATATTTACATTTTATGACTCTCGCCAAACTGGTGGGCCGGTGTATTACCATTGATTCAGTTAAAGATAGTTAATCTTAGTTGGAGGTGAAAGGGGAGTATTTGGAGAAATTAAAAAAAAAATATGGGGTTACTCACTTCCTTGTCGGTGAAATGTGACTTGTCCTTCTCTTGTTCGGGCGTCAGGTGTAGGATGGTCTCCTGGTTGGTCGCGTGGGATTTGAGCACGTATCTGAAATTTTGTTATGCATTCCTAATTTTTTTTTAGGGTTCCGTACCTCAAAAGGTAAAACGGAACCCTTACAGGATCACTTTGTCGTCTGTCCGTCTGTCGTGTCCGTCAAGAAAACCCATAAGGTACTTCTCGACTCTCGTTGACCTAAAATTATGAAATTTGGCAGGCAGGTAGGTCTTGTAGCACAAGTAAAGGAATAAATCCGAAAACCATGAATTTGTGGTTACACCATAGATAAAATAATTTATGTGTTTCAATTTTCAAAGCAAGATAGGGCTTTACCTGTATATTCTAAATCAGATTTTTTTTTACATATTTTTATGCATAAGTTTTTGATTTATCGTGCAAAATGTCGGAAATAATACCCGAGTACGGAATCCTCAGTACGCAGTCTGACTCGCACTTGACTGGTTTTTTACTCAGATACAAGATAGTCCTTGACTGCAATCTCACCTAGTGGTAAGTGATGATAAGTCTTGCATGGATGCATATTTATCATCGAACAAGTTTTACACTTGTTCGATGTTAAAAATTTGTAACACCCCCGACAAGTGAAGGTTACAGTAACTAGAAAAGAGCTGATAACTTTCAAACGGCTGAACCGATTTTCCTTGGATTATAGCTAAGAACACTCTCGATCAAGCCCCCTTTTAAACAAAAAAAAAAAACTAAATTAAAATCAGTTCCTTAATTTAGGAGCTACGATGTCACAGACAGATACACAGATACACACGTTAAAAAATAAAAGATTTGTAGACTTACCGTTGTATGTCGAGGTTCTCCCAGCAGATCAGTGTTTCGACGGCACCGAGTTCGAGGGCGCGAAGGGTGTCGTCCACGCCGAAGCAGTACTTGCCCGTGTCCTGGGAACGATGAGAAAACGAATCATTAGGGGGGATCTATCTTACACCGCGACCGACGGGGGGCTCGCAGGGACTTGGCGCACACCCACGCACAACATATTTGTGCATGCAGTGCATTTCGCCGATCTGTATAAAATGCACTGCATGACGACACACGAGTGATTACGTGGTGAGACACTTGCGCGGCTGGAATAGTTTAAAGCGAATTGTAATTAATATACACTGGACAGCAAATAAACCGGGCCACCCGCTACCTTGGCAGTTTGATTCGATTTTCTCAAAAAGTATAAAACTTACAACTATCAAAATTATACCTGCAGAAAGTGCATTTCATGATGAATAAAATGAGTGAAAATTCATTGAGATTAATCAATTAATTAAGTGTTTATTAAGGATTTTAGAAAGAAGAGTCGTTTTCCAGCCATGTTAATCGTTAGTAATCATGAAATGAAAACAAAAATTAAAGCCAGAAACAAAAATAAAATTAAAAAAAAGTTTTTGGTCAGTATTCAGTATTCCTTCCCTTTGCTCGGATAATGCTTTATATAGTCACTAGTTTCGTAACTTTGTAAAAGTAGTCTACGTGTTATTTTGATTTATGATCTATGTTACTGTTAAGTTTTATCAAAACCTAATTAATATTTTCAACATAAATGAGCAACAAACATCGTATTATCCATCTACCCCCATAAACTTTCGCGTTTACTGTAAAATCTAGTGCGGAGTTTTTTGCAAAGGACAATGCCCATTCAAGTATGAACAAATGTACTGTCTTCAAGATTTTTGTATCACCATCAAATCAAATTCTATCTGTTCAATGACATCATCAGAATATTTGTAGAAAAAATGAACGCAAACGGTTTCCGCATTTCAGAGATATTAACCATAAAAATGTCAATATTTTGAGGTTAGGTTCAGCTAGAAAGTCAAAAAAGGGTCTTTATATGCTTAACAAAAACAGTCAGTTTCAGATTTTTTTCAACAAAATAGTCGAGTGATAGCAGAGAATGGAAAATATAGCATTTTACAAATACTTACCTACTCGATTAACACCGATGACAGAACTCTAAAAATGTTCTGTTATAATAATTAGCATGAATGATTGGATAGTAATTAGGAAATAATAAAACACCCTTATTGGATACAGGAAGTGGCAATTTGCAGGGCACATAGTTCGAAAAAACGATAGGCATTGGGGTCCCAAAAGTGTTGGCATGGCTACCTCGTAGCAGAAAGCGCAGCGTTGAAAGACCCCTACCACTACTCGGCGGCGTATGACCGTGGTGTGTGGAAGTCCCTACAAGAGACCTATGTCCAACCGTGGACGTCTATCGGTTGATAATGATGAAGGTTGCATACCTAGCTTTATGAGACCAGATAATATACATCTAGTGGGAGGCTTTGGCTCAAAATCAAAATCGTTTATTCAAAATAGGTACCTACTATAATTGTACACCTTTTGTTTGTCCGATTTTTTAGATTTGAAAGATGATATAATGGTGATAATTAATTACATAAACTTAAAACTCAAGCTACGAGGGTTCCAAACGCGCCCAAGTCTGAGAAGAGCCCACAACAAACTCTGTGTGTGGCTGTGGCTAGTTACCACCCTACTGGATAATTGACTCTGCTATGAGCAAAGTCCTACTGCTACGTGATTTGGAACTAATGTGTTGGCAACACTGATGTAAGCGTGCTTCCATCTAAGCTATATCACCACTTACTGTCAGGTGAGAATCCAGCCGAGGGCTAAATTCGCAGAAAATAAAACAATGTATAGGAAAAATATAAAAAATGATTTATTCTTCTAAAAATATGTTGTTTAAAAAAAGAGCTGGAGCACTAATATTATTAAAACGTGCCCAGCTCAGGAACCATAAAATACACAAGACATGTGCACAGCAACCCACGGTTCTTTTTCCTACCAGACATGAGCAGTAGTATCCTACTATGGCGCCTAGAGTATTTCTTACGTTTTCATTTTTGTTCACTAAAATATATGTGTAATATATTTTGCTGGATACATGCCTAGACTTTATTCTTCCTCTAACTAAATAATTATTATTAACACTCAATACTAATGGCAAATCTTCCTCAAATTCTTCCGATACTTCTATGAGATAATTACCGTTTTGTCGTATATGTTCGCCATAGTAGGATCTAACTTGTTTTAGCTGATATGAACCTAAAGCAAACCTTTTTAGGTCTACGAGCTCAAGTTTGGGAAAGTCTGCCAATTGTGGTATATTACCATCGATTGCTGTAAAAGGAGCGCGCCGTCTATTAATATTTTCCGTAATAACGAATTCGGCTAGGTGATTCTCTATATGTAGCCTTTGTCGTGCTATTGCCAAATACTCTACATCTTCTGGACGATCTTCTATTAATGGGTGAAACTTATTAGTAAGAGCACATGCAATTCTAAAATCGTCCATCACGTGTGACATAGCACGATTAAAAAACTCTTGTCGTAGAAGTTTAAAATCACGTTTTATTCTGCCATTTACAATTTCTACTACCCATCGGCACATGGTGATACATCTAGATTTGTTGCTTTGCATGGTTGTGAGTTGATGTTCACCTTCCATTAAAGATTCTGGTATATAAGCCTTGTAACCTAGAGCTTGCAGATTAGGCACAACATCCCGAAACCCTCTGTCTAGGATGAATATATCACCAGTTCTGAAAAACATATTTATTCGGCTTTCTTCATTTGCTAACTCTTCAGAAAGAATGGTCGAGTCATTTTTCGTTGCTTTGTATGGTCCTAAACATTCTAAAATATTACCATCGCAACATACAATCATAAAAGGTTTTATGAGATTAGTAAACTTGTGAAGGCTGTATGTGTCTTTTTGGAATTTATAATTGCTGCTACTCTGAACATAAACATATGTTCCGTCACATATTACAATTGCTGGTTTAACATCTCCAGGTAGTTCAGAATTTCCAAAAAGTCCCTCAGGTATTATTTTATTCCTAGCAGCCACATTAACTACTGTTGTGCATCCAAAGCCCAAACATAAAGGCACAAATTCTTGTGATAAACAGTTTCGCACTTTATTCATATACCTTTCTAGAGTGCTGCGAGGTATATTAAAAAATTCAGAGAGCCGTTCATTACTGTCCCCAGTTCTGATTTTTGCTAAGTATATGCTTAGTGCCAAACATGCTGATGGTACTTGTTGACTGAGGGATGGTAACATTAACAGTAGTTCTTGTAACTGCTCTATTGTAAATCCGAGCCAAAAATGACACATTTTTGCATCCAAATTAGTGATATCTGTGAAATCTATTTTTCTTTCAGCTGATCTTTGCATTAGTGCCAACATATTGTCCATTTGGTGCCCAGTGAAGTCATTATAGGGAGCCAATAATTCATTCCATGAGTTACTATTTAAATGGAAGTTACAAATCCGGGCACTCAATGGGACATATATTTTATAGCGACATAACAACAATTCCTTCACTACTGATGGTATCAACAGCCGCTCCGTGTTGTTGCAGTCACTGAATAAGCAATGGTTTGGCGTAGCGGCAACACGTCTGTATGAGTTGGAATAAACTTTATTAGGTGCCCTCAATGTTGGTTGACTGGAGTTTTGTACTGGCATTGGAGGTGGTATAGGTATATTAATTTCTTGTTCACTTAGATCTTGCGACAATGCAGAGGTTGTTTGAGTGGAGTTCATATTTTGTACTGGCAGTGAGGGTACGGAAATATTAATTTCTCCAGGGCCAGGAGTGGTAGAAATCTCCAATCGTTGAACATCATGGAGTTGCTGTCGTTCGACTGTTCTTGTAGCAGCCATCCAGCATGCACAGCAAACTCTTTCCATTCGTGTCACCTGTAAGGTCAAATTATATTATCCTGGGTGGTCAGCCATTGAAAATAGTAGATTGTATCATAAGGGAGCAAAGTAATATTTTTACGGCGAGGGCGCTTTTTTGAATCCAGAGTGAAGTGAGGGATTGTAGAGTAGAATCCCGAACGTAGCGAGGGATTCAAAGTACGTCACCCGAGCCAATAATATTTTGCGCCCTAGTGATACACTCTACTTTTCATCATCCTCTATGAGGAAATTAAAGACGTCTCATATATTATTGTATCTAATATTATAACTAAATAAAACATAGATTAACAAGTAAATTCAAATTAAATAGTACATAATATCTACTAATAAAACAACTGAAAACTTATATTTACACTTGCAAAACAAAAACACGTATTTCTAATGAATTTCTTTTAGGGTTCCGTACCTCAAAAGGAAAAACGAAACCCTTATAGGGTCATTTTGTCTGTCTGTCTGTCTGTCAGTCAGTCAGTCAGACAATCAGTCAGTTCAGTCAGTCAATCAGTCAATCAGTCAGTTCAGTCAGTCAGTTCAGTCAGTCAGTCAGTCAGTTCAGTCAGTCAGTCAGTCATTCAGTCAGTTCAGTCAGTCAGTCAGTCAGACAGTCAGTCACTCAGACAGTCAGTCAGTCAGTTCAAACAATATTTGTGTTCGATAGTAATAGTTCGATTTCTTTGGCGCTGAACACTAAGATGTTTCAAATTCAAAAAGCGCGCGGCAAAGATAATTGCGGCGCACTTACGAGTATAAGTGCGCCGCAATTATCTTTGCCGCGCACGTATTACTCATTAAAGAAAACACCACCTTTGGGTGCACTTAAAGGCGAACCAAGTCGTCCTTCTCGAATAGATGGGATGAAAAAAATATTATCATTGGAGTTTTCTATCACGAAACTCTTAGTAGCAGCAAATATATAGAAAGTTGGTAGTAAGACATCCCTGTTTCTCAGAGATCACGCGAAGCCGTTAGTCCTGGTTACTATCACATTGTTAATTCTAGATTCATTACCTGGTGTGGAGCGATCCATTGCAGAATAATGTTTCTTTGAAAGCAATCTAATGGCACTCGACGTGATTTTGATCTCAATATAGAAACTCCACAAGCATAGCAGACACTCTGATGTCCTACTCTGGGAGTCTGTGATCCATGGGGTAAAAGGGCATTTTGCAACAACATGAAACATTCATGGCACAAAATACTGTCTGATGTCAACTAAAAAAAAAAATATATTAAATATAAATTGTATATTGTACTCAAGTAAAAAAATCATATAAAATCAAAATATCATATAATAACTTTATTTATAATTATAAGAGAACTTGTTATCTAGTAATAAAATATAATAATAATAATAATCAATAGTTACCGGAGTCGGAGAGGTCCAGTTTCGTAAAACGTTCGTGATATTGTCAGGAATTTCGGACAATACAATCCTACGCATAAATGGCCGCAAGCTGAGGGAGCAGTTAATACATGACCTGTTACTTGCCATGCCGCACACACTTTTCGGCGCGCGACGTCACAATATGTTATTTTCAAAAGATTTTAGCAGTAACGGAGGAACTTAGGCTCAACTCAGCGCGTTTCAAACACAAACCGAAAGAAAAAACACTAATGATGATGATGTTTATTTTATCGATTTTATCCCTTTCAGGAAAGGCAAAGGTCGTAGACTATGCAGCCTGAAAAAAAAATTCTAAATATAATCTAAACAAACAAAAAATATGGCGTTTTGAACATAGACAGTATAGACTAGGGCTATGTACTTTTGCCGATAAAAATAAATCGATTCGAGTTTCATCGACTATTTTTCTTCGAATTATGTACCTACATTAAAACGTGTTATTAATTACTCCGAATTTGAGAGGTTTAAAAAAATCACAATCACAATAAAAATAAAGACAATATTATTCATACAGTAAAAAGAGTTCTAAATATAATAATAAACAATTCAGAATAACAAAACTTAAATTAAAAAATCGATATCGTAAGCCTAGATAATCGATATAACAAACAATAATATTATTTCACCCTTTACAAAAATAGACATCCCTTTTCAAACAAATGAATTTTCTTCATTTTGTGACAAATGAATGACAATCACAAATGACTAACTACAATAATGGCGTACATAATAGCCGGAAGTTTAAAAATACTTTTATTTACGAAAAAAATAATCCCAAAACAAATATTCTTGAAACTTATAGAGAAATCATGTTTTTATTTTAGCTTTAATAAATAAATAAAATATTTAGGGTACAATGCTTCTTGTGAGAGTACTGCCCATGGGCATTGTCCTTTGATGGTGAATAATAGGGTAAGGTTGCAATCATTGGACCAGCGCTTTGTTTGGACCACTTAGGTTTCTCTAAAACCAACAGTCATAAAAATAGTCCGTTATAACAAGACGCTAGCTATTTGACCCCGCACCCGGCGGCCGGCCCCTCAACCTTCAGTGCCGCCGCAGGCTTCGTTGAGGCAGGACGTACGTCGGTGTGTTTCACGAGCTCCCGATGTAAAATTAATGCGACATTCTTAACCATGTAAGTACAGATTTGTAAGGTATTTTCAACTCAATTATTTTTATTAGCTTGGCATATTTATCTGTTCGGCTAACTTACTAATAACATGCCACAAAATATTTAAACTTATTTTTAAATTTTGTTTTGATTGCGATCACAGTGAGTTGCCATCAATGGACCCATGTAAGTTTCTCCCATTGAACCGGTCCAATCAAAGAAACTTCTAAAATAGTAATTTTATTTCTTTTTTTTGTTTTAGCATGGCGAAGCGAGGCCACTATTATAAGTGGAATGAAGGCAGCATGAAATTAGCATTGTTGGCTTTGAGTAAGAAAGAAGCTGGTTTGAATGAAGCTAGCAGGATATTTGGTGTGCCTAAAGCAACGTTAAAAAGAAGATTTGACAGCAAGAATGTGAAAGCTAAAGGGGAAAAGCAGATTGTAGGCTCCGAAGGAGATCTCACACCCGATTTGGAAAAAAAGTTAGTAAATCATATTTTGGAGATGGAACGTTGTTTATACGGCATCATACCAACTGACGTCAGAAGTTTGGCTTTTAAAATAGCAGAGAAAAATGGTTTGAAGCACAGATTTAATAAAGAAAAAGAAATGGCCGGTAAAAAATGGTATTATGGATTTCTAAAGCGTCATCCTGAAATAAGTCTGAGACAACCAAGAGCAACTTCGTTTAATAGAGCTACAGCCTTTAATAAACCAACAGTGAATGACTTTTTTGAAAAGTTAGAACGAGTTATGGACGAACATGGTATAAACGATCCAAGAAATATTTTTAACGTAGATGAGACAGGCCTCTCTGCGGTTCAAAGAAAACCCAGAAAAATACTGGCGCAGAGAGGGAAACATCAAGTTGGGGCTATTACGAGTGGTGAACGTGGCACCACTACAACAGCTGTATGTTGTGCAAGCGCATCTGGGAATTTTATTCCTCCAATTTTCAAACGGAAACGTGCTAAAGATGAGCTACAAGATGGTGCACCGCCGGGCTCAATATTCGCATTTAATCCTGACAGTGGTTATATAAACAAAGAAATTTTCTTTGTCTGGATTCAGCACTTTGTGGAAACTGTAAAGCCATCTCCTGAAAAGAAGGTCCTTTTGATACTTGATGGGCACACAAGCCACACAAAAAACCTAGAAGCTATTGAATATGCGAAAAACCACAATGTTGTGCTACTATCACTTCCCGCACACACTTCAGATAAACTTCAACCACTTGACACATCTTTCTTCAGACCATTGAGCTATTATTTTATAGATGAGACGGAAAAATGGTTGCGCAGTAACCCTGGGCGATGCGTTACAGCATTTCAGATCTCGATGCTTTTTGGAAGAGCTTATGCCCGAGCAGCATCTGTAGGAAATGCTGTAAGTGGATTTGAGAAATGTGGTATTTGGCCACTAAACAAAGACATTTTCCAAGACTACGAGTTCATCACAACAACGGACGACCACAATAATGAAGTTCAAAGTAATGACGAGAACATGGATGTAGATCCCTTCTATTTGATACCAGATGCTACAAGAACAACAAATACCATCAGGCTTATGGAGCAAAATCCAGGACCAAGTCAAAACCATCCAGATTTAAGTCATAGCTCTGAATCTCATTCACAAAATGCTCTGCAGCTTATCGCGTCTGATGTTCATTCAGCTGAACATACTGCACATGATCGAAACAATCAATCAATTCTAAGCACTAGCTCCGAAGTACCAATAACAGGTGAATCTTTAGGTGCAAATAAAGCTATTCAAGGATTGAGACAAGTAAGACGGCGACAAATTCAATGTTCTCTGGAGGAACAAACTTGTCCTGATATGGGCACTAGCTCTGAAAATCAAACAGAAAATGAACTTCAGCCACTTGTATCAGCTACCCATTCAGATTCAGAAATTCATGCTCTTACTGATCAGTCAGTTTCAACAGCTACTACCAGCAGACCAGAACCCAGCAAACAACCAGGTCCAAGCACTAGTTCCGATTTCCAAATAGCTAGTATATCTCCATGTGCAAAGAAGGTTATTCAAGAGCTAAGAAAAAGAAGCCGTTAACCCCAACGTGCGTTAGAACTAACGTCATCTCCATACAAAAGGGAATTAGAAGCAGCCAAAAATAAAGCTAAATCAAAACCAACGAATTTTAAACAAAAAACTAAAAAAGTTAAAGCTGTTAAAGACGTTCCACAAGAAGAGTTGGAAAAGTGGTTTTGTAAGATTTGTGTTTTATGCTCGATTGAAGACATGATACAATGTCTAGTATGTAAATGTTGGGTGCATGAAGAGTGTGCTTGTGTAAAAAAGGGGATAAAGAAATATTTTTGTCCATCATGTCGCTGATTGATCTCAAAAACCAAAATTTGTATTATATTTAAGTATAGTTTTGTAATTTAATTCAAAATATTCAGTGACTTGTGTTTAATGTTGTTTTTTTGCTATATCTTTACTGCATATTTCTGCAAATGTTATGTTTTACAAACTTATAATAGGTATTAGGTTGTCAATGAATCAATCTCACATTTTAAGACTTGACTGATTGAGTACCATAGTTCAATGTTTATGTTAAAAGTTACAGTAAAGTCTTTTAATTACTATTACTAATAATTACTTTGTTATTTTGTGTCATATGTTGATTTTGTGTAATGTGGTTGGTGCATTAGGATATTTTTTGCGTACTCGCAGCAAATGCGAAGTTTCACATACTATTTTTTATTAGGTTAAGTGGTTCAACGACCAAACCCACAAAATACAATTTGAACTAGCTACCTATTTTATAGTCGTTGAAAACTTTTTAAAAAATAGATTAAAACTTGTTATAGTTGATTATTATTTAATGTAAAAGACTTTTCAATTAGACTGCAAAAAAGAAATAAAGACTGTATTTAGTAATGATCTTTAGCCTTTTATTTACTAAAATCCTTGGGTGCCATGAATGGACCAGTCCATAAAATTTCCTAAGTCCAATTATAGCAACTAGGTGGTTCAATCAAGGAGACAGTGGTCCAAACAAGGCAACCACCCCAAAAATATTTTTTTGTATTTTGTGTATTTATACTTAAAGTAAAAAATCTGATATAACAGCTGTGAATACTTGGGTATAAGGCCTAAGAAACTGTTGAGTCATATGTCCATATACTCTAATATTTTTGGTGATATGGCAGTTTTAAGTTAAGTGGTCCAATGATTGCAACCTTACCCTATTTCAATTGTCTTTTAGAATCAAGAAGAAAAGGACAAACCTGAAGTAATAGAAATAGAAAGGACAATTAGTAACGACGGTCTTCAACCAACTATTACTGAAATTATACCTGAAACCGACATGGATATATTAAGGAAATCTTTAGAAGATAATAATACTGATGACAATGTAGAAATACAAACAGAAGGTGATCATCCAATACGGAAGAAAAACAAACGAGTTCTAAAAAAAAGCTATGTTGATTTTTTAAGTGATGATGATTTTGATTGGGACTCAACGTCGTGGAAAGAAACAGATGAGTCTTCAAGTGATCAAAGAATAGCGAAGAAAAAGAAAATAAGCATAAAAGATGGAAAAGTAGGAGATGCAGGATTAAAAAAGAAAAGAACAAATAAGAAAAAGGTACGAAAAGATGCTAGATCAAAGGGCGTTCAATATGTTAAGGCAGATGGTTCAATTGTGAAAGAAAGAAATATGAAACCGAATCCTTGCTTGGACAAAAACTGTCCCTATAACTGTAAAGAAATACCCTCAGAAAAGAGAATGGCCATATTTAAACATTTTTGGGAATTATCTACAAAAAGAAAAAAACAGTGGATCATATCTATGTCTTCTAAACAAACCATAAAAAGGAAGAGATCCAAAGACTCTAATTACAGGAATAATACATTCTTTTATTTCATAAATGATGGAGAAGGTCGGCGACAAGTTTGTTTAAAGTTCCTCATGAACACTCTTGATATCAGTCAAAGATACATTTATTATACATTGACGACACAGGAACTTGGTATGGCGAAAGAAGAAGGAAGAGGAAAATGCATTCCCACCAACAAAACATCTAACGCAATCAAAGAATCAGTAAAATCCTTTATCAAAAGGTTACCTGCTATACCATCGCACTACTGCCGAAAGGATAGCACAAAACTATATCTGCCTGTTGAATTCAAAAATATTAAAAATTTATACTGCTGTTATAAAGAAGACCTAATTAGTAAAGGAGTGGATGTTGTAAGTGAAAAAGTATTCCGTCTAATATTCACTACTGATTTTAATATTGGGTTTCACGTACCTAAAAAGGACAAATGCATAAAGTGCCTGCGTTTTGAAGGCCAGAAGCCAGAGGATTGTGCCGAATTGCAAGCTCATTTAGACGAAAAGGAGGCATCGAAAAAGCGGTTGGATTGTCATCGACAATTAGGTAAAGAAAACCCTTCCATTCTGTGCACTTCTTTTGACCTCCAGAAAGTTCTCAATACGCCTCATGGCAATAATATGTTACTGTTTTATTCTAGAAAGTATGCTGTTTTTAATTTATGTTAAAAATAGTGGCTTAAGGCAATTCGTATTAAGCGACATTTATCTTCTTAATTAAAGGTCCGTTTTATATGGTATAAGCATCAACACCTTGACGTTTTCAAATTAATATAAATTAAATTTACTCCATTCCAATAGCTGAAGAAGTTTTTTTGTTATGATTTTTTTTCGGAAATTTTAAACTTTAAATGGCTCTCCTGTAAAGTTGCAAAAATGTCGCTTAAACCAAATAGCCTTACACCCCTCGATATTAATGACATTTGCAATAAAATTAACAGATTTATATACCCACTTCGACGTTTAAGACAAACTGTATCACTGGAAGCAGCATTTTCTGCATATCATGGGTATATTATGTCGAACCTTCGCTATGGTATTGTGATATGGGGATCTTCAATTGACTTTAACAAACTTTTTATAGTGCAGAAGAAGTGTATCAGAAGTATCCTTCTTATGAAACCAACTGACTCATGCAGATTAATATTTAAAAAATATAAACTCCTCACATTGCCGTCTTTATACATATATGAAACGTCTGTGTTCGTACATAAGAATTTGGAGTATTTTGTCAAAAAATCCGATGTAAACCAAAATAGTATTACAAGGAAACAAGATAACTAATACTGCCACAATACAATCTTAGACAAACTCAAAAATCGCCTTACGCAATGAGCATTCAAATTTATAATAAATTAATTAGATATAAATATAAAAAAGCTACCGACGATATTTTTTAAAAGGAAGCTCTTTCAGTGGTTGTGCGATAAATCGTTCTACTCTATTTCAGATTTCCTTAATTATATATCTTGGAAATCATAGTGCTTCATTTAGTTTAGACATAAAATTAGTTTTTGTAATTTTATATAATTCTAGTTTACTATGTAGTTGTAATTTTATAGAATAAAATTTGATAGTATTAATATGTAAAGAATATAGAAATAATCAACATTGAGTAATATACCCTACATTATTTGTTATAATCATCGATGGTTATAATACAAATAAAAAATACCTGTAGAGTATATTATTAATATTTGCATACTGAAGTTTCAGTAAATATGCAGGGACTATTTTAGATTAGGTATAAGATCTTTGTTAACCACCCATATTTAGCAAATAAATCAATTTCAATTTCAATTTCAAAGTATTAACAGAAAACGGAAATGTAGTATCGCCAGAAGCCACGACTAAGTTCGCCAATTTGTTTATGAAAAAGCAAGCGATCATCAATTGACCAAAGAGGAATGTAGCACTGATTTTCGGGTATCGTTGACTTGAGACACGTCCCCGTCAAATTAGATGTACAAGTGTAAATTAAAAATTTTCAACACCCCCGACAAATCATTTTCAAATAAATAATTATGTATATCTAGGCAACGTCCATCTTGACAGCTTGACATTTGTCAATTGACATAATATTATGAACCTAACGGTTATGTAACCTTCTTTTCTACAAGAAAACTAGAAAAGAGCTGATAACTCTTAAACGGCTGAACCAATTTTTTTGGATTATAGCTAAGAACACTCTCGATTAAGCCACCTTTCAAACAAAAAAAACTGAATTAAAATCGGTTCATTCGTTTAGGCGCTACGATGCCACAGACAGATACACAGATACACAGACACACAGATACACACGTCAAACTTATAAGACCCCTCTTTTTGGGTCGGGGGTTAAAAAAAATGGATAACGCAAGTTATCATTCTGTACAGTTGAATAAACCATCCATACAAGCCAACCGTATAGCTGATATTAAATAATGGCCACTTAGAAATAATATTTTTTACGAAGATCATTGGCGTAAGTGCCAATTACTTGAATCAGTGCAACGAAACAAGTCTCCACCCATATATGAGATTGGTGAAACGGTCATGAAGTATTAAGGCTTCCACCTTACCATTGCACTCTAAATCCCATAAAAATGATGTGGGATATAATGAAGCAGAAAGTTGCCAAGAAGAATGTTAATAGACCTCCAAGGATATCAAGTCGATCAGAGGAAGCATTATCAGAAATTGTTGCAGCTGAATGGCGAAAATGTTGCGAGCATGTAATAAAAATTGAAAATGATTTCAATAATCAAGACAGGTTCATAGAAATTGCAAGAGAAGCGATTTATTATAAATAAATAAATGCCTTTGTCTTCATCATCATCCTTAGATGAAGAAGAAAATATGCAAGTGGAGTATTTAGAACCATTTTTAGCTCCGTCACCGACAATTTTTTTTTCGTTTTTTTTTCAAGAAGTAATATTATGTTTTAGTTTGTTTTCAAGAATAAATATTAGTCAAATAACGAAAACAACAATACAAAAAAAGGGCTGTGAAAACATAACTAGAGCGTACCAACCATACGTCCACTACGTATGGTTAGTACGCCCGAGGTAGCTCCTCGAATGACTCTCACGGTCCTTGCCCCGTTGCATGAAAACGAAAATGAGGCCCAAGCGAAAACTGTCGAGACACCAGCTGAAAGGTCCACTATCATCACCAACAATTTTTTTTTCGTTTTTTTTTTCGAAAAGTAATATTATGTTTCAGTTTGTTTTCAAGAAGAAATAAATTGTTTCAGTTTTTTCATTCCGCTTTGGAACTTAGAATAATTTAGTGAAGGTAAGGCGGCCACTACTTATAAATGTGCAAGTATTAAATGTAATTTTTTGGTGTCTTCTGTAAACTGCCGTTACGACTGAGTACACATCGTTTCATTTTTTGATTTAATTTAATCAGTTTCCTCAAATTCCCCTCACTATCTAAGTTCAACTATTTTATTCCCACTAGTTCAACGGTGC
Organism: Maniola jurtina; assembly: GCF_905333055.1. Lineage (NCBI taxonomy): Eukaryota > Metazoa > Arthropoda > Insecta > Lepidoptera > Nymphalidae > Maniola > Maniola jurtina. The sequence continues at coordinate 3,713,844 of NC_060054.1, read as the reverse complement.
AACTAATCAGTTGAACTAGTGGGAACGAGCGTTTCATTCTACTATCGTCACCGACAATTTTTTTTTCGTTTTTTTTTTTTTTCAAGAAGAAATATTTTGTTTTAGTTTGTTATCAAGAAGAAATATTAGTCAAAATAATGAAAACAACAATACAAAAAGAGGTCTGTGAAAACATAACTAGAGCGTACCAACCATACGTCCACTACGTATGGTTAGTACGCCCGAGGTAGCTCGTCGAATGACTCTCACGGTCCTTGCCCCGTTGCATAAAAACGAAAATGAGGCCCAAGCGAAAACTGTCGAGACACCAGCTGAAAGGTCCACTATCATCACCAACATATATTTTTTTTTCGTTTTTTTTTTTCGAAAAGTAATATTATGTTTCAGTTTGTTTTCATAAAGAAATAAATTGTTTCAGTTTTTTCATTCCGCTTTGGAACTTAGAATAATTTAGTGAAGGTAAGGCGGCCACTACTTATAAATGTGCAAGTATTAAATGTAATTTTTTGGTGTCTTCTGTAAACTGCCGTTACGACTGAGTACACATCGTTTCATTTTTTGATTTAATTTAATCAGTTTCCTCAAATTCCCCTCACTATCTAAGTTCAACTATTTTATTCCCACTAGTTCAACGGTGCAACTAATCAGTTGAACTAGTGGGAACGAGCGTTTCATTCTACTATCGTCACCGACAATTTTTTTTTCGTTTTTTTTTTCAAGAAGAAATATTTTGTTTTAGTTTGTTATCAAGAAGAAATATTAGTCAAAATAATGAAAACAACAATACAAAAAAAGGTCTGTGAAAACATAACTAGAGCGTACCAACCATACGTCCACTACGTATGGTTAGTACGCCCGAGGTAGCTCGTCGAATGACTCTCACGGTCCTTGCCCCGTTGCATAAAAACGAAAATGAGGCCCAAGCGAAAACTGTCGAGACACCAGCTGAAAGGTCCACTATCATCACCAACATATATTTTTTTTTCGTTTTTTTTTTTCGAAAAGTAATATTATGTTTCAGTTTGTTTTCATAAAGAAATAAATTGTTTCAGTTTTTTCATTCCGCTTTGGAACTTAGAATAATTTAGTGAAGGTAAGACGGCCACTACTTATAAATGTGCAAGTATTAAATGTAATTTTACGGTGTCTTCTGTAAACTGCCGTTACGACCGAGTACTCCTTTGCGGCATCTTACAGACACCAAAATATGAGGCTACGAGAGACAAAACGTTTGTAACGCCACACCGCCTCAGCCAATCGCAACGCGCCAACGCCAACCAGACTATCCGAGTCAAGCCGAGCCAAACGCCGGCCAATCATAGCCTAGCGGCCATTGAACGCCAACGCCAGCGCCATTGACAGCCGAACGCCACTCAGCAACAACTGCCGAATGCCTTCGGTGGGGATAACGCCATATAAAGCCATGCGAGCTCATTTTTAGGATTATTATTGTATCGTACGCATTATAAGCTGAAATACTGCCGGTCTCTGTAAATAAGTGTAATAAGTGTGTAATAAATGTGTAATAAGTAAATAAGTGTAGTAGTAACAAATATATGAGAGTAATTATTAGTGTGTTGAGTGAAGTGATAAAATAAATTAGTGCGATTATACTGATTTGCTCTTTTTATTTAAACCCACTGTTTCATCTCAGAAGTGGGATTAATAAAGAAAGTTATGATGCATAATCGCGCCAATTAACGATTCGGCAAATACATGCCGGCTACTTTGTTCCTCCGCAAGAGGGAAACGAATCACCGTGTAAAAATCAAGCGACAATGAAGATCGTCCACTTCTGGGGACCGGAAGGTCCTTAGAAGAGTTTTGAACCGGAGGTACATTCATCTGCAGCGTGCATGGTTTCTACGCCCGATGGCAACCTACCCTCAACTTCTACGCGTAATAACTGAGGTATGATCCATCCATTATTCCATTTCAAATTTTAATCCCGTTTTTATTAATGATATTGATGCATAGTGTAATGAGGTTGATCGTGTTTGTAACCTCTACTGATGAGATGACCGTGAAAGGTTAATATTGCTAACACCCTGTTTGAGGTTATGAAATTAGTATTAGGGCACGCGGGTTATGATAGGTGGTCATTATACGCTCGCGGATAGAGTGAATGGTTTGAGTGATAGCTAAAGCTAAAAATATAACTATAATTTGTGGCATATCTGACCGTCATATAAAGGTTTAGGTTTAAAGACGTATTCTCATAAAAAAAGGTCATTTACATGAGAAAATAAAGTTTACAATATTCGCCATTTAATGAAGTACTCATTCAGCGCATTTGCTGAAGTAATTCGCATTACTCATAATGTGACCAGCTAATTATTCAGTTTTAAATGGATTGAATGAGTGTACATTTTTTTATGTGTGCAGGTATTTTGTTGTACAGTTTAGCTCCTTCATAGGTAAGGGTTTTTCTGCCATAAATTGTTCTAGTTTTGGGTAAGGCAAGGTAGCTAGCTCGACGAGTTTTAGTTTTAATTTTTGTGAATGTGATATTCGTGTGTATTGTTTTATTTACAGTTTTCTTAACAAAAATACACGTGCTGTATGTATATAACTGATGAAATAAAGGCGGTAAATACTAATGCTAAAATTTCAACCAATTTATTTAGTCAACTTTTTATCGAATTAGGTAAAAACCCGCTCAACCATCCACTTTTCACGTTGCATCTCGCCGAGATACCCGCAATTTGAATTCGCAGTTTAATTCTAGAGTGCTACCGGTACGAAAAAGTTAACAAGTAATTCAATAAGTTAAATACTAAAAAATAAAAACTCCCGACTGCTGTTTGCGCTGCATATTTTTCGGCTCTTACATTAAATCGTATAAAATCCACCACATTGATTGTTTAAAGAATTTTATGTATCCATTGACACACACGCCATCAAGACGAATGACGTATCATTTATCAAAATCGGTTAAAATTGTTGAGAGGTTATGAACTGACACAAATACATACTGATTAAACGCCTAATCCCTACTTTTGCAGCAATTAATAAAAAAAATCTAGTATATCGGATGGTAACAATAGTTCTCAGACTACCCGCAAATTTCAACCAGAAGTTTTTAAGAAACAAGCTTTGACGCTATTAGTGTTTTTATTTGCACAAGGCTCAGTCATAGTACAAGGTTCTATAAACCTTTAACACGTTCAACGCCAAGGAATAAATGCAGATCTTTCTAAACAGGCCATGTCAGACAATGTTGACCGGCACTTGTATGTATCGTTCAGGCCGTGGGGGACAATGCTGTCCGACGGTCAGAGCTATTTTCAAACTTCTCATTTGAGCCGCCGGGCATTCGTTTTTAGGATGTTTTGTATATAGCAGGACCCGCGCGGCTCCACAGAACAGTTTGGATATCGCAGCACGCAAAGATTTTAATTTCTTATTGAAATTTTTTGCCACTTTCTACATCGATTTTTTTCCAACTCTAGAGTACTTCAAAAAATTGTTTAATGGATGTAAGATGATGAATAAATTGTTGAAATGGAATACCTATAGGGTTGGTAAATAAGGTAATATAGGAATAACCAATTAAATTAAGCTTTTATTTAAAATTAATTATATAAAATATCTTAAGACATAGTTACAAAATTACGAAAATATGAGATCGTCCTGAGACCATTCTTGTTTTCAACCACGTTCATGAGATACATTATAACTTGTAAAAAGTAAAAAAAAACATGAATTGCTTGTAATATTTTAAGCGAAACGATGGGCTTTATTAAAGCAATCCAAACACAAAAATGGTTTGTTTGGACAATCATCACAAAACGTTTGCACTTTTTTCACTTTGTTTTTAGCCTGTTTTCTTCCTTGACTCTGTACAATGTTCTTATAACACTGAGAGCAAGATCTCCTAACAATTGAACTCTTTCCTTCTTTCTTCACCAGTTTGTGTTTCAACCTCTTAGGTCTTTCATCCTGAATTTCTTGTATATTTGTCTGCATACAAAAAGATTCCACAATACTTTTTCTAAAGTTACTTATAGGAATCTTTTTATTTGTAACTTTTTGATACAAAATATAGGCGTTTACCAATGTAGTATTGAGCAATAAATTAATCGCAAGCTTCTTGTGCCACTTCAGCGATTTTCTCAAAGGTGTTGAATAAGCAGCCAATTGATCAGCCAAATCAACTGCCCCTTTCACTTTATTATAGTCTACAACAATTTTTGGCTTTGAAACAATTTTGCCACGTTTATTGATATCGTGAAATTGTATTGAATGCTTCGTGGATAGCACATATACGTCACGCTTGTCCTTCCATTTCATCATAGTTATTCCATCGAAGCTCTCGGCTGCAGCAAAGTCGCCTTTTCTAAGTTTAGCTGTAACAACATCTTTAGGCAACTGTCTTCTATTTTTGCGAATGGTGCCTACCAGGTGCGTTTCTTGGTCTATTAGCTGTCGTGCCAAATCTACACTTGTATACCAGTTGTCCGTATAAAGAGTATGTCCTTTATTCAACAAATCTCCGCACAAAGACATAACAACATTCGTCGGTGTATTATTAGTCTCGTCATTTTTACCTGCGTAAATGCTTACTTTATAGGTATATCCCGGAATTGTGCATAGTTTAAACTCCTTTATGCCATATTTATGACGTTTTTGTTTATTATATTGACGAAATATTATCCTTCCACGGAATGGCACCATGCTTTCATCGATACAGATGTCTTCAGTAGGTGTATAATTTTTTTTAAAATTAGCGTTTAGATTTTCGATTAGCTGGCGAACTCGATGCAACCGATCTTCTTTGTTATGGTCGTCATTGTCAGAAAAATGAAGCATTTGCAAAAGCAATTCAAAACGGTTGCGAGACATCACAGTTCTCGAAAACGGGTGCCCGGTTATTTTGTCTTTTGACCAATAATCCGCCAATTTGACAAGCTTCACCAAACCCATAAATAAAATCAAGCCAAAAAATTGCTTCATTTCTGTCAAGTTTGTAGGATGCCACTTTCTAATACGTGCACTGGGAGTAGCTTCAGGCATATTCGTTATTTTAGCTATAGCATAGCAATTAGTGTGATTCACTATTTGTTGAAGTATATCGTCGGTTACAAACAGCGAATAAAAATCTACGGGTGACATATTAGACATTGATAACTTGACGTGCAATGGAACACCCGAAATTTCGGTGAAAGGAATAATCTTGCGTTGATTACCTTTTGGTTCAGTCCAAACATTCGTTGATGGTGTACTTCCTGAAGTATCTGGACCAACTGCCTCATGTTCGCTGATCTCACTATCTGATTGAATTATACGACGCCTCTTTTTTTTTGTGGGTAATATTTGATAGTCATCTTCATCCTCCGAACTCAGTTGAAAACTATTGTTTAGCAATGATATTTCGATATCATTAAGTTGTGTCAAAATGTCCTCTGTGATTTCAAAACCATCATCGTCAAAGTCAGCCATTATAATGTAAGTAACTAGCGAATATCTTTGATGCGTAGGTATTACGATTTGGCGGGAAAAACACAGCTCTAACGTAAAGCGGGTAACGTAACGTCCTGCGAAATGCTTGCGAAGGACTGAAGGGGCGCGGGAGGATAGCGAATTGCGCGTACGGCTGAGTGGTGGGAGCGGGACGGATGGGTAATGCGGGCGGAGTACTTCTCGGCCAGCAAACGGCGCGGCGGCGCAGTGTAGGTAGAATGGGCGACAACGTGACCCGCGCGGCGCGCTACGTTTGAAATGCAGATGACCATGCGCAGGGGGCCATCGGGGACAATGATGGGCGACATGAGCTATTGTCGTTATTATACTGTTTTAATCAGTCTCCTTAATACTCTAATAGTTTAAAACGTTTAACTATTCATATGCACTAATAAAACAAAAAAGGATTTTTTGACATATTACACCTTTTTTGTATGGCTAGTGGAGAAAGTAGAGTGTCGCCCAGTATTGTCCGACCTGGCGTTGAACGTGTTAAGGTTATTTTTTTCGCGTCGTCAGTGATATTCCCGCTACAGTCATACAGACAACACTGGGTACGTGTGGGGTACCTATAAATTATTTTTAAGGGTACAATAATATCATTTACGTCAGAATCGGTTGATGAACACTTTCAGTGTGCTCAAACTCAGTTTTGCATATAGCATGGCGATCGCAATTTGAATGTAAAATCGAATTATTTTATGATGTTCACTTTTGAGTTTCTTGTGAAATTGATTTTCATGTGGTTATATGATTGTTATGTAATATGAATATAGATCTTCATAATTGGGGCAGACGTACTTTATGAATCGACTGGGAGCTACTTGTAGTCAAACAATAATATTGTGCTTATCTTTCTTTTCTCGGAATTTTTGGTGAGTTCGTGAAGTGCAAACGTCATCGCCTACGATGGTCACCACTGATGCTTTGCTGTGCGCTGTGTGCCTGATGCCGAGCGCGTCACTGCGAGGCACCTCATCGTGGCGCGCTAACGATGCAGGGTTGCAGCCAATGGGTATCTATAAGCCGCCGTATTGTCGCCTACTTGGGGTCACATAAGCGCTGTTAAGCGTTTATGCTGTATGGTATGACTGTTCTTTTATTTTTACTAAAAGTTAGTGTTTATGAAGTCTGTACGTGTTGTAACTTGTAGTTTAAATCACATTCTTTGAATGATTGTGAGCATAGTAAGTAGATCTTACTCACGGCTTTGGGACTGTCTCGTATAATATACAAGCCAGTGGCACAGCGTATGAGTAAATACAAATAGGTAGTGTAATGTAGGCAGAATCGGGCACTTGGAGGAAACGTAATAATAATTATTACCAGTTAGACATCTTTATGATTTGGATAATGCTTTTGTCATTTTAGAAAAAAAGTAGTGCTTGTAGGCAGCATGTACGTTACGTACTTTTGCCAACAAGCTTTCAATCGAGTCAATTTTATCATTCTACCTTTAGATTGTCGGTCCAATCATAATGTAAGTAGAAAGTTCAAGTGGCACTTTTAATTATAGCCATGATTTAGCTTTGTGCCGTTCATTGTTAGTCAGGTGGACCGGACGTACCGTAAGAATTTTCACTAAGCCGACTAGACTGACATTTTACATAATATCTTGAGTTCAGTTGGTGTTAGTATGCCTGCCTGGTTATGTAGCTTACATAGTAGGGAATAGGAATGGAATAGAAAACTGTTATTCAACTGATGATCCTGTATTACCTAAATTCAATCGTGAACTGTTTTCGGAATTACATAGATGCCGAAGTGAAGACAGTAGCCAAGTCTTACTTTCTGCAGCCAAGTCTTACTTTCTGCAGCCAAGTCTTACTTTCTGCAGCCAAGTCTTACTTTCTGCCGCCAAGTCTTACTTTCTGCCGCCAAGTCTTACTTTCTGCCGCCAAGTCTTACTTTCTGCAGCCAGGTCTTACTTTCTGCCGCCAAGTCTTACTTTCTGCAGCCAGGTCTTACTTTCTGCAGCCAAGTCTTACTTCATGCAGCCAGGTCTTAATTTCTGTCGTGAGGTCTTACTTACTACAGCCAGGTCTTACTTTCTGCAGCCAAGTTTTACTTTCGGTAGCCAAGTTTTACTTTCGATAGCCAAGTTTTACTTTCGGTAGCCAATTTTTACTTTCGAAAGCCAAGTTTTACTTTCGATAGGAGTACTTTCATCTCGTTGCTCGTTGAGAGATCTCCCTGCAAGGATTTAAGTGAGATTCCTTTTCAAGTCAGAGTAATAGCATTCACAGCTTCACGAGAAGCTATTCACTTCCTTTCTACAAGCCAGTCTGTTGACGGTTTTTCTTTCAAAAATGTCTCTAAAGTAAAACGTGGAAAAATAGTACAACTGAAAAACGATAATAATTTATAAATTAAATAATGTTCTTTTGTTTCGTCTTGGTTTTAAAGTGGATAAGATTGCAGTTTAGATCACAGACCAATGGCATTGGATTAGAATTTTGTAGAATTCATACTGACCACATTTTGTAAAACCATTTTGTAAGACAGCGAAAGGATGTCGCTCATCAGTAGTATAGGTACAATTTGATTATTACAGATGCTTTTGCAAAATTTGTTACTAGCCGAAAACGATCAGTTTCGTAGAATATTATACATAATTTGGCTTATTTGAACATCCTAGCAAACTTATAAAGTGACTATAAGAATGCTTTTACTAGTAGACATTTTAGAGTTTTCGAGTGTCGACTGATTAATAGTTAGGTATGTTTTGACCTCCATGATACTACCACGAGCCAAGTGCCTAGTCAAGCCAAGCCAAGCACTAGCCAGACCATGTTAAACGCGTTGTGCCACAGGCCCTAGCGAGACTGCGAATAAAATGATTGGACAAACTGCTTACTTGATATTATTTGGACTACTGACAATACTCTCAAAGAATGTGCTATCCATAATTTGGTATTTACCTAGGTCACGATGCCATGTTGCTATTAATTTAAATTAGTAAACTCGGGGAGGTTATGCGTAACAAGGCAATGCTGCAAAAGGATAGCAAGCGATAGGATAAAACTAACTAGATTATGTAACTGACAAAATTAATATTTCATTTAATTATAACAAAGGAATTTAGTTATTTAGTGGCAAGTTCCCACAAGCATTGCGACAAAAGTAAACACTGATAGCATTTACTCAGGTTCATTTTCGTAACCAAGCTGGTAGGCATTAAGAGAACCCGCAGTGTTAAGGGATTTCGAGGCTACAAAGCTTGTACATGCCTGAGCAGACTCTTTAAAGCCATATCACAGCGCCTACGGTTCTTATATCCAACAGTGCTAACTGTTCCGATAAATAACTTGAAACCGAAGACCTTATTGAGCTATTGCCTACCAGAAAGCTAACCAAGCATTTTCCCATTGCGGGAGCAATTCATTGTTTCAGGACGGCCGAATGTAACGCCACACCGCCTCAGCCAATCGCAACGCGCCAACGCCAACCAGACTATCCGAGTCAAGCCGAGCCAAACGCCGGCCAATCATAGCCTAGCGGCCATTGAACGCCAACGCCAGCGCCATTGACAGCCGAACGCCACTCAGCAACAACTGCCGAATGCCTTCGGTGGGGATAACGCCATATAAAGCCATGCGAGCTCATTTTTAGGATTATTATTGTATCGTACGCATTATAAGCTGAAATACTGCCGGTCTCTGTAAATAAGTGTAATAAGTGTGTAATAAATGTGTAATAAGTAAATAAGTGTAGTAGTAACAAATATATGAGAGTAATTATTAGTGTGTTGAGTGAAGTGATAAAATAAATTAGTGCGATTATACTGATTTGCTCTTTTTATTTAAACCCACTGTTTCACGTTATTTTCAGTTAGGCCGATTTGGCTTTCGTGGCTCCATATGAGATACTGTGGGCAAGACTCCCTACTCTGTCCGAACACGTTAGACACTCTGTAAACTGCCGTTACGACCGAGTACTCCTTTGCGGCATCTTACAGACACCAAAATATGAGGCTACGAGAGACAAAACGTTATTTTCAGTTAGGCCGATTTGGCTTTCGTGGCTCCATATGAGATACTGTGGGCAAGACTCCCTACTCTGTCCGAACACGTTAGACACACTGTAAACTGCCGTGACGACCTAGTACTCCTTTGCGGCATTTTACAGACACCAAAATATGAGGCTACGAGAGACAAAGCGTTATTTTCAGTTAGGCCGATTTGGCTTTCGTGGCTCCATGTGAGATATTGTGGGCAAGACTCCCTATTCTGTCCGAACACGCTAGACAAATTGAGTTATTGTCACTTTCCTGTGTGTTTAATTAACTGAGACATCATTTTTCAATGCAGAAACAGAACAATCAATATCGGACGCTGTTTGTAATGAATCTACTGTTAGTCGTAATAATGAGAACAACAATACAGAAAAGGACTGGGAGAGCATACCTCGGGCGTAGCAACCATATGTAGTGGTTACGATAGCAGACACATTGGAATGTAAATTTTATCTGTGCTGAAGCCTGCACTTTTAACACCGCTTGTTCACCGAAACAAAAGGACCACTATTTCATCATTGCCCATTCAACCATCACCCAAATCCAGGGATCCTGAATTCGTCTCAGAAAACAATATACCAAAAAATAAAATCCAAACTCAAAACGCAAACTTTGACGTAGATATTTAATAGACCCAAGGAAGATGAGGAAATAGCACACTGTTTTTTGAAACTCAAAGTAAATATAGAACCATGTAAGAGATCGACAAACCGTGAAGAGAAAATGGGAAAATGGAAAATTATAGTGATTTCTGACCAACAAGGAAGAAATATTTGCCAGCAACTTCAAAATTTTGTTGGGGATAGATTAATAATATCGTGTATTTGAGGCAGCGCCCCGTTCAGCCAAGATAGATACTAAGCTAGTTTTAAGAAGTGGGTGCCTGGGTCTTGGAAAACCAGGAAACATGGACATTGGTCAGCTCCTTGGTTCCCCAGGGACTATGGCGCCCTACCTGTTTGTGTTTATAAATTTGGCTGAATAAAATATATTTATTATCCATATGAGTTTAAATCTAGTATCCACCCATGGTTTGGTAATGAAAAAATACAAATGTAATAAGTAAGCGAATTAAATTTCACTTCCCATACGTGAGTTTCCTAAGTACTGATAAGTGTTTTACATCAAGTGTGCAAAATTATATAATTTATATCGATACTAATAAGGAGTTTCATTTAAAAGAAAAATTTATATGATATACTTAATTGCAGCTTCTATAATCTTTCTAAAGTTTTCTAAAACGTTTTAATCGCTTACTCCTCAAATACGAAAAACGATTCTGCCCGAACGCAACAAAACATTATTAAACGTCCTTATGGGCGAAATACTCCACGCTCAAAAGTACTCAGAGTATACTATAACACCAAATCGATGTTACAAAATACACAAAAACTAATTGCTTTTTTAAAACGAAAATCGTAAGGTTTTAAAGGAAAAAAAAAAGCGAAGACATTCTTACCTGAACAATTAAATACATTCCTAAATGAAGCGCCAGATAAGTTATCTCTCAAAAAAATTGCAAATTGTTGCTCCTTGCGAAAAATCGCACATTAGACAATACAAAAAGAAAAAAAAATCTAAAAAAATGTCTCTGACATTACGTTAGAGGAGGCAGCTGCCTCTTGTTATTTTGATAAGTATACACTGCAATATGCAGACGACCTAGCGTTAAATATTTCAAGTAGAAGTAATTCGTGATGCAGCTATTAACTTAAATTCTGCTTTGTACTATCTCAGCATATGGCTTGAGGAACACGGACTAAGTCTCTCTCCCTCTAGAAGCAATGTTGTGGTCTTCTCTAGAAAAAGAACCATTCCAGATATAGAGATAAGATATGAAGATCAGCCATAAGAAAAACGTATTCATGGTTATCGTTATCGTCAAGAAATTCTGCCCTTTGATTGGTTGATTCGTTGTTTACCTTTCTTCACAGCCAATCAAAGGGCAGAATTTCTTGATGATAACCATATGTACGTTTCTCTTACCCAATCGGGGGCTGATTATTATTATCGATGCAGTCCCTGCAATAAAATTCCTGGGCGTCATACTTGATGCAAGGTTAAAAGGTTCCCAATTATACTATATATAGCTCGATTACCACTGACTCACTGACTGACTCATTGACATAATTGTTCTCCTAGAAAGAGACGGAAAATGATATAATGATGTAGGGGAGTTGTGTTTGGTTTCGGGAACCCTCTGGGGAAAAATTATGACATTTCGGAAAAACAAGATGGCGGCCGAGGTGATTTTTGCAGCTCCGTTGTTTTCCAACCGATTTCGTTGAATTTTGCAAACTTTGAAGAAAATAGTAAACGATTAACAGAAAATGTAGAAAAAATTGGAAAAACATAATGGCGGCCGAGCTGGAGAGTTTTCAAAATTTTCATTTTTCGACCCCAAACCGCGGCGTCACAGATCCAAAACGGGGTAGTCGAGGATAATTATTTTTTCGTGTTTCGCCCACGATTATCCTGTATTTTGACAAAACGGGAATGGTTTTTAAAAATTCAAGATGGCGGCTGTCATAGCGGCCATTTTGTTCGAGGTACGAAAAAACGCAATTTTAAAATTCGAATATCTCAAAGTTGGCAACATCGGAGCGATTCGGCTTCTATGAAGCGATTGTACGTATAGACTCGGGGTATAGATTGGAGGAAAAAAATTACCCCACTTTTAGGGAAATTTCAAGATTTTCGGGAAATTGTAAAAAATAGAAATACGCACTTTAAGCAAAATCCGAGTATGAGTGATTACGTGTTTTGCTCGTACAAATGACATTTGGGTATTTTTGTCACCGGAGACTGGCAACACTGGAATTTATCAAAGTAAAAGTGATTTTCGACACGGTCTTTTTCACGGTATCCCCTTTCGCGTGGGTGCGAGCGAGAGGAAAGATTGAAACGTCATCGGGCGCGGTATATCCTGTAGTTAATAGGAAAATTATGAAACCGTGTAAAATTTTTCTGTGAAACGAGTTGGCGGCCATTTTGTATTTTTTTTCATTTTTCGAAATTTTGATCACGTTTTTGAGGCAGTTGGCAACATTTTGGAAAGTCATTATGTATAAATCGATTGTGTATCTCGGCTGGCAGTATAGAAATATGCAACCGGTGTTGCCACTTTTGCGGAGATTTTCGAGATTTTCAACTAAGAAACTCCTGTAAAATTTTGTATGAAAAATTTTTTTTTCACTGATGGTGTTATATAGAAAACAAAAACTTAGTAAGCCAAAATTATGGAGAGAGCTGATGATTGAGGATATCGGAGACGGGTGAAGGGCCCGCTTAAGGTATTGAAGATAGGTGGGGGGTGCTCGAGCAAATGTCATTCATGACGTCATCCAATTGCCAAAAAGCTGAAAAAAAATTCAAAATGGCGAAGAAAAGATGGCCGCCATACAAATTTCGCCGGTGTCCAGCTCGGAGGGTATAAAAGATGGAAGTGTGGTTTCTTGACAAAAGAGGATCAGAATCCAAAGGTCTACTCGATGAATAGAAAAAAAATTCAAAATGGCGGAATTTATTTTTCCATACATTTTGTATGGCGAATATTTTATGTTTTATTCTCCTAGAAAGAAACAATAAACGATACGATGATGTTCGGGAGATATGTTCGGGTGCACGATATGAGTAGGGAAAAATTATGATATTTCAGAAAAACAAGATGGCGGCCGACGTGATTTTTGCAACTCTTTTGTTTTCCAACCGATTTCGTTGAAACTCGCAATCTTTGAAGAATGTAGTAAACGATTAATAGGAAAAGTGGAAAATTTTGGAAAAACAAGATGGCCGCCGTATAAATTTCGTCGATGTCTATCTCGGAGGCTATAAAAGATGGAAGAGTGGTTTCTTGGCAAAAGATGATCAGGGTCCGAAGGTCTACTCGGTGGAACAAACTCTGCATGCTCGCGGACCACTTTAGTGGTCCGCGCACCCACGCACCCCACTAAATTATAATCCTAATCTACAAAAAATAATATGGATGTCGTTTTCAGAGTTTTCCAGAGCGCTGATTTTGATAACGACATTTATTTTGAAATCAAAGATGACGGGCGTGCACTTTATAAGAAAAAAATTGATATAGGTGTCGTTTTATGGGGTTTTCGGGGTAATTTGTGTATCTTAATAAAAAAAATCGGTTCAATACAACTCATAAACCTAACCACGTCACGTGAGCTGCTTTAGCAGCTCGCGCACCGAGCAAAACACTAGTTATACTATATATAGCTCAATTACCACTGACTGACTGACTCATTGACATAATTGTTCTCCTAGAAAGAGACGGAAAATGATATAATGATGTAGGGGAGATGTGGTCGGATTCGGGAGTCCTCTGGGGAAAAATTATGACATTTCGGAAAAACAAGATGGCAGCCGACGTGATTTTTGCAGCTCCGTTGTTTTCCAACCGATTTCGTTGAAATTTGCAATATTTGAAGAAAATAGTAAACGATTAATGGGAAATGTCGAAAAAATTGAAAAAACAAGATGGCGGCCGAACCGTAACGTTTTCAAAATTTTGATTTTTCGACCCCAAACTGCGGCGCCACAGATCCAAGACGGAGAAGTCGAGGATAATTATTTTTTCGTGTTTCGCCCACGATTATCCTGTATTTTGACAAAACGGGAGTAGTTTTTAAAAAATCAAGATGGCGGCTGTCATGGCGGTCGTTTTGTTCGAGGTACGAAAAAACGCAATTTTAAAATTCGAATATGTCAAAGTTGGCAACATCGGAGCAGTTCGGCTTCTATGAAGCGATTGTACGTATGAACTTGTGGTATAGATTGGTGGGGAAAAATTACCCCATTTTTCGGGAAATTTCAAGATTTTTGCGAAAATGTAAAAAATCGAAATACGGACTTTTCGCAAAATCCGAGTATGAGCGATTATGTGTTTTGCTCGTACAAATGACATTTGCGTATTTTTGTCGCCGGAGACTGGCAACACTGGAATTTATCAAAAAAAAAGTGATTTTCGACATTGTCTTTTTTCAGGGACGATCATTTCGCGTGGGTGCGAGCGAGAGGAGAGATTGAAACGTCATCGGGAGCGGTATATCCTGTAGTTAATAGGAAAGTTGTAAAATTATCTAATTTGCTTCTGCAAAAAGAGTTGGTGGCCAGTTTGTATTTTCTTCAAATTTTCCGAAATTTCGATCACGTTTTTGAGGCAGTTGGCAACATTTTGGAAAGTCGACATGTATCAATCGATTGTGTGATTCAACCAGCAGTATTGAAATATGTACACAGTGTTGCCACATTTGGGGAGATATTCGAGGTTTTCCTCAAAAACTCCTCCTGTAAAATTTTGTATGAAATTATTTTTTTTCACTGATGGTTTCGTATAGAAAACAAAAAAAAAATCGAGGAAAAATTTGGAAATAGCTGATGATCGAGGATGTCGGAGACGGGTGAAGGGTCCGCTCAAGGTATTGAAGATAGGTGGGGGGTGCTCGACCAAATGTCATTCATGACATCATTCAATTGCCAAAAAGCTGAAAAAAAATTCAAAATGGCGAAGAAAAGATGGCCGCCATACAAATTTCGCCGGCGTCCAGCTCGGAGGGTATAAAAGATGGAGGTGCGGTTTCTTGGCAAAAGAGGATCAGGATCCAAAGGTCTAATCGATGAATAGAAAAAAAATTCAAAATGGCGAAATTTATTTTCCCATACATTTTGTATGGAGAATATTGAATGTCTCATTCTCCTAGAAAGAGACGGAAAACGATACGATAATGTAGGGGAGATGTGTTCGGGTGGGGGAGGCGAGTAGGGAAAAATTATGACATTTCAGAAAAACAAGATGGCGGCCTATATGATTTTTGTGACTCTTTTGTTTTCCAACCGATTTCGTTGAAACTCGCAATCTTTGAAGAATGTAGTAAACGATTAATAGAAAAAGTGGAAAATTTTGGAAAAACAAGATGGCCGCCGTACAAATTTCGTCGGTGTCTATCTCGGAGGCTATAAAAGATGGAAGAGTGGTTTCTTGGCAAAAGATGATCAGGATCCGAAGGTCTAATCGATGAATAGAAAAAAAATTCAAAATGGCGGAATTTATTTTTCCATACATTTTGTATGGCGAATATTTTATGTTTTGTTCTCCTAGAAAGAAACAATAAACGATACGATGATGTTCGGGAGATATGTTAGGGTGCACGATATGAGTAGGGAAAAATTATGATATTTCAGAAAAACAAGATGGCGACCGACATGATTTTTGCAACTCTTTTGTTTTCCAACCGATTTCGTTGAAACTCGCAATCTTTGAAGAATGTAGTAAACGATTAATAGGAAAAAAGGAAAATTTTGGAAAATCAAGATGGCCGCCGTACAAATTTCGTCGGTGTCTATCTCGGAGGCTATAAAAGATGGAAGAGTGGTTTCTTGGCAAAAGATGATCAGGGTCCGAAGGTCTACTCGGTGGAACAAACTCTGCATGCTCGCGGACCACTTTAGTGGTCCGCGCACCCACGCACCCTACTTTATTAACCTCAACTACCCCGTTTTTACAAAAAATGATATGGATGTCTTTTTCAGAGTTTTCTAGGGTGCTGATTTTGATAACGACATTTATTTTGAAATCCAAGATGGCGAGCGTGCACTTTTTAAGAAAAAAATTGTTATAGGTGTCGTTTTATGGGGTTTTCGGGGTAATTTGTGTATCTTAATAAAAAAAATCGGTTTAATACAACTCATAAACCTAACCACGTCACGTGAGCTGCTTTAGCAGCTCGCGCACCGAGCAAAACACTAGTATTAACTATGTAGTTCAAGAGTGTGGAAAAGGAGTTAACATAATAAGTGCTTTTTCTGCAGTGTAGTGGGGATCTCATCCTTACTGCCAGAAACTTCTTTATAATGCTGTAGTTAGAAGTCACTTTGACTATAACTAATAAAAAAACTTTTGAAACATATAACAGCATATTATTTCTAAATCATTATGAATGAATTCATATATATTTTTTTGTGGGGGAAACTCAATAATTAAGGCGTTTTTAGGGGTTTTTGACACAAACTTTAGGGATAAATATTTGTGAAAGTTGGTAACACTGAGCGAAGCCTACTGGGCACATAAAGACCTCCTAGACTAGTAGAAAGTTACAGGAGATGCAGAGCATTGCAACATCCAATGTCCCAGTCGCCTGTATTCCCTATATTTAATTGAACATTTGATGCTTTCATTTTCAATCCCAATAATATACAATTTGATTTTGTCATTCGCAAAGAAGTTGAGGCAAACAGAAAGTTTAGTCAAATTTTGTCAAACTGGCAGGGATGGATTTTGGTTTCTACTGATGCTTCTAAATGATCAGAAAGTGATAGTGTTGGTTCGGCAGTATGGATTCCAAAGTACAAAATTGGCCTTTTACGCTTTATTGACCCAATAAAGATTATTGAATAGTTTTTTTTTTTTTTTTTTTTTAATTTAGAAGCCCTCCCCAAACATTTACCGGAGAAGCTATTGCCATTATTGAGGCATTACAATATGTTAAATCCCATAGTTTAAATAAGGTTTTAATATTATTGGATTCAAAGAGCTTGCAAGCATTAGTAGGTAATATTTTCAAAACAAAGTCCACAATTTTCAAATTATTTTAAATATTAAAGAGACACAAAAGAACACTAAGTCGCAGTACATAGAGCCATAGAGAAGAAAAGAAGAAGAATAATAAACTTCTTTCCGAACTGGTAGTAGGGTCACAGACGTAACAAGGGAGACTAGACTGTCATATCTACCCTACATAAGTTGTACCTAAAAAAGTTTTATTTAACGTGCATGCGACGGGTCTGCCCGCGAAATTCAAATTTGATTTGGTTTTTCGCAATTTGTAAAATAATACGACAAAGTAGGCTAATGGCACTTTAATTGCGCCAATGGCAGTATCATCCTCACAGGTTTATATAATATTAAAATCTTTACTTGAAAGTGTCCAGTTTAAGAAATTAGCTATAGTATCGACTAATTTGTAACTCATGTCAAACTCGTTATTTTGACTAATTTCGTAAACTGAACACTTTCAAGTAAAGATTTTTATGTAATCCTGTGAAGATGGTACTGCCATTGTCAGAATTAGAATGACACAAGCCTACTTTGTCGAAAAACCAAATTAAATTTGAATTTCGCAGGCAGACCCATCTCATCCACCTTAAAAAAAATATTGTACATACCTGTGAGATCTCGTCGAAGTATCGGCCAATGAGCTTCTTCTCCTGTATGAACTTGACATTCTGAAGGGACTCGGCGGCCAGCTCGATCGCCTGGTTGAACCCGTTCTCACCCCCGTACGACACGTCCACTAGCTTGATGATCTTGGATTGGAGACGCTGGAACAAAAAAGTTAAATTTAAAAATAAGTCTTGACACTTAGCCTGAGATCTATAGATCACACTTTGACTTTGCTCAGACTTAAGACACTGTTAAAACGAGACAGCGTTATACTTCGGGCATAAATCTGTCTCGTTTTAACTGAAACTTAAGTCTAAGCAAAGTCAAAGTGCGCTCTATACAGGGTGTTTGGTAATTAGTATATAAAGACGACACGTACCCATGCTACTTTGATCTGATAAACACAATGTTAAAGTATAATGAAGAAATAAAATTATAAAAATTTCCATACAAAATTTTAATTTTTTTTTAATGTCAAAGTTTTCATGGTCCTAATGTGCCCTAACTCACTGAGATCGTTGGTCACGGCCTATCTAAAGATGGCCGCTGGTACGTGTCGTCATTTTATACTAATTACCAAACAACCTGTAGATTTCAATCTTTTAGTGAGTTGTTCAAACTAATGCAAAAGTTTATGGTGCATGAGACGCGTCTGCCCGCGAAATGCAAATTTGATTTGGTTTTTCGCAATTTGTAAATTAATACGACAAAGTAGGCTTATGGCATTCTAATTCCGACAATGGCAGTATCATTTTCACAAGATTACATAAAAATCTTTACTTGAAAGTGTTCAGTTTAAGAAATTAGTCAAAATAATGAGTTTGACATGAGTTACTCACAAATTAGTCAATACTATAACTAATTTCTTAAACTGGACCCTTTCAAGTAAAGATTTTTATACAAACCTGTGAGGACGATACTGCCATTGGCGCAATTAAAGTGGTTATAAAAAAGGATTCTGAGAAGCTAACAGACAGACAAACAGACACACTTGACCATTTACAATATTAATATGGATGTTAGTCTATTCTATAGGATCTAGGGTAAATCGAGTACCTGTTCAGGATCGAACATTTCACATAGAGACAGCTCAACCTTGAAGTGCACCAGCTAGAAACGAGGATGCACCGCGTTACTGGCATACACTTCATACCAACACTAAGGCAATGCTTACCCTACCTTGCTAAGCTTCTTTGTGAGAGATTCATTAAATAATGTCTAAGGACTCAAAAGAAGGGTTTTTTCTGTATTGCAAATAATAAATACAGATTTAAAATAATTAAAATCTGTATATAAATAAAGTCTATTGATTAAAACATAAGAGTAAAAAATTATAAATAATTTATAAATCAGCCGCATTGGCCAGTTTGAGTCCATTTAGGACTTACCTAAGCCAGTGTTTCATTTAGAATCTGACCAGGGTCACTATAACCAAGTTGAGTCATACCAGACTGTGACAGCTCATTCTTGATGTCAGCAGAATCAGCTAGTCTAAGCCCAGCCATGTTAGGTCGGTCCACACTGATGAACAGTCACTGGGCGCTCTTGCCACATGTATGACCAAAATTAGTCCAGCGAGTCCACTATGAGTCCACTTAAACTCCAATTTGAGTCCAGCTAGAGTGACCAGGATGAGTCAGGAAAGATTGAGGGCATTTAAGAGTATAAAACTTACTGGATCAAACATATCAGACTGCGACAGCTCAGTCTTGAAGTCAGCAGAACCAGCTAGGATAAGCCCAGCCACGTTAGGTCGGTCCGCACTGATGAATAGCTGTGTCGCCACTTCCGCCACTTTCCGCACGTAGTTGTGACGCTTCTCCATACGCAGACGCGCGAAACGTAAGGCCGATTGACCACCACGGCCGTGCTTCTTGGGTAGGTCGACTGTGAATTTGTGTAGAACCTGGAAAGAAGGTTTTTTGGGATAAAAAAATAGCTTATGTCCGTCCCTAGGATATAAGCTAACCCTGTACCAAATTTCGTCAGAATCGGTTAAACTGTTGGGCCGTGAAAAGGTAGCAGGCAGACAGACAGACAGACAGACACACTTTCGCATTTATATTATAGTATACATATAGTATAGAGTATGGAAGTATGGATGATGATCTAGTTTGTATCTGTATTGCTGATCTATCTGATTTATCTTTTTGATTAAGGTTGACTTGCATTTTTTTAACTATGGCTGCAATCACACCAAATAGTAGTGCAGTCTAAGGTGCTGCTACATGCCTACAAGTTTCTTTTGAGGTTCTAATATTGTAGCTGGGAGGGAAAGCAGATGCCAGAAGGGCATGCCATATTCTAGTAGTGTATATTAGAAAGAAGGTTTAAGGTAAGAAAATTCTTAAAGGCTAAGAATTTTCTTTCCTCTCTTTGTAATTAACTCTGATGCATTTATACATTGTTTCAAAAATGATTGGTAGGCAATGTCTTAGCATGTCAAAAAAATTTACTAAACTTATTTCTAACTGTTTGATAAATGAAATGTAAGTTATGTGGTAGAAATCCTTATGTTATAAGCTGTAACACACAAAACAAATTATAGACAAACAAAACAAATTTAAAGGATATATCGGATTTTGACCAGGACGACTCTGGTTAGCATAAGTATGACAAATATGAGTCTGACCAACTTGAGTGGAATTAAAAAAATGCAACTCACCTCACGAGTGTTTCCCTGCAGTGTACCAAATAGGGCTCCGTTACCATCCATAACAATGAAACCAAACTTGTTATCATCGGCCAGCAATGCAGTCAAGGCTTCAGTGTGAAATTTGTTATCACACAGGTATAGAGATGTGTTGATTGGCTTAAACGGCTCAAAATCTATGTTGACTTTCTTCTCTTTGCCCTCCTCTGTTACGATTGTACCGCAGTAGATTACCAGGCCATTTGGTGGTACTGGAGGAGAGAAATAAATATACATATAAAACAATGTAATATTAACAGGAAATTATATCAAATGACTAATAAATAACTCTTTGATTTTCCAGGAGAGTAAATAACCTATGTCCATTCCCAGGTTGCAAGCTATCTGTGAACTATATTGTTCACAACTTCATCCAATCTTCTTAACTAAACTTAATCCAGGGTATAATCTATCTCTATTCTAAATTTCAGCCCAATCCGCCAAGTAGTTTTTGTGTGAAGGAGTAACAAACATACACACACACACACACACACACACACACATACAAACTTTCACCTTTATAATATTAGTGTGAAGTGTGATAGTGTGATGAATATGGAAGTATTATTTACTAGCTGATGCCCGCGACTTTGTTCCTGTGGATATAGGTTTTTAAAAATCCCATGGGAGGAACTCTTTGATTTTCTGGGATAAAAAGTAGCCTATCTTTTAATTTAGTATACAATCTATCTCCATTCCAAATTTCAGCCAAATCCGCCAAGTAGTTTTTGCGTGAAAGAGTAACAAACATCCATACATACAAACTATTGTGATACAGCTGAACTATTTCTATAATTACACCTGTAAAACCTGTATCAGCAAATAAATAAATTGATTGATTGATTGATTGATTGTGATTATACGGTGGATATAGGTTTTTAAAAATGCCTAGGTAGCCTATGTGTTAAACCAGGATATAATCTATCTCCATTCCAAACTTCAGCCAAATCCGCCAAGTAGTTTTTGTGTAAAAGCATAACAAACATCCATACATACAAACTATTGTGTTCATAAAATTAAATAGTGTAAGGTAGGATGCTATTACTACTAATAACTTACCTTTAGTATATAACTTGAGCCGATGCTGCACAGATGTGATGGCACCCAGCACAGACAGTCGGTTGACTCGGGACTTGATGTTGGAGGCTGTACCAAATTCATCAGCCAACATCTTGGACACTCTGGATATCTGGTCCTTGGGCGGGATTATGAGGGATATCATTGATGTGCCATTCCTGGAAGAAATTACCACCAAAATACAAATAACAAATAAGTTGCCATGCCCACGACTTCGTCCATGTGGATTTAGGTTTTTAAAGATCCCGTGGGAACTGTTTGATTTTCTAGAATACAAAGATACCTATGTTGATAACAGGGACGTAAGCTACCTCGGGATATAAGCTAACCCTGTACCAAATTTCATCAGAATCGGTTAAACTGTCGGGCCATGAAAAGGTAGCAGACAGACACACCTTCGCATTTATAATACTAGTATGGATGATATTAATGATAATAACCAGGACCGATTTTACATGCTCCATAAAAAGGTTGCCAAAATTTGTCCTTTTATCACTAGGTATCAACAAAAATGCATGCATAAGAACTCAGGCAATTCCAAAATTAAGTGACAATCAAAACTTCTCCCTAGTGATCCTGCCAATGACCTTTCAAAGTTCATTTTTTCAGTCTCCCCCCTGTACATACAAATTTTGTTCCTAATAGTTGACCTTTGTATTACTACTAGTACTAGATGATTATATCAGCATAGAAACCAATACTGCAAAATTGTCATAAAGTCGAATATCGCTTGTATACTTTGCTGTGGTTGAATGAATCACAGGCCAATGCTGAAAAGTTCATCATACGAAAATAAAATAATAGGTAGGTATGAAAAACACAATGTGGGGATCTTGAACAATGCACATTTCTCAAGCCACTGCGTTATATCGAGGTTATATTTCGCGCATGCAATTTGCGCATAGGTCCAGCGTGGTAATGACGCAGCCTAGTTGGCAATTTCACCCAATCATGTGGCCAAAAAACTTCGCGCCGTCACTCAGAATTTCCCACGAATATTTGCTAATAAATTCCGCAACAATAACTCACCCTCTAGCCATTTCCAAGCTTTTGATTAGCTTCTTGATCTTCCATATTTCGACGTTGCGATCGGCTGACGACTCCTCGGACATTTTGGATCTTTACACAATTATTTAACCAACAAAAAGTTTTCCGGATAACGGCAAACAAAACGTTTATTTAACTATTACACAACACTAAACTTTAATAATATTAAAATCGAGGGGAAAGAAGCCCGACAGTCGGTTCAAACTGCTCAAATCCAGATCGAACCGGACGGACAAGAC
This sequence comes from Maniola jurtina, assembly GCF_905333055.1. NCBI lineage: Eukaryota > Metazoa > Arthropoda > Insecta > Lepidoptera > Nymphalidae > Maniola > Maniola jurtina. The sequence goes on along the minus strand of NC_060054.1, from coordinate 3,691,138 downwards.
ACCTCACGACTTTTCACACACTTTCTAGTTCACATTTAACTTCAACAATCTCACTCGTACTTTTCTTCTCGTGCGGGGATTCTTGGATTTCTTCTTAATTCGGTTACCCCTAAGCATGTGGGATGCAAAATTCAGACATTTGAAGCTAAAAAGATGACGTGAACGTGTGACCAAGCGATCGAACAAACGCCAGCCGCTCGTCGTCGATCGAGGAAATGAAAGAAAGAAACGTGTATTGCCAGCTCCAAAAATAAAAAAATGCTTCCATATCCAAATCTGAAATATCTACCATACTGATGAGTTGGTTTGCCTTCAATGACACCACAACGGAGTAACGGATTAACGTGATTTAGTATTTGCAAGGATATGCCTATTTATAGAATTATTTATAGCGTTCCGTAGCGTGTCTGTCTGTCTGTCCGTCCGTCCGTCCGTCCGTCTGTCTGTCTGTCTGTCAATACACCTATAGGGTACTTCCCGTTGTCCTAGAATCATGTTTGGCAGGTAGATAGGTCTTATAGCACATAGTTATACAGGAATTAATCTGAAAACCGCGAATTTCTGATCACATCATTTATAAAAGAATTAAAATGCGTTTCAACTATACCAAGTGGGGTATTATATAACTTAAAACAGATTTTTATTTATTTTATGTATAATAGTTTTTGATTTATCGTGCAAAATGTTGAAAAAATACCCGAGTACGAAACCCTCAGTGCGCGAGTCTGACTTGCACTTGGCCGGTTTTTTTTATACTTATAGTTTTTATGGTAATTCAAATTCAAAATATGTTTTTCAATTAAACTTTTACAAGTGCTTTTGAATTGTCAAAATAACCTACCACTGGTTCGGAATGCCGTTGCTACCGAGAAGAACCAGCAAGAAACTCGGCGGTTGCTCTTTTCGAGTGTTCAATTTACAATAATGTGCCATACTGTACTATACAAGCAATTGCAGCCCCGTGTATTGCTGCATAGACTCAAATCCATGCTTTTTGTCATTTACATAATCTTCGATTGTATAATAATATGCTTTTTTTCAGGAGCATACTTTTAATATTTTTGATACTCTACCAAAAGCAAATACAAAACTACCATTAATTACTACTAGTAACACGGCCACTTAGCGATCAAAAAAAGTGCTAATGTCTAGTCTACACTGTCTATGTTAATTATTGTTATCTATAATGTGTATTCCAGTGTTGTTACTTGTATGGGTTTCGCCCTATTTTAGGGCGAAAGGGCCTAAAACTAATATTAGGTGTCTCTTCTTCTTCCAGACCTTATCCCATGCTACGTGGGGTCGGGACAACATGTCTTCCTTTTCTACTCTCTTCTGTCATCCATCAACGTGTCATCTACCCCTTTTATCCGCATATCTTCTTTCACGCAATCCATCCTTATTTTCTTTGGTCGTCCTCTTTTCTTTTCCTTCCAAATGCATATTCAATATTTTTTTAGTGATATGACTCTCTTCCCTCCGCATCACATGCTTATACCATGCCAACCTATTACCCCTCATCTTTTCTACCATTGGTGCTACTTTTAAACTTCCCCTAAGACTAATATTAGGTGTACCATATTATAATCTAATATGTTTTAGCGAAATATGTAATTCATAAATCGAATGATGAAGTCCATCTAGTCCATCTACAAAGACGCATCATTAGCCCTCGGTACTGCCGTTCCCCCCGCTAAGAAGTTATTTAAAAACGAAAGGTATGTGTCCCAAATCAAGTATTTTGTATTTTTAAGGTAAATAAGGGGGAATTCTTGCTGAAACTGGGCCCAAACCAAAATTATAAGTGGAAACATTGTTGTAATCTGTAATCTATGAATAATCAAAATGTCAAAAATGTCCATCATCTTGTTCCGAGTGAGGTTAAATTTCGCAATGGGTTTTCAATTAGAAAACACGATTTTATATTAAATGTGAAGTGTAATAATCTTAAAATGGATTACGTTGTGTAATCCAAACGTAGGTTTAAGGTTGTAGGCAGCTCAGGGCAGGCCCAAAAGCATGTCAACTATTAAATTTATCCTCAAGGACTTGGGTGTTATGAAATTATGGAGTGTCTGGACGCGCAGGTGCATTGTTAGTACGGTAGTGAAGCGGTGTATGCGTGATCGTGGCTTCAGAGAAGTTATACTGCGTTTCAAGCATACAATCTTACGCCAGCGTAGGACTTTGATGTTAGCGGCGACGGCCGCATGCAAGAGCCATTCAGATGTCCCAAGCTGTGATGAGGGGATTAGCGACAATGAAATGCAGGTATTTCTTGGAGTTCCGTACCTCAAGAGTGTCAACAGAACCCTGTTACTAAGCCTCTGCAGTCCATCCGTCTGTCAATAATTAAAAACTATTTATTTGTATTTGACCGGTTTTTAGGGTTCTGTACCTCAATAGGAAAAACGAAACCCTTATAGGATCACTTTGTTGTCTGTCTGTCTGTCAAGAAACCTATAGGGTATTTCCCGTTGACCTAGTATCATGAAATTTGGTAGGTAGGTAGGTCTTATAGCACAAGTACAGGAATAAATCTGAAAACCGCGAATTTGTGGTTACATAATTTAAAAAAAAAGTTTTTTTAATTTTCAAAATAAGATAATGGTTACATAATATACCAAGTGGGGTATCATATGAAAGGGCTTTACCTGTATATCCTAAAACAGATTTTTATTTATTTTTATGTATAATACTTTTTGATTTATCGTGCAAAATGTAAAAAATACCTGAGTACGGAGTGCGCGAGTCTGACTCACACTTGGCCAGTTTTTTTTGTTTAGATGTGTTATACCTATCTTGTTAATCTAGTGCATTGTTTCGCTACCTGAGGTCGTTTGTAACAAGGAAAACAATTGTGCTAGCATGCAAAAGCAGCCTTATGACTAAAGTAATAAGTAATAATATATTCTTTAAGTTAAACATTGTTTGCAATTTTCCAAACTACATTTATGAGTTAAGCCATTTCATTTGAATATTAAGCAACCAAAGTCCATGAAATTTTGCAGACATATTCTAGAAACTAATATCTATGTCTGTGGTTTTCCAGATTTCTGTTAAAATATTCGGTTTCAAAGTTACGTGGTCTTAGAAATTTTCATACAAATCTTTGAGCCCCTGTAATTTTAAAACTACATATTTTTAGAAAAATCTAAAACACCACAGACACAGATATTAGTTTCTCGAATATGTCTGCAAAATTTCATGGACTTTGGTTGCTTAATATTCAAATGAAATTGGAACTACGATTGTATGAAACGAGTGACGGAGAGAGCCCTCTTAATGTGTGATATTAAACTTGTAATCTGTTTGCAGGCATTGCTGTCAGATTTGGAGAATGTCCAAAGCCTGGCCAAGTTGACATTGTACTGCACCAGCTGTGGCAAACGACTGGTGATAGACAGGAAACAGACTGGGGTGCGGTATTGTGTGTGAGTATCTTTTCTCTCTGTGAAACTCTCTGTGACTTTTCTTCATGGTAGAGATTTCCAAGGCAATTTTTCACATTAAGGGATTTTTCAATACATAATGCGTAAAAAATGACTTTATTTGTCATTTACACCCATATTCACAAACTTTACTATGAGGTCTCATAGTGTGTTCGAATGTACAGTGTCCGTTCCACCAATCATATGTTACCTCATAGTAACGTTTGTGAATACGGCTGTTAGACTCTATTTTAAATTTATTTGTCAATAACTGGTCAAGTGCGCGTCAGACTCACACACTGAGGGTTCCATACTCGGTTATTTTTTCCAACATTTTGCATGGTAACTCAAAAACTATTATACATAAAAATAAATAAAAATCTGTTTTAGAATGTAAACGTAAAGCCCTTTCATATGATATCCCACTTGGTATAGTTGGGTATCTTACTTTGAAAATTGAAATACATTTTAATTTTTTTTAAATGATGTAACCACAAATTCGTGGTTTTCAGATTTATTCCTGTACTTGTGCTATAAGACCTACCTACCTGCCAAATTTCATGATTATAGGGCAACGGGAAGTACCCTATAGGTTTTCTTGACAGACACGGACACGCGGACAGACAGACAACAAAGTGATCCTATATGGGTTTTGTTTTTCTTTTTGAGGTATGAGACCCTAATAATAGTGATATCTTTAAAATACCCTAAAAAATGGTCTTTCTCCTACCAGATGCAAGGATCCAAAGCCCTTGGGTGACTCCTTAGAAGGCTGGGTGCCATACATGGAGACTGAAGATGTTATAATATGGCGCAAGGAGTACAAGCCAGGAAAGGGTCTCTATGCTTACAAAGGTATGAAGTCACACAAGATGTAACTCTGTTACTTAGTATAATGCTAGGAATAGATTTATTTATTTTTTATTTAGAATACTTTGTTGCACACACAAACATACAATACATAGATTTTATGGAAACTGCGTATTTTTTTTTTAAATCTTTGCACAAATATGACACACCCAAAACATTTTGAAATATACTACAAGAAGTAAATAACCATGGTCATTTCGATACACCATTTCAAAGACACATTGAACCATCGAAACAAATGCCCATTATAATTATTGACATACACCATCGACAATATATATTACACATTTCAAACCTACTTATTATCCTAATCACACTAATATTATAACGCGAAAGTTAGTATGTGTGTACGTCACAATGATTGAAACAATTTGACTGTTAGAAATAGAAATAGTTTATGGTTCATACTCTGTCTTAACTCATATGGTACTTTTATCCCGAAAAAGAGTTCTAGTGGGATTTAAAAAAAACCATATCCATGTGGACAAAGTCCCAGGCATCATCTAGTTTAATATTATAAATGTGACTTGTATGAGTATTACTCTATGATTATCACTCCATTTTGACTGAATTAACACATAGGCTAATTTTTATCCTAGAAAATCAAAGAGTTCCTGGACTTTGTCTGTGTTGGTGTTAGCTGGCGGGCGTGCTCTGCCTTTTTGGTGTGTTTTTTTGTTAAAACTGTCTGGAAAGCGCTCTAAGGGGGTGCCGTGCGTGTGTCGGCGAGCGCCGGCACAGACGGGGTCCATACTTGTATAGTTTAACTAACTTGTTACAAATAACTACAAACTTGACATTGGCTAATCTTTGTAAAGCCAGACGAGAGAGAAAAAAAAAGAGTTCCTGCAGGCTTTTTAAAAAAATCTATATCCACACCGATAACTATTATATTTCAGCATTTATAAAGAGTTAGTAGTCAGGCACTTTATCTTGTTTACATAAATTGCAAAATCACACTATAATATTATAAAGGCGAAAGTTTGTATGTGTGTGTGTGTGTGTGTGTGTGTATGTTTGTTACTCCTTCACACAAAAACTACTGGACGGATTTGGTTGAAATTTGGAATGGAGATAGATAATATCCTGGATTAGCACATAGGCTACTTTTATCCCGGAAAATCAAAGAGTTCCCACGGAATTTCGAAAAACCTAAATCCACGCGGGCGAAGTCGCGGGCATCGGCTAGTACAGAATAGTTTTCAGATAAGATGGGAAACAGTTTGTTTTCATTATATTATTCTGAGTAACAAAACAACTCACTCTATGATTCACCATAAATAAACCATCATCCTTTACGTAATTTGACCTTGAATATAATTATATCAGAGTAGTAATTAGGTAACAGGTACTGTAATCCAGTTTTACATAATAAGTTGTTAAGAGGGCTCTCTCCGTCACTCGTTTCATACAATCGTAGTTCCAATTTCATTCGAATATTAAGCAACCAAGGTCCATGAAATTTTGCAGACATATTCTAGAAACTAATATCTATGTCTGTGGTTTTCCAGATTTCTGTTAAAATATTCGATTTCAAAGTTACGCGGTCTTAAAAATTTTCATACAAATCTTTGAACCCCTGTAATTTTAAAACTAAGTACATATTTTTAGAAAAATCTAAAACACCACAGACACAGATATATTAGTTTTCTAGAATATGTGTGCAAAATTTCATGGACTTTGGTTGCTTAATATTCAAATGAAATTGGAACTACGATTGTATGAAGCGAGTGACGGAGAGAGCCCTGTTAATACTGAATTTTCTCATCAGTGACCTTGGAATGTGTCAAATGATTGAAAAGATGCGGCTAAAAATATTTCTTACGGCTTTTTTAGGGTTTCGTACCCAAAGGGCGCCAACGTGACCCTGACCCTATTACTAAGACTCAGCTGTCCGTCCGTCTGTCCGTTAGTCAGCGGGCTATATCTCGTGAACCTTATTAGTTTAAGAGTTGAAATTTTCACAGAATATGTATTTTTGTTGCTGCTATAACAACAAATAATAAAATTTTCGAAATGGAGACTATGAAAAATAAAAAAATAAATTAAGTGTTATTTTTGTACAACGTGTGTGAACTCTTCGTGTGTGTGTAAATCCTACCTCAAAAGACCTTTAACGCATCGATTTTATTTTTTACTAGCTGATGCCCGCGACTTCGTTTGCGTGGATATAGGTTTTTTAAAAATCCACTGGGAGCTCATTGATTTTACGGGATAAAAAGTAGCCTATGTATCCAGGTTATAATCTATCTCCATTTTAAGTGCGGAAACCAGCTCAGAGAGAAGAAGAAGAAGAATCTATCTCCATTCCAAATTTCAGCCAAATCCGTGCAGTAGTTTTTGCATTAAAGAGTAACAAACACACAAATTTTCGTCTTTATAGTGGGAAGTGGGATTTTATTTTTATGGCGTTGTTGGGCATTGACGCTAACCTTTAATGTAGCCGCAATATCAGTGAAATGGTATGGTTCAGTATGTATTGACAGCGCCGGCGGAGTAGATTCGACAGCTGCACCGGTCTTTAGTTGTAAGTTGACGAAAATAGTTATCGCCATCACATGACTACAGTGAAAAAGATTTTATTTTTGACAAGCTGACGCCCGCGACTTCGTCCGCGTGGATTTAGGTTTTCCGAAATCCCGTGGGAACTCTTTGATTTTCCGGGATAAAAAGTAGCCTATGTGCTAATCCAGGGTATAATCTATCTCCATTCTAAATTTCAGCCCAATCCGTCCAGTAGTTTTTGCGTGAAGGAGTAACAAACATACACACACACACACACACACACACACACACACACACACACACACATACAAACTTTCTCCTTTATAATATTAGTGTGATTTTCCAAAGATGACTGTAAATCCTAATTGAATGAATAATTACACGAGTGCCCAAAAAAGGAGTGTGTTGTTTTCAGGGTTCATGTATAGTACGCGACAGTTTGAGATGGCGATCGGAGTAGGGACGCCCCATACACTCGCACGTCATCCGCGCTCACCCGCAGCAGCTTAGCGCGGGGGCTGTGCCAGACGTCCACACCCCGGTTGCCATCCCAACCTGTCGACATTTTCGACCGGACGAAGTTGCGGGCATCCACTAGTCACACTATAATATTATAAAGGCGAAAGTTTGTATGTGTGTGTGTGTGTGTATGTTTGTTACTCCTTCACGCAAAAACCACTGGACGGATTTGGCTGAAATTTGGAATGGAGATAGATAATATCCTGGATTAGCACATAGGCTACTTTTTATCGCGGAAAATCAAAGAGTTCCCATGGGATTTCGAAAAACCTAAATCGACGCGGGCGAAGTCGCGGGCATAGGCTAGTACAAAAAGGCCGGCAACGCATCGGCTCTGCAAATATGGGCGGCGGTTATCACTTAACATCAGGTGACCCGCCTGCTCGGTTGCTCATTATTTTTTATTAAAAAAAAATGTATGTATGTGAATTTCTTTATTCAATCATAATTTCTAAATGCGTGAACAGTTTTGAATGTATGGCGTATCGTTAGAATCCTAACATCATCCTGAGTGACATGGCGCGTAGGCCACAACCATTAGCAAGGCGGACGTGAGCGATGATTGGCTGAGTTCTTTTCGCGTCATTAAAAATAAGCCTTCTGCGCAGGTACATCGGTGTAACTCATAAAAGTGGTATTACCAGCCCATCTTGATCGACCAATCGCCGCGCCGCCCGGCTCACTACAGAGTACGGGTCTCCTTTTAATAATAGAAGAAGTAGTCCACCACGCTGGTCAAGTGTGGATTGGCAGACTTCACACACCTTTGATAACATTATGGAGAACTCTCAAGCATGCAGGTTTCCTCACGATGTTTGCCTTCACCGTCAAAGCAAATGATATAATATTTAATTACTTAAAACGCACATAACTTTGAAAAGTTATAGGTGCGTGGCCGGGATCGAACCCCCGACCTCCGATTAGGAGGCGGACGTTCTAACCACTAGGCTATCACGCAGTGGCCTGCACAAGGTTTGAAGCCAGGGTAAGCATTATTTAGGTAGGTACCTTATTTATTGACTAACTAGCTGATACCCGCGACTTCGTTCGCGTGGATGTAGGTTTTTTAAAATTCCGGGATAAAAAGTAGCCTATGTGCTAATCCAGGGTATAATCTATCTCCATTCTAAATTTCAGCCCAATCCGTCCAGTAGTTTTTGCGTGAAGAAGCACACACACACACACACGCACGCACGCACGCACGCACGCACGCACGCACGCACGCACGCACGCACGCACGCACGCACGCACGCACGCACGCACGCACGCACACACGCACGCACGCACACACACACACACACACACACACACACACACACACACACTCACACACACTCACTCACACTCACACACACTCACACACACTCACGCACACACACACACACACACTCACACACACACACACACACACACACACACTCACACACACACACACACACACACACACACACACAAACTTTCGCCTTTATAATATTAGTGTGAAGTGTGATTAATAAACAATGAACGTTGAGTTGTGTAAGGTAAGCAGTGCGTTTATGCCTCTATGGCTTGCACGACACTGCTATCACGCCAGCTCCTCATTCACTGAAAATATTTTGTTCTAGTATACGGGCGTTACCCAGAAGTTCAAGCGAGCGACTTTGCAGCGGTGCAAATAGATGGCGCCTACCGTCGCGTGTGGGACGCCGCGGTGGCAGCCCTATCGGTTGTCGAGACCAACGCCAGGGGAGTGCCAGGGCAGGCGGTGTTACACTGGGAAGTACTTTGGCCGGTGAGCTATCTATACTAATATTATAAAGAGGAAACCTTTGTATTTTTGTATGTTTGTATTGAATAGGCTCAAAAACTACTGGACCGATTTCAAAATTTCTTTTACCATTACTTAGAGGGATTCTTCCGAATCCGTATAGGTTATATTTTATCCCGGAAAATAGATAGGATTTTTCGTGGTAGTGAAAATTGTGGAGTAAGGCGTCGAAAAAACTGCCGTACGTTAACGATTCTCGCGAACGCTGCCTAAATGGTTAGGGATGTATGGTTGACTTCTATAGAAAAGTCGTAGAACTCAATAATGCCTACAAAAAAGTCCGCGATAGTATAAACCAGCGATGACTTGGAATGATGAATGTTTTTGACGTGACGTCTTATAATTCGATAGAGCCGGCTGCACGCACGAAAAAACATGACTCATGCGGCGTTACCTCGCTCTGAGGCGTTCCATGTAAGGCTTGAAGTGCAAGCGAGAGCGCGGAACGAGCGACAAAGAAGCACAATCGGCCTTTGTTGTCACGTTCAACTATCGTCAGTAAACCGACTTTACAGACAACCAATTTTGACGTGACAACGTCTTATAATTCGATAGAGCCGGCTGCACGCACGAAAAAACATGACTCATGCGGCGTTACCTCGCTCTGAGGCGTTCCATGTAAGGCTTGAAGTGCAAGCGAGAGCGCGGAACGAGCGACAAAGAAGCACAATCGGCCTTTGTTGTCACGTTCAACTCTCGTCAGTAAACCGACTTTACAGACGACCAATTTTTTCAACAAGAATTTTGTTACAGAGACTATTCGCGAACCGTGACTACGTCTACATAAGGCGGCATAAAGAGTACGATATTAAAACGAAATCGCCCGCACCAATCATTGAAGACAAACCCATCTACTCTTCATCCGACAATGTACACTCGAAAGCGAAACGGAAATCTTTAGAAAGCTATGCGCGGGAGGGAGACAAACAGATTAGTAACAAGGTGTACATTATAATCAGCAAGTCGTGTGAACATCCAGACGTGCCAGAGACCAGGAATGCTATACGGGTGTCTGAATACTGGAGCCATATGGTTGTTAAGACTATGGACGGGACAGAGAAGGTTAGTCGTAACAAAATGGACATTATACTGAAAGTTTTGCACACGCTAATGTATCTAGGTCCATATGTACACGTATCTGAGTAATGGAGTAAGATGGCTGTCAAGACTGGATGGTGTAGAGCAGGTTAGTAGTAACAAAGTGTACATTATAATCAGCAAGTCGTGTGAACATCCAGACGTGCCAGAGACCAGAAATGCGATACGGGTGTCTGAATACTAGAGCCATATGGTTGTTAAGACTATGGACGGGACAGAGAAGGTTAGTCGTAACAAAATGGACATTCAAATTCAAATTCAAAATATTTTTATTCAATTAGACTTTTACAAGTTCTATTGAATCGTCAAAAGCATCTACCACTGGTTCGCAATGCCTTTCCTACCGAGAAGAACCAGCAAGAAACTCGGCGGTTGCTCTTTTCAAAGATTTGATATACAATATTATGCCATGTATAAAAGCAATTGAAGTCCTGCGCATTGCTGGAGCGAATTGCAGGTCAGATCCACGCTTTTTTATCATTTACATAATCTTCGATAGTATAATATGCTTTTCTCAGGAGCATATTTTTAATAGATTTTTTGAACCTGTGTAAAGGCAAGTCCAAAATTGGCTGAGGAATTTTGTTATAAAAGATTATACCCATTCCCACAAATGACTTTTGGACCTTCCTGAGGCGGAGCGTAGGAGTCGCAAGCCTGTTACGGTGTCTAGTCAGCCTGTTGTGTAGATCGCCAACTCTCTTGTAACTAAGAATATTTTGTCTTACAAAAATTATGTTGTTGTAATGAAGGTGTACACAACTACCTTAAAATGCTTGAGAGCAGGCATGCTATACTGGTGTACTGTCATCATCATCAGCCTGTGGATGTCCACTGTTGGACATAGGCCTTCCCTAAAGAGCGCCACCACACCCGGTCCTCAGCCTTCCTCATCCAGCCACTTCCCGCCAGCCGCTTTATATCGTCGACTGTACTGGATTGTGTATTGTACTGAAGCCATAATATGGTTCTTCTTCTTCTTCTTCTTCTCTGGGCTGGTTTCCGCACTTAAACGTATCCGTCTGTTGTGCGTGTGTTGCCCCTCCCCGCCGAAGTCTTCACTCCAGCCATCCAAGCTCGCTCCAGAAGCCAAGTAGACCGCCCAGGTTGCCGAGGACTTCATGGAGTGAGGTTGGGAAACCCAATTGGCGTTCTCGTTGTTCTGCCACGACCGTGCACTCCAGGAGCACGTGCGTCGGCGTTTCATCGACCTCCATGCAGGCCCTGCACAGAGGACTGTCGGTATATGGTTGTTAAGACTATGGATGGGACGAAGAAGGTTAATAGTAACAAAGTGGACACTATAATGAACAAGTTATGTGAACACTGATTATAATTTTGATTTTGACCTTTGCAGCCGGGTATGGAGTTTGTCCTGACATACTACGATGAGCCGGCAGTGGGGGGCATGCCGGGCGGAGTGACTGCCTGGGTGAGCAGTCGCGCCGCGCCTCAATACTTGGACCAGATGAGACGTGCTGCGACTGATTACCGAGCCTGGGCCAAGGACCGAACCACGCAGGTTAGTACTACACTGTTTAGGGTTCAGTAACCCTAGAGACAAAAAGGAACCATTATTGGATCACTTCGTTATCTGTCTGTCTGTCTGTCGTGACAAAACCCGTCAAGGGAATCAAAATCTATAGGGTACTTCCCGTTGACATAGAATCATGAAAAGCAGGTAGCATGTCTTATAGCACAAATAAAGGGAAAAATCCGAAAACCGTGACTTTGTGTGGCAACCCTTAGCCATAGCCTTTTTTTTAATTTATTATTTTACTAGCTGATGCCTGCGACTTCGTTCGCGTGGATATAGGATTATTAAAAATCCCGTGGGGACAAAAAGTAACCTATGTGTTAATCCAGAGTATAATCTATCTCCGTTCTCCAGTAGTTTTTGCGTGAAAGAATAATTTGTTATTCTTCATAGACACATACACACAAACTTTCACCTTTGTAATATTAGTGTAAGAGTTTTTATCCGCCAAACTGCACAGGGTTTGGCTCAGAAAAGAAACACAAATAAAAACTTCTTAAAATTTCTTCTGAAGGATTCCTTCGCTGACCGTTTGATGTACTCTTAACCATTCAGTACTTGTTGTCAATAATGGTTGTCTTCTTTCCAGGAGTTACCAGATTTCATCCCCTTTGGTCCAGACAAGGTCCAAAACGAGCTCGCATTACAGATACAGGAGCAAGATATGGAGGTCCAAACAAGTTTTTTTGTATAAGATTTTTATAAATTCCAGACCTGAAGGGTGCCAACGGAACCCTATTACTAAACCCTAGAACGCCTATACTACGACATGTAGAACAAACTAGAAAGCCTCGATAGCTCAACGGTTGAGGAGCGGACTGAATTCCGAAAGATCGGCGGTTCCAGCCCCACTCGTTGAACTATTGTCGTACCTCCTCCTAGCAAAAGCTTTACGCTTAATGCGTGGCTAATATTCTTTAAAATAAAACCTTCGCTGTCCGTCCGTCCGTCCGTCCGTCAGTGGGTTATAATTTATAGGCTATATATTATAATTTGTGGAGACCGCGTACCGTAAGTGCAGTGTAGGATGACCTCCAGTCTTTTGGACCGATGACCTGAAGAAGGTAGCGGGGAGCGGGTGGATGAGGAAGGCGGAGGACCGTGTTTGGTGACGCGCTCTTGGAAAGGCCGATGTCCAGCCGTGGACGCATATAAGCTTCCATTCAATGGAATGGAATATTATAATTTATAGCATTCAGATATAATGCTGTTATCTACCATTGAAAGAATTTTCAGAATCTGATCTTTAGTTTCGAAGACAAACTCACAAACAAAGAAATGTTACCTCTATAATTTTAATTCTTTGATTTCCTGGGATAAAAGTAGCCTATGTGCTAATCCAGGGTCTAATTCCAAATTTCAGCCAAATTCGTTCAGTAGTTTTTGCGTTAAAGAGTAACAAACATACACAAACACATACGTACACACAAACATTCGCCTTTATAATATTAGTGTGATATTTTGATTTTTCTATTTACAGTCGTCAAAACTGGGGCCCGAATTAGAGAATGGTGCAGCAACCCGCGACCAAAGCTCGCAAACTGACGAGTTTCTACTACAGAACTATACACCCGCCAAAAAAGACGTGCCCAGTGACAATGGAAACTCGACAGGATCAAACAAAGATATAGAACAGAAGAGTGGAGAGGGAGAAATCAAATCAGAAGTTTTTGACGATGCAGAGAAGAATACAGAACTCAATGAAGAGGGTAGTAAAAATGATGGAGGTGATGAAAAGAAAGGTGGTGGTGGAAAGGTGAAGGAAACTGGTGATAAGGAACCGGTGAAGGGTGATGAGAAGACTTCGAGTGGTGATGAAAAGGTATTATGTTAAACTTTTTTTTTATAACCATGGAAACATACAAAATTTGGATATTCGTCTGCTCCGAAACTGATAAAACCATCTCTTTACGATTCTGTATCTTCAGAAAAAAGGAACCATTATAGAATCGCTTTGTTGTCTGTCTGTCTGTCTGCTGTCATATATGCGAAGATCCATCGAGGGCATCAAAATCTATCCCTTACTATCGCCTTATTACTTTTTTCTAGGAGTCAAATTCTACTTCAGAGGAAGAGAAAGAAGAGAGTGACAAAACTCCGGTAGAAGAAGAGAACAATGGTGGATGGTGGCGTTATTTATATCCATTCTACTATTTCGTATGACCTACGAAACTAAGTGTCAGGCCACACTAGAGACATTTCAGTCGCATTTGATTTAAAAAAATAGTACAGGTTTACCTCAGTGTATACTAATATTTGACGCCTGCCAGTGACGTCGAAGTCTCGACGTTTTTAACCCCCGACCCAAAAAGAGGGGTGTTATAAGTTTGACGTGTGTAGTATATCTGTGGCATTGTAGCTCCTAAACTAATGAACCGATTTTAATTTAGTTTTTTTTTTGTTTGGAAGGTGGCTTGATTCAGTGTTCTTAGCTATAATCCAAGAAAATCGGTTCAGCCGTTCGAATCAGCTCATTTCTAGTTACTGTAACCTTCACTTGTCGGGGGTGTTATAAATTTTTAATTTACACCTGTGTTAGACGTTCTTTAACTGTTGTATTGCTTAATGCTCCCAGTGGAAAAGTAGTCAGCTAAGTTTAGAGATAGTGTGCTATGGAATTAGCCACAATGTCATGTCATCTAGTTGTGTATAGTATATTAACAGGGCTCTCTCCGTCACTCGTTTCCACTCGTTTCATACAATCGTAGTTCCAATTTCATTTGAATACTAAGCAAGAAAAGTCCATGTGCAGTCATATTCTAGAAACTAATATCTGTGTCTGTGGTGTTTTAGATTTTTCTAAAAATATGTAGTTTTAAAATTACAGGGGCTCCAAGATTTGTATGAAAATTTTAAGACCGTGTAACTTTGAAACCGAATATTTTAACAGAAATTTGGAAAACCACAGACATACGAGTAGATATTAGTTTCTAGAATATGTCTGCAAAATTTCATGGACTTAGGTTGCTTAATATTCAAATGAAATTGGAACTACGATTGTATGAAACGAGTGGAAACGAGTGACGGAGAGAGCCCTCTTAATTCACCATACAAGGTTGGGTAGTTTCCTACTTTTGAATTTGATAAATATTATTACTTTATTGTAAACATGGATAAAAATAATGACGTACGCTGAAAAAAATATTTAAAACCAACAAAGATTTACAAAGTTACAGGCATTTTAATTTTGGAGTGGGAGGGTCTTCTATCCCTTTCTCGCTAAACGAAAAGTATGAAACCGCAGGAAGCTAAGTATGGCATTAGCACGGAGTGACGTCATAATGCTATTACCGCTATCTCTGTCTAATCTGAAATATTTAAATGCTTGTAACTTTTTTGTTATTTGATCGATTTAATTAGTTTTTTCAGTTTACGTCATTATTTTTATCCTAGTTTATAATAAATTAATGAAAAAATTAGAGTAACATACCCCATTGTATTCGACTTTTTATCACGCGATATTATCTAAGTCGATCTGAAATATTTAAATGCTTGTAACTTTTTTGTTATTTGATCGATTTAATTAGTTTTTTCAATTTACGTCATTATTTTTATCCTAGTTTATAATAAAGTAATAAAAAAATTAGAGTAACATACCCCATTGTATTCGACTTTTTATCACGCGATATTATCTAAGTCGATAGTTTGTCGATACTTTACACTTATGGTTCATTTAATGTAGGTATAGTCCGCGACAGGTCGACAAGGCAATCGGGGTATTTAAATTCAAAATATTTTTATTTAATTAAACTTTTACAAGTGCTTTTAAACCGTCAAAATAATCTCCTACCGAGAAGAACCAGCAAGAAACTCGGCGGTTGCTCTTTTTAAGCATTCAATTTACAATAAGCCGTGTATTGCTGGAGCGAGTTAAATCCAAGCTTTTTTTTGTCATTTACTTAATCTTCGATTGTATAATTAGCTTTTTTCAGGAGCATACTTTTAATAGACTTTTTAAACTTGTGTAAAGGCAAGTCTAAAATTGACTGTGGTATTTTATTATAAGAGGGGGGGGGGGCACGGGGGCTGTGCGGGAGTGCAGGGCGTTCCCACACGGATTGCCATCTCGACCTGTCGCGTAATATAGTTATAAGTTTATAACTTTTGACTCCAACAACTGTAGTTAATTAAGAACGTATGAAATGCTATATAACTTATTAATAGGGAATATTATAATCTAGTCTATTTAAGGTGAGTTCTAACTAGTTATTCTATGCAAAAAAAATCGCACTCGTAGATCGAAATTGTTTCAACTCGAAAAATTATCGTTTTTTTTTCTCTCTCGTCTGGCTTTACAAAGGTTAGCCAATGTCAAGTTTGTAGTTATTTACAAGTAAGGGAAACTATGTAAGTATGGACTTCGTCTGTGCCGGCGCCCGCCGACACAGACGCGGCGCCCCTTTAGAGAGCTTCCCAGTCAGTTCCACCACCAAAAACCACCAGTGAAACAAAAAACCGGCCACTTTTAAGCGGCCGGTTTTTTGTTTCACTGGTGGTTTTTGGTGGTGGAAAACAAAAAAAAAATTGGTTGTCTGTAAAGTCGGTTTACTGACGATAGTTGAACGTGACAACAAAGGCCGATTGTGCTTCTTTGTCGCTCGTTCCGCGCTCTCGCTTGCACTTCAAGCCTTACATGGAACGCCTCAGAGCGAGGTAACGCCGCATGAGTCATGTTTTTTCGTGCGTGTAGCCGGCTCTATCGAATTATAAGACGTCACGTCAAAAACACTCCAAAAAGGCAGAGCACGCGCGCCAGCAAACGCCAACACAGACGAAGTTCATGATATAGTTAAATATTAACATTATATAAGTCAGAGTGATACACAGATACAATAGAAATGTCAATTTTTTGAGTTGAAACAGTTTTGGTCTAGGAGTGCGAAATGTTAAGACATGTTTTCACTCAAATTATATTGCAATAATAATTCTACTTACTCTTAAGAGTGCCGTCCGATTTAAAATTTGTAAAATTTTAATAGGATGGTCTAATATTTAAGTTAGGAACAGGTTCCACTGACTCGAACGAAGCGATTTGCTTCCTCGTTTCTATTACGCAATGCTAGAGTATGAAATGCCCGTCGGGCTTCCATTTTGCCCGCTAGCGATATTGGTATCTTTTAAAAAACCGGCTAAGTGCGAGTCAGACTCGCGCACCGAGGGTTCCGTACTCGGATATTTTTCGGATAAATCAAAAACTATTATGCATAAAAATAATTAAAAATCTGTTTTAGAATGTACAGGTGAAGCTCTTTCATATAATAACCCCACTTGGTATAGTTATCTTACTTTGAAAATTGAAAACACTAATTATTATTATTTGTTCATAAAAACATTTTAATACTTTTTTTGTAATTTAACCACAAATTCACGGTTTTCGGGTTGTGTTTATTTGTACTGTAAGACATTTCTGCCTTTCAAATTATATGATTCTAGATCAACGCGAAGTACCCTATAGGTTTTCTTGACAGACGCGACAGATGGACAGACAGACAGACAACAAAGTGATCCTATAAGGTTCCTTTTTCCCTTTAGAGTTACGGAACCCTAATGAACAGATATAGCGATGGTAGCGAATATTGTATTCTTTTGAATATAAAAATAGTGATAACTCTAACATGTTCTAGTTACCTAATAAAAATAATATGAAATTAGTATCATAAATCGTTATTTAAATTTGTATGTACTAGTGCAATAATGTATTGTTTTTATACAGGGTGATTGTTTTGGGAGCGCAATGAGGTGCAAAATCAAGCTTAAAAAATTGGTCATGTTGGTTTAAAATTGATTTGAGTTTTAATTTTTTAACTTTTCGCTTCCAAAATAACACGCTGTGTACGCTTATAGCATTTACAGAGAGTTTTAAAAAATATTCCCATGTTTTTTTTTGTTTGTGTGTGTGTGTGTGTGTGTTGTGTGTTTGTATAGGCAGAGAGATGTTATGTTACTAGAGGAGCAAATCTTGTGGTGAAAATAAGCTCCCTGACTCCAAGCAGTCTTATCCAGATAGTTTTTAACACAAAGGTTACTTGTTATCCCGGAAAATTAAAGAGTTCCTACGGGATTTAGAAAATCTCAGCTATCACACTAATATTATAAAAGTGAAAGTTTGTATGTGTGTGTGTGTGTGTATGTTTATTACTCCTTCACGCAAAAACCACTGGACGGATTTGGCTGAAATTCGGAATGGAGATAGATAGATAGTATCCTGGATTAGCACATAGGCTACTTTTTATCCCGGAAAATCAAAGAGTTGCTACGGGATTTCGAAAAACATAATCCACGCGGACGAAGTCGCGGGCTTCAGCTAGTAGAGGATAATGAACACTCTAGTAATGCACACCTCTCTGTGCGTAGGTTATGTAGATAAAATGTAAATAATAATATACTGTATAGATTGTTGTTTATTAAATTAATAGTTCAAATCAATTATGTAATTAATAATTATTGTTAATAAAAGCATAATATTTTTAAATGGTGTTATTTATTCAATTTGTTATGATTTTAAGGGCTTAGGCACACAAGCAACTTTTGTCTATTTACATTTGTTTTCCAAAAATTCCGAATAACCGCCGGCCGTTTGGTCTCCCCTGCCGGGGTGTAATCCTCCACCTGGTATGTACAAATATGTACGCCCGGAAGCGTAGTATAGTGCGTTTCATCGAATAGTACCTATGGCGTTATGTTGACTCCCCTGTCTGTTGGGTGGTCATTGGCACTATATTTGCATGAGAAGACGCAGATTTTGTTTATTTTCATTTGATTTTCCTGAATGAATGAAATGAAAATCAAATGAAAACAAACAAAATCTGCGTCTTCTCATGCACATATTATGGTGCCAATGACCACCCAACAGACAGGGGAGCCAACATAACGCCATAGGTACTATCCGATGAAACGCACTATACTAGTCCCACAGGAACCTATGAATATGATCAATTTTTTTTGAAAATGATAAAAATCCAATGTATTTTACATCAAATCTATACCTACTAATATATTCAAGGCGAAAGTGTGTCTGCTAGCCTTTCACATCCCGTCTGTTTAACCGATTTTGATGAAATTTGGTACACAGCTGTAAGCTTACATCCCGGGAAAGGACATAGGTAGGTTACTTTTTGAGTTCCCACGGGATTCTTAAAGGCCCATCCCCTTAACTGTTTTATATAAAAAGACAATGCCCCTTCAAGTATGAACAAATGTACTGTCTTCAAGATTTCCTAATCTGCTGCTACGCTTGTTTTGGAGGGAAAAATAAAAATCGCAAATGATATAAAATATATTTAATACCAAACTAAAGGGAACAATATTAGTTTGTTTATTTAATAATATTAATTAGTTGACAAAAAACTCGTTGGATCGTTGGTTCTGATTGTGTCGCCATTTGCACGCCCAATTCCAGCAAGACATGCCCGCCCAAGGCTCGTCCGTGTAGAACACCTGCCCGTTCTGGTACATCTGTGGAAGAGCAACATCAAAGTTTATTTAGGCTTCAAAAGTACTCTTTTTTTTCTCTCTCGTCTGGCTTTAATGGGCTTTACACTGATTAGCCAATGTCAAGTTTGTAGTTATTTACAAGTTAGGGAAACTATATGTATAAGTATGGACTTCGTCTGTGCCAGCGCCCGCAGACATACACGCGGCGCCCCTTAAGAGCGCTTCCCAGTCAGTTCCACCACCAATAAACACCAGTGAAACACAAAACCGGCCACTTCTCACAAAAAACACTCCAAAAAAGCACCGCACGCCCGCCAACAAACGTCACCACAGACGAAGTCCCAAAAGTACTCTACCACTTTAGGGTTCCGTACCGGAGTCCAGAAAGGTGCCAACGGGGCCTTTTTTTTTTCTCTCGACCTGCTTTACTCAGATTAGCTAATGTCAAGTTTGTAGTTATCAAGTTAGGGAAACTATAAGTATGGACTACGTCTGTGCTGGCGCTCGCTGACACACGCGCGGCGCCCCTTTAGGCTGGTTTTACAGTGACACTTACCGTCCGCGCGGATGAAGCGCGGTGGTCGAATTGCCGGCAGCGCGGGCCATCCGCGCGGCTATGTAACGATCCAAGAGACGCAAAGCTCGTGGCCCGCGACGCTTACCAACCGCGCTGGCGAAACCGTCACTGTAAAACCATACTTAGAGCGCTTCCCGGTCAGTTCCACCACCAAAAAACACCAGTAAAACACAAATACCGGCCACTTTTATATAAGAAAACACTCCAAAAAGGAACCGCACGCGCGCCAGCAAACGCCAACACAGACGAAGTCCCCAACGGGCCACGGGGCCTTATTACTAAGCCTCCGCTGTCCGTCCGTCTGTCAACGTAATAATTTCGCAGAAAAATTATGAAGGAATAAAACGAAGGAACCGATATTTTAGTGAAATACACCATCCAAAGTCCAGACAGTGTAAAAACTTCGAATGCCTTAAAATGCTATTATACAATAGGTATAAAACATCTAATGTTATTATTTCTTTTGTTTGATGCTTAGACAAGAAAGGTTTTTATTTTATTTCAGTTTTTGCAAGTAATTGATTTTCTTTATTATTCGATTAACTATTTAATTAAACACATTTACAATGTTACCCGTGACGAGTTTGATAGTATTCTATAGTCTATGCTGTCTATGTCATCTGTGATCAAGGGTCTACACTCTATATCTAGTCTACTGTCTATGTGTTTTTCTTCAAGTCTCAAGAAAGTTATGAAAACTGAAAACTGAAAGAAAAGAAAGGGTGGAAACTAAAGGCAAAGTGCAAACAACATGGCGATGGTGTCAGAACCGTAAAGTAGTACTAAAATAAAATTATATAGTCTAAATTCTAACAGTCTAAAGTGCAAAAATATCATTTCAAAACAATTAAACTAGTTGAATTAGTTAACGTTTCAAGTAATTAATTCCGAAGAATATGCCTAACGTGGAAAAAAGTCACTTCATGTCGGCGAGCGTCGCAACACGTGTTCTTCGTCCAACACAGGTCTAACATTTTCAATAACGTTTCAACATCGATGCGTTTCAAGCCTTAAACATTCCAAAAGCCGAAAACCAATGCCAACCGGTGACTGTAGCAAAGCTTCCAAATGTTCCTGCTAGCTAAGTGCAAAACCAGATCGCATCAGACAAACGTAAGGCCGCCATAATTTTCACACAATTTGCGAGGAAGATCGAATTCTAATTCTTTCAATCTAGAACTGTAATAATAACGCTGACTGAAGTAAAAACTAAGTTCGACAATCATCTCGAACCACAAGAATTACTATGCCACTTGTTTTTCACAAGGTTTCAGAAAGCGGTGGAAATCATAGATTGCTTCATCATGGACTTTCAAATAGTCGAATAAGTGTGAGTTTGGATTTTGTCAATAAAGATTCGTCAATCATAGATATTTTAAAAAACGAAAGCAATCATTATGGCATAATAAAACTAATAATTGATAGTACACAATGTTCTGCACATGCAGAGTTCAAGGTGCAGCGAGTAGAAATATGTCATATCCTAGTCAATCAAGTCAAACCTTTGAGGAAACAGTCAGCCAGTCAATCAATACAGTCAGCATGGTGCCATAAATAAAACCTCTGGATGGTTTGGCTACTTTAACAAAAATAACAGACAGGAGTCAACTGACAATTCTTCAAAGATGTCTGAATTTGGTTTTTTTACAGGAATGTGAAAAATAATTGTGATTCTTCAAACTACCAAATATTGGTAGAAATTATATTTGATTGTGGTTTTTTTTTTATCAAGTGCTGAGACAGTACTTTACTAACATTACAATCTAGCCTACGAGTAGAGCTAATAAGCAATTTTATATTAACCTGAACTTATAAAAGTACTATATCTAATGCTGAAATCTATAAAGCGCACTTTGACTTTGCTCTGACTAAGATTGAGTTAAAACGAGACAGATTTATGTGAGAGATATAGCTCTGTCTCGTTTTAACTCTGTCTTAAGTCTAAGCAAAGGCAGATCGCGCTCTATAGATCTCACCCTAAGAATTGGTCTTAGTCTTTAGTTAGTTTTCATTGAAAGACACTTTGTTCTTGTGTTTTTTGTAGATTGTGGGGCTGATGTAAATATTGTGCCCTGTAATACTTGCCACGTCAGCTTTGCAACCTGTTGAGCTGTTGGTTACTCTGGATCTCCTCATTTTTGATGTGTTGAAATAGGAGTTTGGAAAACGTTCTTTACATTGAATAGTTTAATATTTAAAAAATGGTGTATTTTGGATGTGTACTACTTGTGGTTGTCTTTTAAGAGTTCTGCGCATCATTATGGTCTTGGCAAATGCACAAAAAAAAAAAACAAATTACTGTCAACAGAAAACAGACCACACATTAATAAAAAAAAAAATAACTTTTCGCCAAGTTGGTTTATGGGTATAACTTATGAATGAATTATGATTTCATATTATTTTGTTAGTATGTCTATATGATCTATTACCTTGTATCCCCCAAATCACTTATGACTTTTCAATATGTAGTCGTTGGTTTTATTTGAGTTCTGCATGTCATATGTTCATGACAGGAAACAAAAAAATGTGAAAACTGGTACAAAAAAGGCCTTTTCAAAGAGATGCTAAATTCCCATCAAAATATCTGTTGACAGTTTTGACTGGAATCTCGCATCTGTTGTGAGAGGTACAAGTTGTTAGTATGTCTGTTCATTTGCTTTATCATATCTCTCAAACTACTTCTTATATTTTGATATGAAGTCGTTGGTTTCGTCTAAGAGTTCTGCATGTCATAATAATATGGTCAAACCAAATGAAAAAACAAAAATTCCAAAATAGCAGGCCTTTCCAAACAGATCTGAAATTCCCATCGTTTCCGTTGATAGTTATGACAGGAATCTTGCATCTGTTATAAGGTACAAGTTTGTATGTCTGTTGATCTGATTTATCATACCTCACTAACTACTTACATTTTGATGTGGAGTCGTTGGTTTCCTCTAAGAGTTCTGCGTGACATTATCTATGGTTACCAAATGAAAAAACAAAAAATTCCAAAATCGCCGGCAAGCGAAAACTGGCCAAAATTAAAAAATGAAATGATATCAAGTCGTTAGTTTCATTAAAGTTCTGAGTGTCATATTGTGTTTATGATAAAAAAAACTACCAAAAACCGGTACAAAAGAGGCCTTTCCAAACAGATGCGAAATTCCCATAGTTTCCGAGAGTTTCCGTTGATAGTTATGACAGGAATCTCGCATCTGTTATAAGGTACAAGTTTGTATGTCTGTTGATCTGATTTATCATACCTCGCTAACTACTTACATTTTGATGTGGAGTCGTTGGTTTCCTCTAAGAGTTCTGCGTGACATTATCTATGGTTACCAAATGAAAAAACAAAAAATTCCAAAATCGCAGGCAAGCGAAACTGGCCAAAATTAAAAAATGAAATGATATCGAGTCGTTAGTTTCATTAAAGTTCTGAGTGTCATATTGTGTTCATGACAAAAAAAAAAAAAAATACCAAAAACTGGTACAAAAGAGGCATTTCCAAACAGATGCGAAATTCCCATAGTTTCCGTTGATAGTTATGACAGGAATCTCGCATCTGTTTCAGGGTACAAGTTTGTATGTCTGTTGATCTGATTTATCATACCTCACTAACTACTTAGTACTTACATTTGATGTGGAGTCGTTGGTTTCCTCTAAGAGTTCTGCGTGACATTATCTATGGTTACCAAATGAAAAAACAAAAATTCTTTCATTAAAGTTCTGCGTGTCATATTATGTTCATGACAAAGGAAAAAACTACCAAAAACCGGTACAAAAGAGGCCTTTCCAAATAGATGTGAAATTCAGATGTGAACTGGGCAGGCGAAAGTTGTTAGTATATCTGTACTTTGTTGATTTGGTTTATCGTATCTCGCAAACTACTTCTTCTTGGAAGGGTTTGAGAGTGGAGGGCGGTGGATGTGCACCAAAAAGATGTGGCGACGCGAATCCAGCTTTATTCCAGATTCTATGACTATTAGGACTATATATGAATACTAGGTTTTGGGTTGATTTCCGTCGTTGTAAAACCTAAAGGTTTACTCGCTCTTTGGTTGACTCGAACACAACAAACGGGTACTCAAAGTCAAAGTCAAAAGTCAAAATCATTTATTCAAAGTAGGTACAATTGTACTCCTTTTGATGGTCGAAATTGTTAAACTTGTACGATATAGTGGTCATAATTAATTACGTTACTTAAAACTAAAGCTACGAGGGTTCCAAACGCGCCCAAGTCTGAGAAGAGCCCACAACAAACTCAGCCGGGTAAAACTTACATTTACTATCAGAATGTTGAGCCTTCCAAAGCCAGATATATGACCAGGTTATCTTGCGTATTTCCACGTGGATTGATGATGGAGTCAATGATTGAAGAGTAGATTATAACTTTTCAGTTGCACGCTGTATTAACACTGCACAGCAAACTTTATTAGTTCTTGTTCACCGCGGTGACGAAAGATTGATTAACTAGATACAGATTTGATTGTCCTTTTAATTTTAACGATGTTCAGCCAGGTATTAAACCTGGCGGTCGACGGTAGACGAGGGCCAACTCCCTTGTTGTCTCTTGTGTGATTTATCGTATCTCGCAAACTACTTCTTATATTTTGTGTAGAATCGTTGGTTGGTCATGCTAAAAAAATCCTAAATTACAAAAAAAACAATATGAAGTCCATGGTTTTCTTCAAGTTCTGCATGTCATATGCTCATGACAAAGGAAGCAAAAAAATGATACTACCGAAAACCGGTACAACAGAGGCCTTTGCAAACAGATGCGAAATTCCTATCGGAATGTCGGGGGACGTTTTCACAGGAATTTCGCAACTGTTCTGAGAGTTGTTAGTATATCTGTACTCTGTTGATCTGGTTTATCGTATCTTGCAAACTACTTCTTCTTGGAAGGGTTTGAGAGTGGAGGGCGGTAGATGTGCAAATGCGACACAGGCATATGACATAATTGGGCGGATGCACGTCTTATAAAGCATGTCTTTGTGTCGGAGAGACATTTTGCTTTTTGCGCAAATCATTGTGTTGCGCTGTAGTTTTGTACCTACATACTTTAATAGTGCATGCCGAGTCCACATCGAGAAGACGCAATTGCGCGCATGTTTCTTTGTCCATTTATCATCTTGTATTTTTTCTTACCAATTGTAGTCGGTTTTGTGGACTGAATAAAAAAAAAAAAAAAAAAAAAAACATCGGGTAGAACGACTCAGTAGGTGCATACGCTGCCTTGTTACGGGCTGCGCGGTTTAGCTAATTTTTCCATCAAAGGTGACATACACCCAGGACTTGGTTTTAGGTTGCCAAGGGATTAAGCGGTTTGAAAGGGGATCTCGGTTTTTTTTTAATCTTTATTTTATGACGGGGCATATCACTGCGTAATTATGTCGCCCCCATGAGCAAATCAACTTATATTAAATCTTAATCACTAATTTAAAAAAAAAAAATTACTGGACTGCAAATAGTAATTCACACAACTTCCTCGCCTGCTCCGATTAAGGGGCAAGCTAAGAAGCTGTTGCACATCCCCACATCCATCTGTCGAGGAAGCACACGTCGACGCAGAGCCGCGCTCCGTTCACACTCCGTCAGCACGTGTTGAACATCGTCTATGACTCCACAGACTGTGCAGTTTGGGGAGTCAGTTATACCCATTAAATATGTGAACTGGATCTCGGTTTGTTGGAGTCTGTAGTTTGATTTCATTTTCAAATAGCACTGCTGCGCTTTTTTCCTGGTTAACCTCTATCCTCCATAGACGGAACCAGTGGCCTAGGCTACTGACTGCCTTTTGGAGTCGAGCTTTGACATTCCGGTTGTAGCAACTTGCAGCCTGGTGGCCCGGCTACATTGGGAAATTCGATCTCTGAGACCTACGATGACGATGGTACACTTCGAAATAGGCAATAACAGTTATAATGCACGTACGTACCTTATCCTGCCACTTGCGCTCGCTGAATTTCAAGGGGACACAATTTAACCAAAGGTCGTATCTGATTTTTACTCTCTCATTTATTTATTTTTCCCATTTTATCCTATTTTTAAACAACAAACAATAAAATAACAAAAACAACAGAAAAAATAACAGAAACACAGAAAAAATAACAGAAACAACAGAAAAAATAACAGAAACACAGAAAAAATAACAGAAACATAGAAAAAATAACAGAAACACAGAAAAAATAACAGAAACAACAAAAAATAAAATAACATCAACAACAAAATCAATAAAAAACATAGTATCTGATTATTATTATTCGTCGCTCTTAATTAAGTTCGGAGCTGTAAAGAGCGTTTTCGTCCGCGAACTGAGCTATGTGGACATGAGGGGATCTGGGGATGTCGCTGGTAAACAGCGCGTACAGAAGGGGGTAAAGCACGGAGCCCTGAGGGACTCCAGCTCGGATCGGTCTCGGGGAGGATAGAACCCATCCAGACGGTAGCGGAAGGCCCTGCATGTAAAGTAATGTAAATGCCTTAAGGTTCACAGAGTAGATGCAGTGGAAATGAAATTGTCACATTTTTCACTTGTTTCGATTTATTAGCGAGTTCACAGTGCACCAGTTATTATAAGATTACCTTCTAGAATCTAGGTAAACGCGTCCCATCTTAGACCACATCATCACTTTCCATCAGGTGTGATTGTGGTCAAGCGCTTGCCTATAGTGAATAAAAAAAAAGATATGAAAATTATAAAGTTTAAAGTTGACAAAAAATGTGATAGTTCATATTGAAATATTTTGCGTGTGTTAGTTTAGTTTAGTTTGAATTTTATATTGATCCATATTTTTCGAGGAGCCTTTCGGAATCTATTCTTGTTGGACTCGCTTTTTTATTTTTTTGTAAGCATTTATGTTGTTTTTTTTTCCTCTCGTCTTTACAAAGATTAGCCAATGTCAAGTTTGTAGAACATTTGTAACAAGTTAGTTAAACTATACAAGTGTGGACCCCGTCTGTGCCGGCGCTCGCCGACATACGCACGGCACCCCCTTAGAGCGCTTTCCAGTCAGTTTTTACAAAAAAAAATCACTCCAAAAAGGCAGAGCACGACCGCCAGTTAACACCAACACAGACGAAGTCCTATAAGTTTTATACACTCCGACTTTAGTGCGTAGCGAGAGTCGGGACGTGAGCACTGGCCCCCTGACGAAGGGCGTAAGTAGCCACCTTGGCTTGGCTTGGCCTTGGCGATCTTTGTATGGGGCTTATTTTACCCGCACCAACCTGTCGGTACAGGAAACCTGCTTCTTTATGCAAGCACCCGTCTCGTACCACTTATCGATTACCCTCCTTTGGAAACGTACAATTCTCGTTTATTCGCACAGCTGGATCATCGGGACCCAATTTGTCGTCAATGTTTATTTTTACGATATAATTTCCGCATCATATCTAAATATTTCCAACATTGTTCTGTTTCTTCTTTAGGGCGTCAAGAACTTTTGGTGTAACACCTAATTTTTGTTGCACTATTTATTGTTTCGATAGAGTTTCGCAAGGGCCCTCTAAACATTCATAGGTTTCTGTTGATTCGTCGTGATCAGGGCGTTACTTTTGGTATAACATATACTTTTGGTTGCACTATTTATTATAACTGTACACTTGCTTCTCGAATTAAGGCATTATTATTTGCAAAAAGGTTTGCTGTAAAAATAATGTTAGTATGTTTTATAATGGAAGAAGGGATCCGAAGCATTTATCTGAAATGGTGCTGCAGTACATTCGTGAAGTCATTTGTATTCCAATCTTTTTCCCGGGAAATATTTCCCAATGACTTCTCCGGGTTTATTTAGCACTTGAAATCTTAAATTTTTTTGATTTTCGTGAGAGCGCGGCCTTAAACACATTTAGTAAAACTTGTATTGCAAGACAGATTTGTGGTTAGAAATACTGTTTTCATAGATAACTAGTTCGTAGTTCTTTGATGCGTCTACGCAACCGAAGTTTTCATCTGTTCTGCTTGTTTCATAACCCATTGGTTTCATCTTGAGAGTTCTGCGTGTCATACATTTGTATGCCAAATGTATACATTGGTATGCCAATGGAAAAAAACTACAAAAGTGAAGTAGTTGGTTCCAGGAGCGGAATAAAACCCACAGGTCAACATGAGGAATGTTTATTGACGGTCAAGTTAGGGGCGTGAGTTCGATTGCCGGGTCACTATAATCCCTAAGCTTGCGGTAGGCTATACTTCCCTGATACGCCGCGTGGTGTCGTCCCAGATGGTAGTGGGAGCACGGCAAGCTGCACGGTTGAGGCGTGGAGAGTGCCGCCGGTGGTCCTGGATCACGGCTGCCGGCCGGGTGTTGAAGCTTGCGGTACCAGTAGAGGGTCCCACAAGTAAGCGTCGGCGACTCCCAAAGCCAAGCGTCAAGGCCAAGAAGCAAATCCGAGAATCGAAGCCAAGAACCCGTATTACGGTATTTGCAGAGCTTGGCTTAATTATACTGAAGTCACAACTCACAACTCACAGATATCGAAGGATTGATGGGACGTGAATTCCGTATAGCAAACGAGTTTGACTGCCACACCCGAGACGCGTCCGCGTTGCGCGATAAGCACGCTCTCCTCGCTTCCAACACAAGAAAACAAACAGAATCCGTGTCGCAGTGGTTGCGTGCGCGGTGCCCCTTGGTACGGGTTCGATTACGCGTTATTTAAAAAACGTAGTTACAAAAAAAAAAAATGTCTTTCCCAACAGACGCGAAATATCAAAAATATTATTAATACTAAGTACGTACGAAAGACAAATCCGAACTTTTGTAAGTGACCCCGTCGTATCCGAACCGTAGAATGAAGTTCATTGAGAAAATCGAGAATATGCATCGTATATCGGTTGTCGCCGGTATGAAATACCGGTACGGACCGCACCAGTACGAAACTTTTGGCTCGTATTCCACCGATTCTGGAAACTCTTCTCTTGGATTTATTCTGTCAAAAGGAATGAAATACTGTTTTATCGATTTTCACTTGTATTTATGAAACTCTTTAGGGTTTTATTTCGTTCACAGTTCATTAAAGGAGGCTGGCGAATTTGGACCCAGCATTTTTAAAAACCGTTCAGATTCAGAAAGTATTTAATTTTAATAATATTTTTCAGAGTATTTTTCTGTGTAAGCCTGATACTTTTAGAAGATGGGGATCAAAAACATAATTATTCACAAGTACACATTATAAATAACCGTTACATGGTAATACAAGTGAATATCTTTTTTCTTCCAACTTTATTTGATAGACTTTAATGAAGTTTTTTGTTAGACTGGTTTACTAGAACAAGCATGAGAAGTTTGATTCGTGAACGTGGGCTTGAGGCTCACTGTTCTGTTAGTTTGGGTCTGTAACTCTATGGAATTCGCCAATCTCCTTTAAATATTTAAAAATGGTGATGGTGACTAGAAAACAACATACTTATAAATGCATTGTGCGTCGCTCCAGTTATCGTCTGAATGGCAATATAGACCTTGACTTGGGTCTTTGGCCTGAAATTGTTCTGCGTGAGGGCCCACGTAGGTGGTCTCAGAGTGTCTGTGGTAAAACCCGCTAAAAGCGAACGCTCCTAAAAATGTGATATCGATTAATAAACAGAGGGGGGCCCACTGCTGGATGTCTCTTGAAGGAATTTCCAAATTCCACGTTCTTTTGTGGGGGTTTTTTGAATAATGATATTATTTATAAAAATGGATTGCAGCTGTTGTTTCAAAATTAATGACCCTTGCAGCAATACAGCCGCATTGCTATTCCGCGACACCGAAGAGGTTAATTTTAATTCATCCCAATCATTGTAGTAGTCATCACAACCGATGAACCTCCTCTGCTGGACAATAAGCAAATATTTCCACAGTGGGTCTTCAACTCGTTTGATGTCGTCTGTCTATTGGAAAGTGCATGCTACGTATCTCTGTTGCGAGGTAGCCATTCCAGCAACTTGATCCCACCGCTGCCACCATGTGGTGTGTTGTATGGATTTTTTTTCTCTTTATTTGGAACACATACAGCATATTTACAATCTTACTTAGCTAATTATTCTTAGATGGTACATTCGCCTATGAAGTGTTCACTGATAATCTATATAATTTTAATTTTGTGCGGGAGTTAGTAGTTTTATAATTTTATTTCGTCATTATACTTCAGCATTGTGTTTATCAGATCAAAGTAGCATGGGTACGTGTCGTCATTATATACTAATTACCAAACACCCTGTATAAGCTACAAGTGTGCAATAAGGAAGATCCAGCAGTACAGGCCAGCTTATTAATCAACTTAATAGGGCCGGATGGTTTTGATGTCTATCAAACATTTACTTTTGAATCTGATAAAGATCGCGATGACGTTACTGTTTTGTTGAAAAAGCTTGACAGCTACTTTAGTGTGAAACCGAATATTACGTTAGCCAGAACCGCCAATGCGTTGCTGACCTTGGCGGTTTCTATATGTGTTTGGGGGTTTATATGGTGGTGTAGGGAGACCAAGATTTTCCCCAATAATTAGAAGACAGACTCCAGCACTCAATCGGTTTAATTGGCATATTAAAACTATTACAGGCCCGCGAAGTAACGTACGTGGACATACAGGGACGGCGTTAGTAACCACTAGCGGGCACCCTGGCCGCAGCGCGCCGCGGGCGGGAGGCAGGCGCACGCGTGTGTGCGTTGCGTCAATGGACTTTACCCACACAGATACCGCGCGGCAAAACTAATGTTACGTATCTATTATTTATTAGTATTATTATCTATATAACTTACTCTCACGCCCGATTACTAAATAGATATATATAAAAGCCAAAGAGAATATAATATACTTACATACATAAAAATAAATAAACCTACATACACATTATTGTTATTATCACCTTTATTTTGCTAATTAAATATGTACATTTGTTTTTTGTATGTGTAATGTAGCCCACAGGTGCGCCCTTTCAATAACCCCATGTTTTAATATCTAATGTTGTAATATAACGTAACCTTTTAAAATTTATACCTCTAAACGTGTAACAATGCGGTTTCCTCTCACTAGACAGAATCATCTGGACGTCTTCTTGGTTGTGCGGCGACGCGATGTAGTACGACGTTCCCAGACATTTGAACTCTGTAAATGAACCGCTAGTGAACAAACGAATTATAGTTCGATCATCAATAGAATGGGGACTTGGAGTAGCATATCTTCTGCCATGTGTTTTAATACAAGCCCAACATATACAGATAAACACCTGCTGCGCAAGTTGAAGGCAGTTTCTTTATTGAGACTTCTTTAAATCCACCATGTCGTCGATGCGTGAAAAGATTACAAGCAGATTTGCTACAAAAACAATTTACAAACATCCATCAAACCGTTTAGAGTTGACGGGTTGAGCTCTAAATAAAGTTAGTACGTTTGATAATGATTTGACCTACAAAGTTTTTGTTATACATATAAATGTGTGGCCTTAATTGCCGTTGCTTTCTTTAAGAGCTCATAATTATGTCGTTTCCTTTTTTTAACCCCCGACCCAAAAAGAGGGGTGTTATAAGTTTGACGTGTGTATATGTGTATCTGTCTGTGGCATCGTAGCGCCTAAACGAATGAACCGATTTTAATTTAGTTTTTTTGTTTGAAAGGTGGCTTGATCGAGAGTGTTCTAAGAAAATCGGTTCAGCCGTTTGAAAGTTATCAGCTCTTTTCTAGTTACTGTAACGTTCACTTGTCGGGGGTGTTATAAATTTTTAATTTACACTTGTTTATACAGTGGTAAACAGAAGCTTTTCGCCCCATTTCTGAAAGATATAAAATTGAAATATTTGACAATTGATTGTTGGGTTTGACAATTGTGACGTATTGTCATGTGTCACAATTGACACTTGTTTTTCGTCTAGTAATTTAATTCTGAGCATACATCTTTCTTATATTTATGATATTAGTAGTGATATCATGAGCAGACCTGGGCTCGTGTATAATCCGAAAGGTATCTTCGCCTGCGTCGATTTTATTTTCGCCTCGGAAGTATCCATTTTCTTATTTAATTTCAATAGCACCATCGACATAAGTGCCATGTCGGTTTCGAAGAGCAACCGTTTTAAATCTTTTATGTGAGTGTCTATGAATGCGAACAGCTTCTTTTGCGACGTCTCCAAGATTTCGCTTCGTTCTGTCTGTAGGAAAACAAAAAAAGTTGTGGGGTAGAAGTCATATAAGTTTCTGTGAGCATTGGAGTTGATTGCTATAATTTGTATGTCCAAAGATGTAAGAAAAGTCTATATACTAATAATTTTAGGATTATGTCGTGGTTTTAGGTTTATAAACACAAGTGTAAATTAAAAATTTTCAACACCCCCGACAAGTGAAGGTTACAGTAACTAGAAAAGAGCTGATAACTTTCAAACGGCTGAACCGATTTTCTTGGACTATTCCGCGCCTACGATCCAAAGTGTCTGAGTTTTCCAAAACATCATTTTCAAATAAATAATTATGTATCTAGGCAACGTCCATCTTGACAGCTTGACATTTGTCAATTGACACTTGAATATTATGAACCTAAGGGTTATCTAACCTTCTTTTCTACAAGAAAACTAGAAAAGAGCTGATAACTTTTAAATGGCTGAACCAATTTTTTTGGATTATAGCTAAGAACACTCTCGTTCAAGCCACCTTTCAAACAAAAAAAGTAAATTAAAATCGGTTCATTCGTTAAGGCGCTACGATGCCACAGACAGATACACAGACACACAGATACACACGACAAACTTGTAACACCCCTCTTTTTGGGTCGGGGGTTAATAATATAAGTTAAAGAGAGGTACGTACGACAATTAATACGATGATTTTAAACTATCGAACTTTGGAACCAGTTCCATGGGTCGTGGTCACGACGGGAATGTAGTTTTGCAAGAGGTGAGACCTGTCACGGGCAGTATCGAACTACCCGCTTTCTTGTTCTCTCCCCTGGAACTTCATGAGCTGTCCAAAATACACTCCCGACATTGGAAGCAAATGTTTTGTTCGCGAAACGCGATTTCACTTCTGGACGCGCAGCCGTTTTTGTCTTGGATGTCTTACCGGGTTATGCGGTTCTTTTATTCTTGCGTTCATGTAACTTGTGTATTCCATAAGTTTCTCGAACTTTTCGTCTGCATAACTCCGTTTGGGATCTATCTCCTTCGTACTCGGCATGTTGTATGGTTTCTGGAAAAAAGGGTGGTTTCTCAACGAGTCGTACTCAATCGTGTCACAATGTGAATCGTTGGGAATTCATCGATTTTCCCCCATCGAGTCACGGTTACCAGTTACAGTTACAGTTTAGTCCTTCACCATCAGAATTTCCATCGAGACACAAGGTTACCAGTTGCAACTCTCGTATGTGCCCACGCACTTGAACTGAACTGCAGCTGAACTGCGCGTCGCGTCAGCGCCCCGCACGATATTCTCACCAGCCGCGACGCGCGTACGTCACTGCCGCGCGGCGCAGCTGGAGAGAATATCGTGCGGGGCGCTGACGCGACGCGCAGTTCAGTTCAAATGCGTGGGCAACTTTAGAATTCGCAACGAATCGCACTGTTACTCTGGGATGGGACCTGCGTGTGACTCGAAGGGAAAAAACATCGATAGATTCCCAACTAGTCACTACACGATTGGGTGTGACTGATTGTGAACCCACCGATAAAAGTCGTAGTTTGTCGCTGTGGACTACAGGATAGGATTGACAGTTGAGTTCCCAAGGCGGGACTTCTGCCTGGCCCGCTACTCTTCGTAGTGTCAGAAACCGCTTTTTGCGGCAGCAAGATATACTTCAGGTAACGTTTCGTATCAGTGATATAACGGTATAATGCCGCGCAGAAACCGATTTTGGGTATAAGTTTCCCATCGATATTCAATTTAGTACAAGAGTAAAGTATGCTTACAGAAAAAATACATCATTAGTTTGCACACAGATAAACATTTAGGTACGTTTTTTACTACGATATATGTTTAAAAAAGGTTCAGTTTATTATTTAACCTTAACATTCCAAGATAAAGTAAAGTTAATCCAAAATACATATATCCTGGTCGTCAGGCGTTAGGCAAATTCATCGTATGTCCTGGATACGCAGGTCTCTCTGAGTGGTATAGTTCGTACATATTGACGGGCGCTCACTATCTTCCGGAGTGCGATATTTTACTGTTCGCCTCCTTGCTAACTTAAAAAACTTGGGTAGTTATGAATTTATAAATGTAGCTAAACAAAAATTAAGACGTGATACTCACAGTTTCAACTGTAGGGAATGATAGTCGCGCAAGCTGAAAAGAACAAAGAAACTTTGTCATACTCTATTATTCTCTAAGTGTGCGTCCACAGTGAATGCGCGGTGACTAGGGCCTGTGGCGGGTGCGACGGCGGGGGCGTTGCGGTGGCCACAGTGACGTGCGAGCTGTTGTAGCGATCAGACGTATTTCAGGTGTTGCAAACCATGGACGAGGATTTGGTATTTTTACTAGAGAGTCCGATCTTGAGATGGGAAGTATTGAACACAAGAGATGGTGTACACGAAATAAATAAAAACAGAGAATTAAATGGGGAATTTTTTAATTTGTTCGAAAAATTGAGATTGTACCCCACAAAATTCTTCGAGTACACTCGAATGTCAATCTCAACATTTGACTACATCTTGAGTAAAATAGCACCTAAAATCACGAAAGAAGATACAAACTTTCGCAAAAGTATTAGTCCTGCGGAGAAATTGTTTTTAACTCTAAGGTAAGAATAAAACGAGATTTTTTAATAAGTAGTATTTATGTAAATAATCAAGTAGTTAAGAAAAGTTATGTAATCACAAAAAAAAATTAATAATTAGCGTAGTTGCCAGAAGAGTATCCTCCATAATTATCATTGTCCACGTAACTTTGACGATGGGAAAACTGCATCCTTTCTGCTTCGTCTATTATGACTTGGGTAATTTTATTTCGAATGCGTAACTTTTGTAATTCATTAAATTGTTTCATTTGTGGCAGGAGACTCATAAAAAAATGAAAATCGTCACATTTCTCCGATTGGTCACTATTTGACGCCATTTTCTGTTCAATTAATGAAATTTTTTTTCTTTCTAATTCTATAAGCTCACCCCTATAATCGGATGTAGTTTTCTTACGTTTTGATGCGGTTGTGTGACTACTG
The DNA here is from genome assembly GCF_905333055.1 of Maniola jurtina. Taxonomy (NCBI): domain Eukaryota; kingdom Metazoa; phylum Arthropoda; class Insecta; order Lepidoptera; family Nymphalidae; genus Maniola; species Maniola jurtina. The sequence continues at coordinate 3,656,251 of NC_060054.1, read as the reverse complement.
CAGGTTGAAGTACCCGGACTCAATACTTCAGCGGTGTTATGTTGCTCGTTGAGGGATTCTGAATCACTGTCATTTAGATTTCCCGTCATGACTTCTGGGGTAATGTCATCGTTTATAAATTGCATAAGTTGAAAGTATGGCCACGTACTCTCTATTTCGTCGCCACCGTCACCAGAGCGCGGTGTAGGGAATTTTTTTTTTCTTTTCTATACTGATCACGCAGATTCTTCCACTTCTTACGCAATTGTTTTTCTGTAACAATAACTTTATATTTTTATCTACTGTTTTCTTTCAGGTTTTTGTCAACAGGAACAGGGTTTAGAGCATTGGCTTATAGTTTTCGCATGGGAAAAAGCACCATTGCGTCCATCGTTCACGAAACTTGCCGTGTTTTATGGACTGAGTTAGTTCCTCTACATATGCCGATACCAACAGAACAACGTCTGAAAACTATCGCCGAAGATTTTGAAGCCACCTGGAACTTCCCACACTGCATTGGAGCAATTGATGGGAAACATTGCGAAATAAAAAAACCACCAAAATCAGGTTCAGCACATTGGTGCTATAAAAAAAGAAATAGCATCGTCATGCAAGCTGTGGCTGATGCAAAAAGGAAATTTGTTGCAATCGAAGTAGGCGGTCGAGGCAAGCAAAGTGATGGTGGTACTTTTATTGCATCAACACTGTATAAGCTTATAGAAAAAAAAAAATACAAAATTCCTATGCCAGAGAGACTTTCAAATTCTGACGTCATTGCACCCTACGTCCTAGTGGGTGATGAAGCATATCCGTTAAAACATTATTTAATGCGTCCTTATCCCGAGAGGGTACTCAATAATGAGAGAAAATGTTTTAACATCAGATTATCTACAGCTAGGCAAACAATCGAATGCGCATTTGGTATTTTAACATGTAAATGGAGAATACTACTGAAACCTATCGAAACTAACAGAAAGAATGCCTTGTCTATAATAAAAGCTGCGTGCATACTGCATAATGTCATCATGGATTTTAACCCTTAATAAGGCGCGAGCCTGTGTAATAGTAAACTTTAAATTAGAAGCGTGTTTAGGGTAATTTAATGCTGGAGAATCCAAAAAATACATTTAAAAGTAGTGGGAGAGGGGGGAAATACCTTTTTTTGCAGTGGGAAAATGATTCCCTTTGCCCGATTATGCTTGTCATAAGTGTAAGAAAGTGGGAATATAATTCCCTTTGCCTGTTAAGGTTATTTGTTTTTATAATAGTTTTTATTACTATTCAAATATAGCGCTGGCTGCTGACTTTGCTTCCGATATTTATTATTGCAAAAAAAAATTAAAGGTATTCCTACTACTCGTACATAATATTATAAATGCAAAGGGTTGGCTATTGAAATGTGCCGCCCTGATAGATTAAAGATGAGTTTACACGGGCCGGGCGTCTTAAAGGGTATTTGATGTCTCCGAAACAATTTTTTTGTCGGACGCGCGGTTTTTTAACTAAAAATACGAATATACGTATATTTTTAGGTTAGAAACGTAAATTTTCGATAAAAAAACTTGCGTGAAGCGAAATGTTTGACACAACCGTGCAGGGTGGCCAATTTGTTGGGAATTTCCCAACCTGCGGGTAGATTTGAAATTGAATAGGGCTTAAATTGAATGGGAATGAAATTTGATATAGAGATGAGATAAATTAAACACGAAAAGACTGTAATCACTGAATTAAACGAAATAAAGGAAATTAAATAAAATTCATGAATAAAGTACAAATAAAATTATTCCTGAGGAGAAGCCTCATGAAAAGACTTAAAACATTTTTTTGCACATAGTGCAACTTGGCAAAATGTACATAATATTTTTGTTCTCTTTTCTTCCTTCTTGGTGCTGCAAAAACGACATCGTTTGTAGGTATTTCCTTCTTCAGGGAGGTGAATCCCAACGTTGAGGAGGCGAATTTCATCTGGTACGCCGAAGTTAGAGCCCTTCTTGTTTTTGAAAACAACCTGCCGATTTTTTTTACTTGTAAAGTTTGAAACCAACCCTCGAGCTAATCGCAATCTAAACTCTCTATGAGAATGCGTATTCACAACGTGTGTAGTGCTGTAAGTGATGTAGCTGTTGATTATTGAAGCATCAAACATAAAAAAGAACAATCGCATCCAGAACTTTCTACATTTGCGGTTGATCGGATACGATGATCGGAAATGATCAAAACGATCAACTCCGCCCATAGTGAGCGTGTAACAAGCGATAGCTTTGGGGCAAAGGATTTCCTTCTTTGTTCCATCTTTCTGAGTTCGTTTTACTAATACTGTGTCAGTTGGATGGTGGGCAGTTGTAAGAACGTTAACATCTCTAGTATCAAGCCATTTAATGGCTGTAATAGGTTTAGCAGTTACAGCTGCAAACTGATTTTTTTGTAGCCTAAGATGTTTTGGCTGTGATTTTTTCATTATATTTGGAAGATCTTTCCGATTCGCTCGTACAGTGCCAACAGCAAAAATTTTCTTTTTGTACAAGTCTTCCATAAGGTTGCAGCCAGTAAAAAAATTGTCAAATGCTAGCAGTGTGTTTTCAGGAAGGTCAGTAGCAAGTTTCATTACCACATTGTATCCAAGTCCTTCGTCTTCCATGTTGTCTCCCTTCCCAGTATATACTTGGAATGTGTATAAATAGCCAGTTTTGGCGTCACAACGTGCCCATACTTTAAATCCACGTTTGATTGGTTTTTTCGGCATATATTGTTTTAGACTGGATCGCCCTTTAAATTTGACCATGCATTCGTCGATTGACTGATGACTCGAATTTGCTGTTTCTTCCTGATACACTTTATTTAGTTCTGTTATCATAGGTCTTAATTTAAACAATTTGTCATAATCTGGTGAGCTTCTATCTGGTTCATTTTCATTGTTATTAATATGTAGGTTCTCCGTAATTTTTTTAAATCTTTTAATGGGCATAATTTTTGATATTTCTGGATTGTTGTAAAAAGGGTCATTTGACCAGTACAAGTCCATATCAGGCAAAGGGTTGAGACCCATCATAATCAATATTCCAAAGTATGCTTTCAATTCCTCTGCTGATATAGGTGTAAAATTGTTACTCTTTTTCTGTGCTGCGTATATATTACTTTGTTCTACTATAACTTGTACTAGATACTCCGGGAAAAACTTTTCAAAAACATAAATTGGCTGAGTTTTGTGATTATATGTTGATTGTGGACGAATGGGATTAATAAACTCTGGAACACTATGTATTTCCTTTTCAATTTTCCACTCTCGTGGTTGTCTTGTTCTGGATACATTGACAATTCTTTGACATTGCAATGTTTGATTTTCAGTTTCATAATAATTTATGTTTAACGGTCCAGCATTTGTGTCATCTGCCTGAATTGGATGATTGTCTTCATAAATCTCCTCAAAACATTGCTGTATTTCAATTTCTCTTTCAGTAAGATCCTGTCCCCTTTCTTCTTGCATATGTTCATCTGTTGCTTTTGTTAGTTGATCACCAGATAATTGTCCTGCTGTGTCACCCACACTACTGTCAGGACAATTTTCTTCTAAAATATCTTTTAGACAACTAACTGAATATAGTTCTCGGTCTACAATATCTATATTTTCTTCCGATATTTCTCGAACACCGAAAAGCTCTTCAAGACGCCTTTCAATAATAATATCTTCAGGCAAATTGCAGTAATCTGCCGGGCTGGTCACAGGTGCTGTCTGATAATAAACATCATCGTCGGAATCAAGATCGGATAAATCGGAAAGGTTGTTGACGATTTCTTCCACCTCCCGATCACTAAGAATTTTATTTTTTTTCTTATTCATTGCTGACGAACACTACAAACAAAAGAAAACCTGTAAGTGACATGGGTTCTGAAGAGGAATGGACACAAAGAGTATCAAGAAAAGGACAGAAAAAGAAGTTAAATTTATTTCTATATATATATGCCGTATGCGTAATCCATAATACTGCAATCGGGCAATGGGAATTATTTTCCCACTTATTTATTTGAACATTTCGCAGAGAAATATCACTCTAAGACAAATAAAAACAATATACAGTAACACTAAACAGTTGTTTTATATGATACAGAAAGCATATTCTACTTACAGGAATTTTTGTAAAAGAAAAATTGTTTTTTTCTTTCTAACGTCCGATAATTTCAACTTTTCACTCACAATAACCTCGTTACTTCACTTTGAAATTGACATATCAGTGCAAGGTGACATTATAGGTGTGTGTTGCCAGTTTTAAGAAATTTAAAATTTACCATAAAAGCGTACCTTATGATTTCATTCAGTCTGTGGTCCAGCTGTTACGTAAAAATAAATGTTTTTGAACGCATTACTAAGTGGGAAATTATTTTCCTTTGCCTTATTAAGGGTTAACAGTGATTGTGATCTGGATGTCCAAAGTGTGCTATCTAACCCACCAATATATGAAAATCATCACAGAAACCTCGGAGTAAATAATAATAATCCATCACGAAGAGCCAAAAATGTTCGTATAAAATTCACAAACTATTTCTGGGAACAATATCAAAGATTGTAATTATTTAGGTATAAGTATATTAAATTTACCTTCACTTCCAGGAAATTGTTCTTTTATTTCGTTCCATAACTTTCTTATTACTGTGCGATTACTGTGGTGTGGATGCTTACTTTGCCATATAGGTGTTTTAGCTTGAATCACACTTATAAATAGTTCTGTGTTTACCGCCATTTAAAATGTAAATATATTTGAATATATATGTAATATGTTTGAAATGTAGTTATGCACACGCGCAGACGCCGAGCGACAAGACTGAACTGGTTTGATACCCCCGCTACCCGCGCTTTAGATCGCTTGCTGATTAGGCCCGTAGTGTGGCCATAACGCGGGGAAAAGAACGTTTGAAAACAACGCGCGCTATCTCGCTCAAGCCCGTCGCGCTAGGCGCCCGCCTTAGTCTCTACACTATGGACGCAAACGGCGGTTTCGTATGTTAGATAATTCGCGCCCGTCATCGCAACCGCGTTATGCGGGTTGCAGACCGAAAACTAAGCTATTCCAAAGCTAAGCTAGGGAAGCTAGGCTAAGCCAAACTAAGCTAAGATAGAAATAAATGGCGTGCACACAAAGAGCTAAGCCAAAGCTCAGTTAGTGTTGCGGAGTTCAATTAGACGGACGTCAGGCGCTTGCTATGAATATAATCGATGAAGAAAGTTCCGATGATGAATACGTTACACATAGAAAAAGAAGATTAATACTGACTTATTATTATTATATAAGAAAACGACATTCTAGACCTTGGATATGTCAACACATTGAATCTCGGCACGCAAGTGGAGAGTTTAGAACTTTATTTTACGAATTAGATGATGAACATTTTCAGTTATATTATCGTGTTACAAGAGTTCAGTTTTATGATTTGTTATCATTGATTATCGGAGATATTACTAAACAAGATACTAACTATCGGAAGGCTATAACCCCAGAAGAAAGATTAGCTATTTGTTTAAGGTAAGCAAAACTATTTTAATTAAAAAAAACATTTATTTATATTTGTTATTGGTAAATGCCAAAAGGTTACAAATTATCTAAGTTATTGTTGGGTCACTTATTACTGATTCAATTAAACTCAGACTTCACCGTAGATCATGTATTTAATTTACATAGCAACAACAGAGCTTATCTACTTATAAACTATGTACATGACCAACCGAGTTGGTAGGCGCCAACCAACTGCCCGACTCTGCCGCGCGCAGGCGGCTCATTCCATTTTACTTACATCAGCCCTTTTAGTCCCCCACAATATTCCCCCCTTTTAAAAAAAAAAAAAAAATTTTTGTTTCTACAACACACAAAAAAATTTTTATATAGTGATTTCAAACATTACTACTGAGCTCACAGGTCGCTTTGTTGCTGACTACGCGCCACTTGGAATGTAGATCGCTATAATTGTAAACAAAGGCTTCACATTACGGTCACTTGATGTGGGACTAAAAGTTACACGCGCCTAACCGACTTGGCAAAATAAGTGGTACTCAACACTATTAACACATAACAATAAATTTTCTTCAAAACTTGTAACGTTCTTTTATTTCCTAGATACCTGTAAGGGCCATGCTAGGGTTTTATATTTTACGACACATTCCTACATCTACAACACATTACGAAATACGAGCTCCGCTTATTACACATATTCCACTAATACGTTTGGTTCTGCGTGACACCCGGTAGGGTGGATTGGATCCTTACTGTCGGGACCTCCAATCCGACACTAGCAGCCTCTTTACGTAGCCACTTCCCAATCTTTTTCCTGATTTGGTTCCTTACACCATAGCAGTAGATTATACATAAAAATATCGTTACAGTGCCCAGCAATGCAAACAGCAAGTTAATTTTTGATTCTAAGTTTCCGTTATTCGACACGGTCTGTTCAATAGCCACATTATTCTGGTTCCTTTCCTCTTTACTCTGACCGTAACCCATTGTTGCTCTCGCTAATAGATACGTATATGTACTGTAACTACTTAACAAATGATTTCTATATTATTTAATTAATTAATATATACTACTTGTTACATATTCTGCTCACGTTCGACCTAATTACTGTGTTGCATCTGCTTTACGTTACTGCGTAATATAAAAATATACAATAAAAATACACCATTATTTTTCTGTATTGCCTAACTCATTACTCAGCAAACCGCACTGGTCTAATTATTCTACGGCCGCTACGTGAGGTCTTTGGCGGCATGCAGTTTTCTACCTTATCACTTGGCGTTATAATCGGTTCCTTATACTCACAACGCTCGTCAACCTCGTCGTTTAATATGAATGCAGGCTTCAGTCTGTCTATTGATATATATAACTCCCTATTAGGTAGCTGAATTAAAAAACATTTTTTGTTCCTCTTGATTACCTGGTACGGACCTTGGTACGTGGGTGTTAATGGCTTCCGTACCGCATCATTCCTTACAAACACATGCGTACACTTGTGTAACTCGGGGTGGCAAAACGTCTCTTTAGGATCGGTGCCTTTCCGAGTTACGGGGTTAAAACTATGCAACGTCTTGCGTAATCTGTCCACGAATGTGTACGGGTCATTACCTTTGTACGACGAACTTTCCGCGAAAAAATCGCCAGGTAACCTGATATCATGCCCGTACACCATTTGCGCCGCACTTACCCCTGAATCACTCCTGCATGCTGCTCGGAGACCTAGTAAAACTGTTGGCAACTCCTGTACCCAACACTCGCTACGAATCATTCTTGCTGTAATTGCTGTTTTGAGAGACCTATGCCACCTCTCAACCAACCCATTACTTTGTGGGTGATACGGGGTTGTCCTGATACGTTGCACCCCCATTAATTTCATGAGATTCTGGAACACTTCCGCTTCAAACTGCCTGCCCTGGTCCGAAGTCAGCCATTTTGTTCCCCCGAACCTGCTGCACCACCCTGTATATATTACCTCGGCTACCGTCTCCGCTGTAATGTCCTTGATGGGAAACGCTTCCGGCCATCGTGTGTACCTGTCGACGATGGTAAGTAGGTATCTGTATCCATCTTGTGATGTCGGTAGGGGCCCAACTATATCGACATGTATATGATCGAACCTCTGGCATGGTGGAAAAGACTCTAATTTTGAAAGTGTGTGCCGACTCACCTTGACCTTCTGGCATTCAATGCACGCTTTTGCCCAAGACCTGACATCCCTATTCATATCTTTCCACACGAACCGTTGTGCTACCATCTTGAGGGTTGCCTTAACTCCGGGGTGACTTATATTATGAACCGCTTCAAAAACATGCCTCCTGAACTTCCCTGTTATGTATGGCCTAATACGGTTCCCTGCTACATCACAATAAATGCCTTTACTAACGTTAGGTATGCTAACACGTTCCAACTTAAGACTGCTTACATTGCAATCGTTTCGTAACCGCATGACCTCATCGCTTACCTCCTGGTCCCTAGCTAATTCCTCGTAATCGATTACCGTTGGGAAAACAATGGTCTCTATTCTCGATAATGCGTCCGCGACCGGGTTCTGATTTCCGGTGATATGTTGTATATCGCTGGTAAATTCGCTAATATACAACAATTGCCTGACTCTCCTTGGGGTCTCTTTTTCTGAACTTACTTTAGTTAGTGCAAAAGTTAACGGTTTATGATCCGTAAATACTGTCAGTTGCCGTCCCTCGATCATATTCTTAAAATGTGTGATAGCCATGTAGATCGCTAGTAACTCTCGATCGTACGTGCTATACTTGCGTTGCGCATCGGATAGTCGCTTGGAAAAATAGCCTAAGGGCTTCCACACACTGTTGACTTTCTGTTGCAACACCGCGCCTACACACGTATCTGACGCGTCTGTCATGAGCGCTAAAGGAACGTTAGAAATTGGGTGCGACAATGTAACGGCGCTTTTGAGGCTTACCTTACATTGTTCGAATGCTTTCTCTGCCTCGCTGTTCCAATTGATTTTTGTCTTATCGTGCTTTTTCGCGTTATGCAGAAAACTATTAAGATGCGCATGGTGTTGAGCTGCATTTGGTAAATGAGACCTGTAGAAATTTACCATTCCTAAAAATCGTCGGAGCTGTTCAATATTTTCGGGCTTAGGGTAGTCTGCGATCGCCTTAATTTTATCGGGCAACGGACTGATGCCCTCTCGGGTTACCGCGTATCCTAAGAATTCTATTTCGTTGCGACCAAACGAACACTTGCTCGCGTTTATTGTAATGCCTACTCTATCGAAACGCTCACAAATTAACCTAACATGCTCTCTATGAATTTCTTCCGTTTCACTCGCTATAATGACGTCATCGATGTAACAAAACAACGCCGATTTTTCGCCGGCTGTTCCCTTGATGTATTCGATCCCTTGCAAAACTGTATGGTCCATGAATCTCTGAAACGTCTGTGCCGCATTTCTTAAGCCAAAGGTCATGCGAGGGAATTCGAATAAACCAAATGGGGTAATGATCGCCGTTTTCTCTATATCTTCCGGGTTAACTAAAATATTGTGGAAGGCTCTATTAACATCAATTTTAGAAAAAAAATTCTTACCTGTTAAACAGTACGTGAAGTCCTGTAGTCTCGGTACTGGGTAGCGGTCTGGTTTCGTTATCGCGTTGAGGCGTCTGTAGTCACCGCAAGGACGGATTTGCCCGTCTTTCTTCGGAACCACGTGTAGCGGACTGGCCCACTCGCTCTTTGATGGGCGGCATATACCTATTTCCTGCATTTTTCTAAACTCTTCTTTAACTAACCTATATCTATCTGGGGGCAACGGTCTCGCTTTAGCATAAACAGGCGGGCCGGAGGTCTCTATATAATGGTACACATTATGCTCAGCCTGGTCTAAGTTCTCCTTAAAATTAAGTGGTTTAGTAATGTTGGGGAAAGTGGACAGAATATCATGATATTGCATTTTACTATCGAATGTACTAATCGACGCATCGTTACACTTAACTAGCGGTCCTGCTACCGTTAACCCTGTGACTTTGTCAATTATTTTCTTTGAGCTAAGGTCTACTATAAGCTGGAAATGGCTCAAGAAATCTGCACCCAATATTGGTTGACTTACGTTCGCAATTACAAAACTCCACTTAAATGCTCTTCTTAAACACAAATTTAACTCTAAAGTTATTGTCCCAAATGTTTTTATCTCTGAGCCGTTCGCAGCGAACAACTTATATGACTCACTGTTTTTAATATATTGTTTACTCACTTTTGAGGCTGGAATCACACTAATATTAGCCCCTGTGTCCACCAAAAAACGTAAAGCATTTTTCACATCAAATACACTGAGACGGTGATTGTCCAAAACAGCGACAGAACTCTGCGTCTCACCTGAGCCTGCCGCGCCTAGTTTTCCGACCTGCCCTTCCAACTGCACGGCTGCTCGCACCTTTTCGCTCTGGATCCGAACTTGTAGTGGAAGTGACATAACCAATCCGGACTAGCTGGGCTCCGCCTTGGCGAGCCTGCCCTGGTCGGTCTGCCTCTTGAGCTGGATCGACCTCTGGGAAATCCTCGATTACCCCTGCTCCTACCGACTTCCTCACGTAGCGCCGCTATCTCTGTCATCATTTTGTTTATCTGTTGCATCACCTCACTGCCCGTCCTTTCCGGTGTCTCGCTGCTTACCGCTGCCGTCTCTCCTGTGATTGGCTGCATATTCTCCATCACTTTGTCTGCGATGGCGGCTAGGTTGTCTACTTGTTGGTCTTGACTAGCTGCGAGCACTGTCTTCACGGGTACCGGCAGTCTTGTTATCCATAGGTTCTTCACCGTCTCATCGCTAGCCTTGCTGTTTCTTGCCAGCTCCTTCATCCTGCGCAGGAGCTGTGATGGTTTTTGAGTGCCCAAATCTAACTCTCCAACCAGCCTCTGGAATTGTCGCTCCGGTGACTCCTCATAAACTTGTAAAAGCCGTTCTTTTAACACTTGGTATTTATTTGTTTCAGGTGGGCTGTAAATGATATCAGCTACCTGCTGAAGCGCCTCGCGATTTAATTTCGATACAACCAACTGGAAACGGCACTCGTCTCCCTGCTTCTGAGGGGCTATGGTCGCCTCGAATTGGGCGAACCAAAGTCTAGGCATCTCTCTCCAAAACTCGGGTATTCTTGCCGACACAGAGATACTTGCCATACCTTCTTCCACTTTCATAACCTGCGGCGCACCCTTCTGAGGTGAGCCTATCGGGTTCATTGTGCTTGAATTACCGTACGACGACCAGGTTGCGCTTTGTTCAGCTGCGGGGTCACCACTGTTGGGTCACTTATTACTGATTCAATTAAACTCAGACTTCACCGTAGATCATGTATTTAATTTACATAGCAACAACAGAGCTTATCTACTTATAAACTATGTACATGACCAACCGAGTTGGTAGGCGCCAACCAACTGCCCGACTCTGCCGCGCGCAGGCGGCTCATTCCATTTTACTTACATCAGCCCTTTTAGTCCCCCACAATATCGTTTTGAGTTGGCGTCGAAAATGTGGATGATGATGAGTACCCATATTGATAAGTCTGCCTAGACAAATAACTTTCATAATTTTCCTCTGCTTCGTTTACAATTTGAAAAAGCTTTTTTTTACATCTCTTTGTATCCAATCGGGAAGCTTTTTAGTTGACTCGCACATACTGTCAAAAAATAAATTTAACGGATGTCTGTGTTTCTCCGCCTCTTTTGCCTCCTCAGCCTTCCGTTGCTCTCTTTGCTCACATCGCTTCATAAAATCGTTATCGACTTTCTGAAGTAAGTCGTTTAATGATGCGTCATCGGCAACTTTTCTTTTTTTTATCCTTGGTGGTTCGGAAGTATTTTCATCATCATCATTCGGAATTTCTTCGAAAATCTCAGTACTTTGACTTTCGGTTGATGTACTGGGCAATGTATTTTGACTTTCGATCGAAGTACCGGGCAAAGTATTTTGACTTTGAGTTGATGTACTGGCCAAAGTATTTTTATCATTAATTGATACGTTACCAGTTCTCTTACGGTTTTTCATGTGGGGTAAAAGAAATTCGAGTAACTCGGCATATTTCCAGTTATTTGCCGGAGAAGCAGCCTGACCACTTGTACTGGCTTTCATCCTTTTGAGTGACTCTCGATGACTATCTCGTAATTTTTTCCACTCATTCTTCGCAGTTTTCACTGTAACAAACACCAAGTCAAACTTAGTAATAAATATTTATGTGTTTCAGGTTTTTAGCTACTGGCGACTCCTTTAGAACAATTGGATACAATTACAGAGTGGGTAATAATACAGTTTCTTTGATTGTTAAAGATGTGTGCAATGCACTTTGGATTCATTTGCAACCAATATATATGAAGTTACCGACAGAAAGTGAATGGGAAGTAATTGCAGAAGACTTTAATGATAAATGGCAATTCCCTAACTGCCTTGGTGCCGTGGATGGGAAGCATATCTCAATAAAATGCCCTCCTCAGTCGGGTTCTAATTATTTTAATTATAAAAAATTTTATTCTGTCGTCCTTCTCGCAGTCGTTGATGCACACAAAAGATTTATTATAATAGACGTTGGTTCAATGGGCCGATTTAGCGACGGAGGTATTTTTGCAGATAGTGCATTTGGCCACAAATTACAAAACGGGCAATTAAACTTGCCCAATCATAAACCTTTAACGCCTGATGGCGATCCAACACCTTTTGTGTTTATAGGTGATCAAGCATTCCCATTACAAAAACACTTTATGAGGCCGTACCCACGGAGTACATGTTTAGATAACAGAGCAAAAAACACCTTTAACTATCGTCTCAGTAGAGCACGAAATGTAGTAGAAAATGCGTTCGGCATATTAACAGCGCGATTTCGTGTGTTTCGTCGACCATTTGAATGTCAATTGGAACTAGTGGACGTCATTACAAAGACTACCTGTGTCTTGCACAATTATTGAATGTCTTCAAGAACGACAACTAGTAACGCCAATACCGTCAATATTGAAGAACAGCAAACTTTAAGATCAGTACAATACGACAACTTACGAGCAACTAGAGAAGCATTTCGTGTCAGAGAGTTATTTTGTAATTATTTTAATAATGTAAATTAGATTAAACTTGAAATAAAAAATAATTAAACTCACCGTCTGGTATGTCTGGATTACTTATTTCCTCCACTATTTGTTTCCATACAACATCCTTTTTAATTAAATTGTGATAGTCCTTTAACTGTGTGTTCCATAACACAGGAAATTGTTTAACAACTTCGATAAATTGCTCCATATTCGCTACGAAACGACCGTGCGTACGACAAAGGACACTGGACAGCACTGGCGAAGGATGTGCGAAGGGCGTGCGGGGAAGGCGGGAGGGACATAGCTTAGCTCGCGTAGCTGCGCATCGGCATACACAACTAACATAGCTTCGCATATTTTAGTTAGCTCACATAGCTTAGTTCACATAGTTTGCGGTCTGCACACAAGTATGGAAAACTGCGTCAGCTATGCGAGCTAAGCTAAACTAACTTAGCTTAGCTCTTGGTCTGCAACCCGCTTTAGGCTGGCAGTGTGGACAACGCCTAAGAGAGGTGCCAGTGTCGATTTTCAAATGTTTTTGACTTATCAATTGGCAAATCCTTTACCATTTTCAAATCTCTGAGGTTTGAATCCTGTTACAACATAATTTGACCCATGATCGTCAAGATTTTTTTTAATTGCTCCGAAGATCGGACTGATCTAATAGACCTTGTCCGATTAACATTTGAAACTATGTAGTTGTTTGTTTTTTTTATTTACTTAAGAAATTAAAAAAAACAGACTTCAGTAACCATGAACACTTAAAATTTAAAATAATTTAGGTAATTTATTAATGAATATAACATGAGTTAATAATGTAGTTTTATAATAATAATAATATTTTCTGAATCTGGTGCCAACTGCAAATTAGCAAATTAGCTGCGCTAATCGTCTACTCTTGATATTTTTTTTAGACTCCGCAATACAGCAACCTCATTTTTTTTTACTATCAATTTATATACAGAAAATATTCAATTAAGGTACCACGCATTGTAAAAACCACAGATTTTTTATTTTTATTATTATTGGTTCAGTCCACAAAACTGTATTACCAACTAGCTGACGCTCGCGACATTGTCCGCGTGGATTTAGGTTTTTCGAAATCCCGTGCGAACTCTTTGATTTTCCGGGATAAAAAGTAGCCTATGTGCTAATCCAGGATACTATCTATCTATCTCCATTCCGAATTTTAGCGTGAAGAAGTAACAAACATACATTCACACACACACACACACACACATACAACACACACAACACAACTTTCGCTTTTATAAAAGACTAATAAAATACTTACTAGTTGAAATGATGATAAACCATCTCCACTACCCAAAGATCCGTGAATTGTTACTAAAAACTAAAAAAGAACATCTAAATTAGATAAGTTAAAAAAAATTGGCAGGCAAGCAGACTGTAGATGTGTTAACTTAAAACTATGAAAAAAATTAAAGTTGTGAGAAGGTACTCTGACTACCGAAAGCATAGTTACTTGATACGTCCATTAAAAAATGAACCTTAATACATAGGTAAAGGAACAAATTCAAAAAATAATAAAATGAGCATGTTGGTGACCTTGAAGTTTTAATTTTATCGTTATCAACAAACACCTACTAGATATTTGTTACTCAAAACAATTGTTTTAGCTCGTAAGCTTAAAAACTTGTTTTAAACAATTATCAACTAAAAGGACTAAAAGCAGTGACATTTTTTCACTGTTTTTATTATGTGTTTGTATTAAGTTTCACTAAATTGTAACGTGGTAATTAAAATAAAATTTTCATTTGAACTTACGGTGAAAACTATTTTAATCAGCATTTTCCTCGCTAGTGACTAGGCTAGTGACAAATGTGTCGACATTTTTAACACTCGTAAATATTAATTGGAGGAAAATTGGTCGTTAAAATGTAACAATTTATTTTTTAAGAAACCCGATATCCCGATAACAAGTTTTAATCAATTCAATCAATTATGGTACTGAACACATTTTTCGCGTTACAGAAATACACCTTACTCTCTATGGTGTCATAAACAAAACAATTCGACGGCTTAGAGTGAAAACCTCGTAAGTGTAAAAGAAGTAACTTTTCAGGAGGAAGAAAAAACTGCGTGCTGTAAAATTAGAAGCGAGTATTTACGAGTTTCTCATTTAATGTCATAGATGGCGTTACGAGTATCGAATGAACAAATTAGTCAGATCAGGATGTGCGTTGCGAGGTTTTCTTCCTAGAAACGCAATAAAATAAATTTGAGCAAAAATGCATTCCCGAGGTTTTCACTCTAAGACGACGAATTAGTAATTACAACAGTCCCCACTTCGGCATTCGTGTGGATCTGTTGTTCTTGATCCACAGAGTGACATGGATCTTTAAATGAAATAGTATTCAATATAATAATCTATTACCGCTTCCAGATCACTGAATCCATCAATGGAGGCAAACCCCACAATAACAAGGTTGTCTCCACTAAATCTCTCCTTAGAGTAGGCCAATCTATGCTCATTACTATGCCCATCTCCCTTTACATGAGACCTTGGTTTATATTAAATGTTTGTCTTGGCATTACTAACCCCTATATGAAGCTCATTTGCCAAACCTTTTTTTTTTATACACAGGAAATGCCTAACGCATACCCTTCCGTCAGGGGAAACGGAGAGGTTATGTGGGGCTTGCACCCACTAAAACCTGTGTTTGTTCCTCAACGGACTGGCGGTTGCGCGGGTATCACTATGGTAGTATTCACCGCACTCCCGCCAGGTCTTGACCCGCCGCCAAGCGGACGGGTCCCATCGCTAGGCTGGCTGCTACCAGCTCCGTCTCAGAAGCGCACCCGGAACACGGCGCGCTACCTCCTGACCTGGTTATGTATCGGTTGACGAACGCCCCTTACGCCCGTCAACCGCAGGTCGGCAACGCATGGAGGCCGGAGGTCGTCATTTGCCCTTCGGCGCCCGCTGCGTCTTCTGCGAGAGGGATCCACCATCGAAATTTCCCTCTCACGTTCCGCCGCCTCCTTTGCAGACATCACCTTCAGTTTTGTTGGAATTATTCGTCTTCGTACTCCCCTTTTTGCTATCAGTTTCTGAGAGGGTGTCTACCGCTTGAATATTATAAACGTTTGTAACCCTTGAAAGAACTTCGCTCAATTTGCGGTTGTGCTGGACCATCTCTTTAATTTTTTTTGGTAGATCCTGATATTATCGTCATAATAATGTGTATTTTGCATCCGTCGACTAGAATAGTTTTATATACTTTTACAAGTAGTTTTTAATCGTCAAATGCATTTACCACTAGTTCACAATTCTTTAAACTCTAATATTGTTTAAAATATCCACAAACGTAGTATGTTCCCTTGGCGCATATTCTCACGCAACACTGCGAAAGTTTTCTCCTATTGAGGCTCCTCTGCCAATTGATCAGGTGTCTGAAACAGTACGATCCACCTGATGTCGCTACGGGAGGTAACTGCATTATATCACCGTACAGTAATATGTAACATATTATTTATTCCACCGAATAAATCACAGACCTGTTTAATTTTTTGAAGCCGTATTTTTACACATACATCTCATACTGCATTATCAATATTCCGCCAACGATCAGCCAGTCGACCGAATTCCGGCCATCAGCAAGCATGACATTGGATCCTCCATTGTATAGTTTTAATAAAATACCCAAAGTGGTTCTAGGATCTGTACCTACATATATGCATTTCTTAATGAAGGCGCTTGCTCTAAGATGGCGTTAGTTCAATCGTCAAGTCCAAAAGTGCATTTTTTCTAGCCTACTAGCTCGCTTCTTAATCTAGGTGTGTTTAAGGCATTTCTAAGTAGGTCACAAAGATCACTGAAGTGGGTGGCCGTAGAGTCATGGAAAATATTACATTATTCAGATCTCTCCCGGTCACACCCTGCCAAGATGGCCTGTTTGTGACGGAGTGTTGAAACGAACACACCATGTCCGGCTCCAACGGAAGGTGCCTTTTACAGCGTTCTTGGTTGGTTCGCGAGTGTGTCTGTTTCTGCGGGGATAAGACGCGGGCGATGGCCTCTTTGATCTGCCTATCGTGGAGCTGTCGCAAGTAGGTCACAACGATCACTGAAGTGGGTGGCCGTAGAGTCATGCGAAATATTGCATGATTGAAATTTTCATTCGAATCATTGCCATTTAAGTGTTCTCTGCATACTCTGGTCGAATCAGGAATATATACAATTTACGTTGAGTTATCTGGAGTTTAATGATGGCGGGTTCCATTAGGGCAGCCATGAAGCCCGTCGAGGACGGTTCGGCGAAGAGCGGTTCTATTTGCCGTTCGGCTTTATAAAGTGCTTTAAGGTTTTTTCAAAGGGACATATTCATGATTTTCTTATGTGATGAAGGTTTGCAAACATTCATCCCTTCGTTTTTGATAGGGACTATACGAGATGAGTGTGATTTACGTTTGTAGAGCATGGAGCCGCGTCTTTTTTTGCACTTTGTCGTTCACGACGTCCTCATCATCGGCTGAGCACCTGTACAGAATGCCGTTTGACATGACGTACCCTTTCTCGGACCATACTCGTGCTTTGAAGGGATCATTCGATTCCATGTCGTCTATGATTCTTGACTTCAGGATCTTACATCTGGTTCTCTCTGATATCTGCAGGGTCGTGGGCATATCCACCATAGTGTAACAAAAGTCATGTGCGTTGTCGTCGGCACACGATAGACGCGATAGTGCGTCGGCGATGACGTTCTTTTTACCCGAGGGCCGGATTGTCGTTTTTGAATCTCAATTTGGTCCTCTCGAAGCACTGTTTTACCGATTCTTGTAATACCAGAATTCTTGCGAATTCTCCTGATTTTGTCTGTGTAATTGCTTTGAGCAGATAAAGTTGATTCCTTAATCCACTCTTGCAAACAGTGTCATTTCCTCATAGAATGAGGATGAACTGTTTGTGCATAGAAGTATAATAATGTCTGTTTTTCGACAATTATCATTGTCTGCTTCTCCGGCGTCTTCGCGTCTGTTCATCCGTACGCCCAGAACTTCCCTGCTTCATCGTCCTGGATTTGCTCCGTCATCGGTTTGAGCAATTGTACCCACCATTCTCTGGTTCCCTGAGATGACTCGCTTTATTGTCCAAGTACTGAATCTCGCCTCTTGGCACACTCAACTTCGTACTGTTTGATGTGAGGTGACTGGTGCTCCTAAAACATAACACGAAATTAATGTCCACTCCTTTTATTTATTGTTCACACTTGAGTCACAGAGTACTTGGATTACACTCCAGCCACCACTCGCGGAATCCTGTCGTGTTTATCACTTTTTATTATTAAAAGTTCAGTTATTTCATATTTAAAAGATTTATTTTTATTATGTATACGACATGTTACATATTACAAAATTACCAAAGAGTCAAGTGCGAAAACACAGACAATGAATGACATTACCACAGATATCTCACTACACCTTTCCCTTATAAAAAAACAAACAATTATGCAAAAATTACAATATTGAATACAACTAACATTATAGATATCATTGAATATAACTAACATTTTCTTAAAAAGAAGAATTTCTACGATAAACTACATCATTTAAATCTTTTACATAATATGATCTAGGAGTGGAGTGTTTCCCAACTATTTGTCCCTGTACCCATACCTTCCCTTTTTTTAACATACAATTATCATTAATTTCAAAATCCCCCTTTTCTTTACTATTTATGTTATAATAATTACTTTTTCGGCTGCGCCATGTTGTGTTTATCACTTTTTATTATTAAAAGTTCAGTTATTTCATATTAAAAAGATTTATTTTTATTAAATGTATGACATGTTACATAGTATTACAAAATTACCAAAGAGCCAAGTGCGAAAACACACAGACAATGAATGACATTACCACAGACATCTCACTACAAATCCTAGTTAAGAGTTTATTCCCTCCTGCAGTCCTCCTCTGAGGTCCAACCGGCAGGCTAATAACCAGGTCACTAGGTGGAGCTGATGAGACTAATGAATTGAGAACTGACTGATTTGGTCGATATGTAGCGTTTTTATAGGCCCCATACTGCTGATTAACAATTTATTATTGACTAGCTGATGCCCGCAACTTCGTTCGCGTGGATGTAGTTTTTTAAAAATCCCGTGGGAACTCTTTGATTTTCCGGGATAAAAAGTAGCCTATGTGCTAATCCAGAATATAATCTATCTCCATTCTAAATTTCAGCCCAATCCGTCCAGTAGTTTTTGCGTGAAGGAGTAACAAACATACACACACACACACCCACACACACACACACACACACATACAAACAAACTTTCGCCTTTATAATATTAGTGTGATGTCAATTCGGAAATAGCGATTCAGCAATATACGGCCTAGGCTAGGGTTGTAATAGTAGACCGCATTGATGGTTCCCTCCCATTTCACAACTACTCGTATGTTACGCACTAAACCGTTTTCCGAGCTGAGAATGTCCTGAACGACTTGACGACCATGGCCGGAATAACGATACTCGCGTACACAAGATGGTGTTGTACCCTTCTTTCTAGAGCTGAGAATGACGGATGTATCTCGTCTGTTTAGGATCCATGTCGCGAACTTGTAAGCCATATGCGCTGCATAAGAGGGCTGAGGGTCCAGTGATCTTACATCTATGAGAGCCCTGTCATCAGTTGAGGGAAGGATTGCGACTGCAGAAGGAGTGGTACCCCTCCATATGTAACATTATGATTGAGATAGTTTCGTCCATATACAGCATCCATTATGAAGCACTACCGCGAATTGAGGAGGCAAAGATTTGCGCTCTCTATACAATAACGAGATCACGATCCTTTCGTCCTTCACCTGGGCTGAAGGCGCTGCTGGGCTAGGTAACGGCCCAGGCGCTGCAGGCACAAACCCAGGAGCTGGTGCAGGCTGCATGTTTTGTGCGGGGTCACCACTTTAGAGGAGCTGCGGGGGTGGTGTTCAATGAAACTCAGTAAGCGTTTCAATTTCTTTTATTTCAGCGCGGCGCCGAGCGCACGCGCAAGCGACCCGAATTACACTGAATGTGCGCAACATAGTAATACCTCTATATACGTTTCCTTAAGACCCCCTACAGATAAACCGTACAGAAAGACTGACTGGAAACATATTGTATAATCCTCTCCTTTCTTCGCATAGTCGGTGGCTGTACTGCAGTGGACTTGGACGTGTGTTACCAAGTTGCTTGTGGTGTTACTTTGACCCATCTACTCATGGTAGGACACGGAAGCCGGTGTGTCAAGGAGCTAGACTACTACTACTAGGAAAGACTGACTGAAAACAGATCGTATAGTCCTCTCCTTTCTTCTCAAAGTTGTTTTTTTCTTCTCAAAGTTGTTTTTTTTTTTTTTTTTTAATTTATTTAAACCAAAGTATAGTTTTACATATTGTTTCCACTTGACATCCTGAAACTCTCTTGAGTTTATATGGATGTTGCACATTCCTTAAATATATTTATACAAATTGTTAAACAAATCGAAACTGAAGTTGAAATTAAGTAAATATTCTAATGTACTTGTAATTAGATAGGTAGGTAATTATATTTAACTACGTGTTACAAAACACTCGCAATTTAGTGACATCGCACCGCGCAACCGAGCAACAAACTATCCAACGCCAAACCGGTTTGTGCATCGCGGAACGCCCAGTTATACAGGTTGTTCCTGAAAAGAGTATCATTCAATGATAGCACTTAAGTATACTACACTGGACAGCAAATAAACCGGGCCACCCGCTACCTTGGAAGTCTGATTCGATTTTCTCAAAAAGTATAAAACTTACAACTATCAAAATTGTACCTGCAGAAAGTGCATTTCATGATCATTAAAATGGATGGAAATTCATTGCGATTAATCAATTAATTAAGGGTTCATTAAGGATTTTACAAGGAAGAGTTGTTTTCCAGCCATGTTAATCGTAAGTAATCATGAAATGAAAACAAAAATTAAAGCCAGAAACAAAGATAAAATTAAAAAAAAGTTTTTGGTCAGTATTCAGTATTCCCTCCCCTTGCTCGGATAACTGCCAGCATCCTCGTATTCATCCACCTCACGAGCCTGACGATGAAATCTCGAGGAATTGCCTTCCAATACTCTTCAACTGCAATTCCCAGCTATGGAAGCCTTGTTGGAGCAGGTATCCGGGCTCGAACCCAACGTTTCAGCTCATCCCATAAGTGTTCTATCGGATTCAAGTCCGGGCTTCGAGCTGACCAGTCCATTGTACGAATGCCGACGTCCGATATCCAACTTCTGTTCTGCGAAATCGCCGCCTCAACGCAGTTCAAGTCCAATAAAGCCTGCGTGACGAACGCCAAGTGGTCATAAGCCCAGACGCCATCAGAAGGATACTTGTTGAATGGAACCTGACTCCAAAGAGAGCTGCAACAGGCCCAGCATTGACGGTAGCCCACCATGAAGCACGACTTGAATTTACTCGAGAGCATAGGGACTGGACGTTAGGACAGTGGGGTAATGTACTCTTCACTGATGAGACCAGGGTGAGTCTACATTGAAATGATCGACGTCTGAGACAATATCGTTGCCCCGGAGAACGTTATTCTCAGTGTTGCATCGAAGAAACTGTTGCTAATGGAGAAGGATCTGTAATGATCTGGGGCGGCATCTCGTTAACCGCATGTACAGCGTTAGTTTTCATCGAACCAGGGGGTCGTACACGTGGATTGATCTCATTGGTACATTACTGAAATCCTCGCACACCATGTGGCACCTTACGCAGGATATATCGCGCAGAATATGCCAGTTTATGCATCATAATGCACGACGTCACGTTATTCATGTGGTGACCCAGTATGTATGCGACGTGGGCATTCGTACAATGGACTGGCCAGCTCGAAGCTCGGACTTGAATCCGATAGAACCCTTATGGGATGAGCTGAAACGTCGGGTTCGGGCCCGAATATCGGCTCCAACAAGGCTTCCAGAGCTGCGAATCGCAATTGAAGAGGAGCGGAATGCAATTCCTTGAGATTTCATCGTCAGGCTCGTGAGGTGGATGAATACGAGGATGCTGGCAGTTATCCGAGCAAGGGGAGGGAATACTGAATACTGACCAAAAACTTTTTTTTAATTTTATCTTTGTTTCTGGCTTTAATTTTTGTTTTCATTTCATGATTACTTACGATTAACATGGCTGGAAAACGACTCCTCCTTGTAAAATCCTTAATAAACACTTAATTAATTGATTAATCGCAATGAATTTCCATTCATTTTAATCACCATGAAATGCACTTTCTGCAGGTATAATTTTGATAGTTGTAAGTTTTATACTTTTTGAGAAAATCGAATCAGACTTCCAAGGTAGTGGGTGGCCCGGTTTATTTGCTGTCCAGTGTATATTAGTAGCACTTAAGATGACGCAGTGGACTTGAACATGTGTTGCCAAGTTGCTCGTGGTGTTGTTCTGACCACCTCGACTCATGGTAGGACACGGAAGCCTATGTGTCGAGAATCCTGAGCGTACATGGGCGGTCCTTCTGCCAAGCTCATCCTGAGTGGCGTTGGTCCTTTCGTGTATCAAAACGTCAAGTACAATAATTTCGCAGGGAGACAATGATGTTACGTCGTAGAATTAAAAATATTGAGTTGTCGATCTTTATGAACTCAACTTATTAATAGTTATATCATATAAGGTCCAGTTTAAGAAATAAATTAAAGTATCGACTAATTTGTGAGAATAGTGGATACTTTAATTTATTTCTTAAACTGGACCTTTTCAAGTAAAGATTTTTATATAAACCTGTGAGGATGATATTGCCTACGTTGTCGTATTAGTTTACAAATTGCGAAAAACCGGCAGGCCGGTCTCATGCCCCTTAAAGGAAATCCTTTTTCTTGCATTATTTTGATGTGGTTGGAAAGTTTTTTTTCATTCTCGTCTCCAAGCATTGAAGTTGGTCCCATTAGTCCTTTCTTATCATTATCAGTCTTATATCTCCTCTCCAGCGTTTTTCTAGGTATGCCATAGACGATAGATGCCTTGTAAACTGACATTTCTCCAATTTTTAGGCAATTTATAGCGGCTTTTAATGATTCTTCACTCCACTTACCACGCGTAGCGATAGCCTTTCTTTGGTATTTGTTTGGTATCTATAACAAACAATCCAGAATTTATAATGTGTAAAGTAACATAAACAAATATG
The DNA here is from genome assembly GCF_905333055.1 of Maniola jurtina. Taxonomy (NCBI): domain Eukaryota; kingdom Metazoa; phylum Arthropoda; class Insecta; order Lepidoptera; family Nymphalidae; genus Maniola; species Maniola jurtina. The sequence goes on along the minus strand of NC_060054.1, from coordinate 3,633,547 downwards.
GCTATCTTCACCGGACTTCACAAGGCCATCTCTCCTTTTTGTACGGGAGAGATGGCCACATCAATTATTGAAAGTATACAAAAGCAAAACGACTGCCATTTTTAGGTTAGGAAGTACTTAGAAATATGAATAACACTAACCCAAGAAAAACACAAGTACAGTAGAGCCTCGATAATCCGAACTACCAAAAAATAACCCCTGTTCGGACTCACGGAGCGTTCGGATTACTGTATGTTAAAAAAAATGCAAATATATTTTGACAAAAAATATTTATTCAGGTACTATAAAACACATATTTAAACCGCAAAATACGTTACTTATTCATAAAGTCATCAATTTTAGTTTGGCGTGTTCTATTTATTGACCAAAAAAAGGCTTTGTCCCTCAAATTACGCAGCATCATCTTTTCGGATAAAGACAAGTCATTTTCATCAGCCCAATCTAAACAAGTATTCAGTGCTGAAATAGCTTGTGAATGAGGAATTTTCTTGACGTTTAAAGCTGAAGTATTGTCAACAAAAGACTCGTCAGTCTCTTGCGTATCAAAATATAAGATCAGCGGTCACGGTAAGGGAGAGAGAGGGGCAGTCGGCAGTTCGGATTACAGCGGCGTTCGGATTATTCAGAGTACGGATTATCGAAGCTCTACTGTAATTATTAAAAAAATAGTGTTTCAAGATGATACATGAACCTACTATCAAATTTTAGCAACACTCAGTAAAATCAAAGCTTATTTACTTACTTTTTATTTAAGTTTCACGGATAACTTAAACTGCATGTTGCTCCCGGCGTTTATCAAAACAGACTGGCTTGCTTCACAGCTCCATCTAGCGAACGTATTTAGAAATAATTCTGTTGGCCATCTCTACCGTATGAACCGTTTACCGTTTGGTTTGGTAGGTCGTATTGGTAGACGATGATCCTTGTCCTGCCGGCTGCTGGTGTTGTTCAGTCTCTCCCGACGTAGTGTATCCATAATTGGCAGAACGTGATGCTGCTGCTGTTGGCAAGGTATTGTTTACCGAGTCTCTCGAAGTACCGTATCCATAATTGGCACAACAGCACCGGCGGTGGGTGGGGCAGGGAAAGGAGCGCGGGGTGAGGAAACTGCAAACGAGTCCGTTTCAAACTATGTAGTTGCCGAGACCTTGACGTAGCGGACTCTTTTTACTCGTTCGATCCGCCCCTCTCACCTCTTTGGCTGCCAGTCCACCAGAGCGGAGCGAGGCAGCGGAGCCGAGAAACGGACTAATGCGGAGTGGAGTTGCGTACTGTGACTGTCCACCGGAGCGGAGCGAGGCTGCGGAGCGGAGTGAGGAAGTAATGCGGAGCGGAGTTGCTGTGTTTTTCAATATGCGGAGCTAGGCAGCAAGTACGCGACGAGTGATTTCGAGCTCCCGGCGTGGGGCGATTGGTTTAGTTTGTGACGGGGTAGGCCGTCACAGGAGTAGATAAATAAAAGTCCCGGGTGTGGGTCGATCCTGCCTTTAATCGTCTTTTCCACCGCACGCACCCTGCAGATGAGTTAGGACAACGAGACTGGCCTGCTCCAGGAGGAATTCCGTGGCTTCTGGGGTTCCGTCAGGCAGGTTAACGACGTGCTTCAGAGGCAGCTCCTCGGCGTTTGAGCGTTGCACCAGGCAGAAAGACGGCCGTTGAGTTCAGTGCCTATGCAGCGGACCCCAGCGGGTCCTTATGGAGCACAAGCACACTTGTATTTTAAATAGGTTAGGTTGATTTAAGGACGTGTAGTGCGGTTATTTCAGTTTCTGTATCGAAAAACGAACCGTCGGTGCCGAGTCCGTGTCGCGAGTGAGGCGCGCGCGCTGCGCCGGCAGCCGCGCTTCGCGGCCCGTGTGCAAAACCAGTTTCTAGGAGTAGGTTCGGTAGCCGTCCGCGCACTGCACTTGCGGGTTCCGCGTTAAATATTTATTTAATTTTTAGGGAACAAGTTACAACGTTACAAGTTCTACGCGAAATGTCAGTGATAGCAGACATGCCATCGAAAAAGTTGATACATTATTACCTTACATTGCTTGAGGAAGAAGAGTTGGAGTCAGAAGAAGCCGAAATACTTACCATATACCATTTGAACAATTCTATGAGGAAACATAGATTTTGGTTAAGAAATCATATCAAACATCGTTCAGAACACAGTGAATATTTTACTTTTTTCCAAACAGCTGATGAAGAAACTTTCGAAAATTCTTATAGAGTTTCAAGATGTACTTTTTATGAACTTCACTCCCTGATTGAACCATATATTCGGAAACAAGACACAAATTACAGAAATTCAATTAGTAGCCGTGAAAGATTAGCGGTGTGTTTAAAGTAAGTACACATTTTAAATCAAAGTAACTTTTATTTTTGCATACAGTTATAGAAGCCATGTTATATTAATTTAAAAATCGTAATCTGTCTCAAAATTGACCGCATTTTCATTGGGTTCTGTTGGCTCTGCTGCAGATGTTTCAATATCCTGGGTTGTTGGAATTTGTAAAGCGCTAGGATTAATGATACTAATGTTAATATTATCTGAAGCACTAGGAATATTGACACTAGTGTTGGTATTATCTGAAGCACTAGGAATATTAAGACTAGTGTTGATATTATCTGAAGCACTAGGAATATTGATACTAGTGTTGATATTATCTGAAGCACTAGGAGTATCGATACTAGTGTTGATGTTATCTGATGTAGGTGTTGAGCCTGTAGAATAACCATAATTATTCGGAGAATACCAACTATGTTGAAGATTACTTTCTTCAGCTGACATTACCGCATTAAAGCAGGTTTTTTTAATTTGAAGTTGAAAATAATACGGCAGCTTTTTTGTCGATGCAGCCAAATTTAAAAAAAATAAGTCTATTTCATCGTATTTATCACTGGCTGACATCATGTTTTTAAGTTCTATCCGTTCTCGTTCCAACACTTCGCGGCGTTCTTGATTTTTTTTTAAATAATCTAGAATTTCATCGTTCTTTCTTTTTTTGGATGTTGATGGAAGAGATTCCGAAGCTGTTGGATTCTTAGGATCATCGGCAAAAGGAAGATTATTTGAATTTGATGGCAAAAAATTGCATGATTCCCGTGAACTCTCTTCAATGGTATTTGGCGGATTTGAAGTTTCGCTTACTGAGTGGTCCAGGGGCGTAAAATTTGTTGACCGGTCTCTGTTACTCATGTAAGGCAATAAAAATGACATGGCTTTTTGATATTTCCATTCTTTTCGTTGTTTTCTAGCCTGTCCACTCCTTGTTGCATTTTGTCTTTTTAAGGCATCCCGATGGTTATCTCTCAGTTGTTTCCAAATATTACATCACTTACGCGAAGTACAATTAAATACGTTTTTTTTTAGGTATTTAGCAACCGGCCAGTCATTTACAACGATGGGAGAGAATTTTAGAATTGGATTGAAAAGTGTATCAAGAATTGTTGAGGAGGTTTGTGATGCTTTATGGAATATATTGCAACCTCTTGTCATGTCACAACCAACAGAAAACGACTGGAAAGAAATCGCAAAAGATTTTGATGAACTATGGCAATTTAAAAATTGTATAGGTGCTCTTGATGGCAAGCACGTATATATCAAGGCTCCCTCGAAAACCGGGTCCTCGTTTTTCAACTACAAAAAGAGATTTTCTGTAGTATTGATGTGTTTAGCTGATGCCAAAAGGAAAATCATAATGGCTGATGTGGGATCTATGGGAAGATTTTCTGATGCAGGAATTTTTGATAACAGCATTTTCGGAAAGAGTCTAAAAGAAAAGAGATTGAATTTACCTCAGCCGGTACCATTTTATCAAGGTGGAGCAAAAATGCCGTTCGTATTTATAGGAGACGAAGCTTTTCCATTAATGGAAAATTTTATGAGGCCTTACCCACGTGATGGACTTAACGCAGAAAAAAAAATTTTTAATTACCGATTATCAAGAGCACGTCGTATTGTTGAGGCAACTTTCGGTGTATTGACGAGAAAGTGGTACGTGTATCATAAAGATTTTGAATGCAAAATAGAAACAGTTGACAAGGTAATAAAAGCAACATGTGTTTTGCACAATTATTTAATTCAAAGACAACCTAATTATATAAACAATATTGAAAATAACATGGAGCAATCATTATTATCAGTTGGTGATATTATAGAAACACAACATTCTAGTAACGATGGTTATCAAGTTCGTGAAATGTATTGTTCATACTTTAATAATCAGGGGAAGGTACCATGGCAAGATACTCGAATTTTGAAAAGAATCTATAATAGTCAGTGATGTGAGACAGATATAGATAATTTGGCCAGCTGCGGACATTATTTAGGTATTATTTTGTTAAATAAAAAAAAAGATATCAATATGTACCTACAAGAAGGTATTATAGAATAAAGATACATATTATTTACCATCCGATATGTTTGTTTCAATGATAATTTGGTCCCACGCAGCATCTTTTGTTTCGTTGCATTTGTAAAATTCTGAAGATGTGTTCCAAATGCACGGAAACTTTTTCACACTTTCAATAAGTTTTTCATCCATTATCTTCGGTCACATACGCACTGGTCGGAATACGGCGGCACACTGCCGGCGCAAAGTGCGCCCGCGCCCGCACTCGCTTCCCCGCTCCGCATCCCCGCACGTTTCCCCGCTCCGTTTCCCCGCTCCGCTTACCGGTTTTATATGAAATTTTAAACTAGCTCGCAAGTCCCTGTCCACTTAAGAGGAGCGGAGATTTTGTGCAATCCTATTGGTTAATATTTCTCCGTTTCTCGGCTCCGCTGCCTCGCTCCGCTCTGGTGGACTGGCAGCCTTTCTCTGTGTAAACGCTGCCATGTAATCTGTCGTTGCGAGTCAATCGGATTCCTTAATGACACCGTAATAACTCCGCTCCGCTGCCTAGAACTGAGCGAATTCATTTCAACTCTTTCGGCTCGCTCAATCCTTTCCGCTCGACTATTTATTGGTGGAAACACAAGTATGCAGTTTACTCTTGCGAGTTGGACGGAGTCCTTAATGGGTCCGCTCCGCTCGCGGTGGAAAACCGGCTTAAGTGGCAGCCGAACATGCTCCCCGAGTTGAGCCTATTGAGGCTCAAAATTCCTCAGGAAATGGGCAAATGGTGTTGTATGCTCTTCGCACGGTTCCTCTCTGAGTCTTGGTCTCAGCGACCCTGGCTACGCCGTCGCTCCCTGGGTAGGTTTTGAATACTATTCCCATTCTCCACAATAACGGGGGAAGAGTTTTATCCTTGTGGCCGGTTTTTGTGTTCTGGTGGTGTCATGTGTATGTCGGTGGGCGCCGGCACAGATGAAGTCCATACTTATACATATAGTTTCCCTAACTTGTAAATAACTACAAACTTGACATTGGCTAATCAGTGTAAAGCCAGACGAGAGAAAAAAAAAAACTATTTATATTAATATTGAACACATCTAGGCTCTGGTGCTGAGCAATCAACTGATTTAGCGCAGAAAATGCGCCTACGCACTACTAGTTACGCCTTGTAAATATTCAACTCAAAAGGTAGGTACAAACCTGGCTCACTGGTTGCTTTGAATAAGAAATGCAGGTATTCAAATGTCCAGCTCTTCGGAACATAAACTTCTTCTGCTCCAACTCGTGACCTTTTCGAACTTACAATTTTTTTTAATTCACGGCGATAATTAGATCTCAGTGTTTATTTTCTTTTTTACGTCTTCTATGGTAGCCTGCGGTTTTATTTTCTTGTATATTACTAAAAGTTTTTCTAATAATCGTAAGCGGAAAATGCAATGGCTGACCCCAGGTCAAACGTGTTCCCTTTTTTCATTTATTAATGTACTTAAAATTGAAATATCTCTAACAATCCTGAAATCTGCATCTGCAGATGTGAACCTGTAATAATCACAACCCTGGTATAGATTTTAAAAGTCCAAATAGATATTTAAGGACACAATCATTCACATAGAGCCAACAAATTGGAGGAATGTCGGAAACACCAACATGAATGAATTGTGAAAAGACTTCAAGACTTCAATTCGTAAACATGTAGCGAAGCAAGCACGAAGTACCCGCACCGACGAGATATGATGGAAAATTCCAGCCACGCAGCGAATGCATGATCCGTCGACGCCACCGCGCCGCCCTCCCGCCGACCGACACCCGCGGGCGGGTATATAACGCCCGCGGCCGCCGACTACAGCCAGTCGTTCTGTGGACACTGTGTCGGCTCGCGGGAACTCGGGCAGACGCAACCACAGGATAGACGCTGGAGGTGTTGGAGTACGCGGCAACCCGTTGCCCCGTAACCAGCTTCGCCGTCTCTCCCCTCGCGCGCGCGACACCCACCCTCGGTCGTCCGTTGATTAGAGTCCCGCGACACGTTAGAGTTCCGCACCGCAAGAAGGGTGGTAGGTTCCGTTCTGTAGCATTTCGGATCGCCGTGCCGATATACCCGCGTGTTCGATAACCAGTGAAAATAAAACTAGTCTGTATCAAAATAGGTTAAGGTTGTAAATAAATAAGCACGTTAGATAGTAATCCGGGTTTTATTCCTCGAAACTCCCTTTCCCCAAAACCTCGATAGGGTAAATCCTAATCAATGTACGTGGCGGAGTAGCCGACGAACCATCGACTGCTTCACCACGTTACAAACAAGAGAAGCTTACACAATCGCAGACGTTCTGTTTGCCTCAAACCAAAATCAAGCTTGGGCATCATAGTCCGCTATATAGAATGCAGTCCCTTGCAAATTGTTACAGAGATGTTATAGATATCTTCTGTGACAATATACCAAGAATAAAAAGTAAGTTAAGTACACAGATAAGTAATTGTTAGAAAGTAGTTTGTATAAGGTTTTTCCTATTTTGTTAGTAGCTGTTCTGGTTTAAGTTTTTGTTCCTTGTTTGTTAAGTTTATTTTGTGTTGCGCTGTAGTTTTGTACCTACATACTTTAATAGTGCATGCCGAGTTCACATCGAGAAGACGCAATTGCGCGCATGTATCTTTGTCCATGTATCATCTTGTATTTTTTCTTTCCAATTGCAGTCGGTTTTGTGGACTGAATAAAAAAAAAAGAAAAAAAAAAAAGATCTTTAAGACTGACTATACGTCCGTCTGCACTGAGCAGAAAAATGGATTCTACCACGCCAGTAGTAGCTGCAGCTGATGGGACAGAGTAAAAACAGACGACCAACTTCGACTTGGACGAGGCGTGCCTGATATGACGACATTCAGTGGCTCCAGTGCAATTTTAACGAGTACGTAGCGGACATGCACTGTTTACTTCAAGCGGATGTTTCTTTGTTGCGAAGATGTGAGGTGGGAAACAAACAAATCTAATATTATTTTTATCACAGGCTTTCAGGACGTCTACAGAAATGTGAGATGACAAATTATCTCCTATTATAACTTTTGGGCCCTCTTGTTTCTTTCATATTGGCAAAATTTGTGTAATAAACCAATCGTTAAATATATTCAGATCAAACCAACCGGAAGGGCTATTATTAAATCTGGCATCTTTTGGCCCTTGTTCCGTCCATAGTTGCTTAGATTTATAAGCAATGTAAATATGGCCATGCTGTAGAAAAAAAAATTGTTGGATATGACCTCCTCTTTCTCCCTATTGCGTTTGATCCACAACTTTTTGACCAACCTGTATACATGTAATTTATTTTTATTTTTGCAGGTATGGAAGGATCACTGGTTCAACTCTTGATGAAGCCTGCACACTGTAAAACTAAAAATGGTTTTGTTCTGAACAAAATTATGGGAGAACAATCAAAATTTACTTGCTTTGCGATGGATAGAGGGAAAAAACTAGAAAAAGAAGTTCTTAAAGTAGTAGTCAAGAAAAGGTAATTTCATATTTTGAACAAGTTTGATACAAAATTGAAATGCAGTCACAAAATTAAATTTTTGCAGCTACTCAATGAAGCATTAAGACACCCTAACATGCCCGAGAATATTAAGAATGGGTTTAAGCATTCTGGCCTATTCCATTCGACGCGAACAGTCCAGATTATACAAAATGTGTAAGAAATACATAAGAAAATGTACAGTTGATTGGCAGATCAACACACGATATCAACCATTCAGAAATTAAAACGTTAAAGAGTTTTAAAATACATTAGGCCGGCACTTAAAGAAAAAAATTAACAATCGACCTATCTTAAGAGAAGTAAACAATTTGAGAAAGTCTCTTCCGCCGGAACTAGGTATTGTAGAAATTTCGATTGAAACAGAATCAAAAAGTTCACTGATAGATCTTTCAAATAAAGAAGAAAACCCCACAAATTCTTCTCATTGATTGTGAATTGGATGCAACTACAGAAATCAATTTCACATCACACAATGAAGATAAAAATCGAAATGACAGCAATGACTCAAGCCCGACTCTACAAATAGAAACAGTTTCAGTTGAAGTTCATACTGCCCCAATACAATCTGTTGAGTCTGACAGATCAAAGCTAAGCACTAAATCGAAATATCCCTTCAGGCCCAAAATGTTGAATCCCAAAATGTTGGATTCGCAAAATGTTGGATTCGCAAAACGTGAATTTCAACTCCCAGAATGTTGAATTTCAATTCCCAAAATGTTGAATTCGCAAAATGTTGAACCTTTAAGTATGTGGGTTGTTATAGGAACATCTTTGTACGGAACCCTCGGTGCGCGAGTCCGCTTCGCACTTGGCCGTTTTTTTGTTAATTACGTTTAAGCATATCTATATGAATTAAAAGCTTACTAAGCAAACAACTCCGTGTAGTTTTACACCCCCACCATAGACCTATAATATAGATGTAGAATCCAAAAGAGTATGTGTAATGTCTGACGGCTTGTGAAATGTGAGATTGTGAGATGTGAAAAAGGAAAAGGGAAATAGCGAAGGTGAAAAATGGCAGGCAAAATGTATATAGGAAATGTGGACTATGACGAAAGTGAGAAGTTTAGCGATTACATAGAGCGTTTTGAAATGTTTTTGGAGTGTAATCAGATAGAAGCTATCCGGCAGAAGGCGGTTTTTCGAAGTGTCATAGGCCCAAAGTTATTTAGCCTGCTAAAAAACCTTTGTACACCAGTGGCCCCAAAAGAGAAAACTTATGAAGATTTAAAAAAGATTCTTCAGAATCACTTAGAACCGAAACCCAATGCGATCACGGAACGGTATAAGTTTGGCCAGGATGTCAAATGCCGGGTGAATCGGTAAATAGCTATGTGGCTGAATTAAAGAAGCTGTCCTTATATTGTAATTATGGGGAAAGCTTAACAGAGCAAATAAGAGATAAGTAATGAGAAAATTAAACAAAAAATGCTCAATGAAAGTGAAGTTTCGTTGGAGAGAGCATACAGCAATGTTTGCTGTGCAGATGGAGAAAACTGACCGAGACTTGGAAGTGATGACAACCAAGGTGCACAAGATAGGAGTGGCAGGAAAGGATCAACAAGGACAACAGAATGATACCCGAGGTCATCCGAGGCATGTTAAAAGTGATAATCAGTACAATAAGTGGTGCAAGTGCTGTGGAAAGGGGAAGCATACGAAGGAGTTTTGTTGGTTTAAGGATAGGAAGTGCAGAATTTGTGGAAAATTAGGTCATTTAATGGCAGTTTGTAGACTTAAAAAGGGTAAAAACTTTTTACCCTTTTTAAGTCTACATTTTCTATATAATTACAAGGCTTTTTACTAAAAAGCCTTGTAATTATATAGAAAATGAATATGTACAAGAAAATGTTTTAGAAGACATACAAAATTTATTTATAATAGGGGTTAAAGTATGAAATTGCCGTTTAATTATAATAGGTACTTCGAATTGACATAGAACCTTCATGGTTTGAGATTTTCACACTTCAGCACTGCTGAAACAGTCATGCTCAGCATTTGTGATGCATATTTGACTCGCATCTTAGACTTATATTTTGGCTGCTCATGAATTTTCGATATTTTACTTTGTCTTAGAAGAGATTGATTTTTTTCTTCTACTTTTATAAAATGTTCCCATTTCGCTATTTTTCCATGGTATGACATTTTACCATTATTCAAAAAAAAAACTAAATTTAAATAGATGTGGTAAAATATGTGGTCATACACAAAGTGAAAGTTTTAAACAAATGACTTTGATAACCTGACGAGCTGAAATAATCCAAAACTGTTTTTGTAAGATCGCCTGAAGGGCAGTCGCTCCAACGTGCCAATATTGTTCATGATGCTGTATTATCAAGGACGTTAACACATGAGACTTAGGCAAAAGCAACGGATACTTAACATCGTGAGGTAACCTAGACCGCTCAAGTCGACCTCCTACCCGAAGTAGTCCTGATATAGATCAGTACTACTACAGTAGTAGTATAGACTAATAAATAAAATTGGAGTGTCTGTCTGTAATTTCGAAATAACTACCACATATTAAGGTCATATGGTTATTTGAACGATACCATAACTGAATCACACGTTTTTAAAATTTTTGTCTGTCTGTCTGTTTGAAAAGGCTAATCTTCGGAACGGCTGAACCGATTTTAACGGGATTTTCACATACAAGTAGAGGATTGACCAGGGTGTAACATAGGCTACTTTTTTAACCGACTTTCAAGAAGGGAGTTGTGTTTTTCTACCTATGTGCACAGAAATCTCCGAGATTTCTGAACCGATTTGCGTCATTTCTTTTTTAATCGATAGAGGAACTTTGTAACATTGTTTCATAAAAAATTTGGATTCCAACTCTTCAATCCTGATGCTGCAGGGGATCTGACCAATCCACGCGAGTGAAGCTGCGGGCATCAGTCATCAATAAAAGGGTTCAATCTTCTTAAGCCTATGGAACACATCCGCTTGTTAGAAATCGATTCAATGTCCTTGGAAAAGGCTTCTGCCTGGACTAACCGAACAAGCTGTTCTAATGCTTGTTTACGTTCTGCAACTGTTAAAGGACCCGCAATTCGGTTAGTCGGTTTTTTACAGTTAAAAGCAAAACGAATGCAATACGCGGTCACCGCTATTAACGTAGACAAAAAGCTGTATCTGGCCATGAGAGTGTAGCGGTTGCCACATTCGCAAGAAGATGTCGCTTCTAAACTCAATCAATCAACAACGCTCGAAACACGAACCCCAACCTGATAACTCACGACTTACGCCTAGATGGCAGCACAGGTAGCTAATTGGAAACTCAAGGAGGAACACGCAACTCTCAATCGCATCGACAGAGTGTTTACCAAATTGAACTATATATAGAAGTTTCAACGCATAACCGTCGGCCCAGCTGGCGCTACCGAGCACAACACCGCTCGGTTGGGAAATTTCCCTATTGCTACGGTCGAGCACACAGCCACACAGCTCCCGTACAAGAGACATATTTAAAGGAGCAACCTTAGATTTAGCCATCATAAAAAAGATCCAAACATGACCACTCCTAGTCACAGTTCGAATATCACCGCTGCTCGAAAAGCCTTTTCCGAGGCGTCCGCAAACCCATGTAACGAACAATGAACTACCTCGTCTGTTAACACGAACCGATTTATTCTAAGATTTTCTATTGCGGGGAGGTTATTAAATATGTGGGTTCATTCCTTAATAATTTCTGGTGGTGGATGTTCATCCCAGTTAATTTCAACAGCCAAATCTGTTGTAACAAAAATTTTCCTTGTAAAATCACAGGGGTTATCCAACCCATAGGATCAAACATACGAGCGAGTATGGACAAAATGGCTCTTTTTGTCCAAGCCGTGTCTGGATCCAGATTAGTATGGTAAGTAAAATTATCCGCAACCGGATTCCATTGAATTCAAAATTATTTATTAAAAAATGAACGTCAGACTTGCTAGCCAACTTCTTAGCAGATCTATTGCAGATGCCATCGATTTTTTTGAGAGAAACAGGCAATCTTACTTTCGTTGCACAGTGTTTCATTTGACCAAAAAAAAATCCCTCTTCTGTTTTCAGTATTAATCGATTAAGGGATGCATTTTAAATGCACGAGTAGAACACCCACGTGTCAATTTCAAATACTTTTTTTTTATAAAAAATATTGAAAGTGATATTTTCGTGAAAAAATAAATAAAAATATTCCTGAAACTTAACTATCCAAGATATTTATTTCAAATAACCATCGGCTGATGGAACATCTTTGGGCGCATTTTTTTCAGTTTTTAATTTCAGAAAATTACCTCTGGATACCGAGTAATTATTTTTTTTTCAGATTTTCGTTTTTATTTTTTTTCTCCTTAAAAACTCAAAGTTGGGACTTGTGACTAGCACTGAAAGATAGCACTTAATAAGGCCTATCACTGATAAAAAAACCACGTTCCACTATTGCGGCCCTTGGGAGTGGTTGTGCGTGCGTTGGATTTTGTAAAAATCATAATGAACATGGAATAATGAACTCACTGACACTCATTGAGTGTTATCAAGCTGAGTCGATACTCTGGCAGACTAAACACAAAGACCATAGAAATATGAATTAAGTTCGTGATGCCTGGACAGTTCTATTGCGATGGATTCGTGTCATCCACCAACGTCTTTTTCTCCATCTTTTTTTATGTAATTGTAGTAAGCAATAGCAAGCAGTGACAGCAGCAGCAAAAATCACATCGTCGTCTTCCATAGTCACGAACAAGACTGTGAAGATTCACAAACAAAATCATATAAATTCATATTTTCTAACTCCCGAGGCCGTTGAGAATAGTAATTATCTACCCAAGATTCGAAAAATAAGTCCGTGGAATCAGATTCTAGCTGGTCGATTTCTTTTTTAGTTTTTACTCTACGATTGCGATTCAATTAACATCGAGCCACCTTATTGTGGTCTGCGGGTCAGTGCCGTATAGAGATATGCCCAGGAGTGTATCACTTGCCTCAAGTGCACCACATTCCCTGTTATTAAGAGCACGAAGATCTACATTATAGAGCCTACTAGCAAGAGATTTAGTAGAGTTTATGTTGTCAAAAGTGTCTATTGCAGCGGTTCCCAAAAGGTGTTCCGCGGAACCCTGAGGTTCCGTGAAAGACCCTCAGGGGTTCCGCGAAAATTAAAGATTTCCATATTGTAAATCGTTTCACTTGTGATAATATTAAATTGACGTAATTTATTATTCATTTTCAATCAACTTGTTTTAAAATATTGCATTCCAAAATTCCATTTAGGCGCCATGTAGGTAGGTAGGTACGCTGTGCGTGTCACGTGTCGCGTCGCCCGGTCGCGCCGCTCGTCGTCCTCCCACCGCCCGCGCCGCTCGTCGTCCTCCCACCGCCCGCGCCGTTCGTCGCTCTCCCGCCGCCCGCGGCATACCGCGGCAGCTTGCGACCATTCAGTTGAGTCAATACGATTACTAGGACTGCACGTGATCAAGTTTTTGATACCAAATTTTAAAACTCGAAAATAAGCTAAGAATAAATTCCGTACCTAGATAGTGATTGTTTATAGTTTTACGAGCACTGTTTTAAGCAGGTATGTTTTTATTATTTTTACGTATTATAATGATAAATCAAATGCTACTTATAATAGTTCCACAAAAACAGGTCGTTTTTGCCTAAAATATTGCTGTGTTTTACTTACAGTTCACGATGGATAAATGGCTAAAACCTGGGATTGCTAAGGGGAAACGTGGTGCTAGCTTTGTGGACAGTAATGTTAATACTTATCAATCTAATCAAGCTTTTGACCAAGTCTCATCTTCACCAGAAGGAGAGACAATTGAAAAAAAAACGGAAATTACCAGTGGTGCTAGTTGTTCAGTAAGAACTTAATTCTATTTTTTATTATAATTTATTTCAATTTGTTAAAGTTACACGTATGTGTCCGCGCTTATACGAACTGTTTTTTATTGCATTTTTTTTTCAGGGTATTGGTACGGAAGACACTTTTGTTGAACAAAATCAGCAAAACACAGTGATACCATCTACTACCGACCATACTGAACGTCAAGCGGGAATATCTTCAAAAAAGAGAAAATATGATGAGTCCTATCTGTCCTATGGATTTATACCGATAGGGAATGCTGAAAATCCTGATGGAAAATGTGTTGTTTGCAGCAAGATTTTGTTGAATAGCTCCCTGGCACCTGCAAAGCTTAAGCGTCACCTTGATACTAATCATCCTCACCTCAAAAATAAAAACATTAGTTTTTTTGAAAGACAAAGAGATGTACATCAAGCAGGTGTGACCGCTTTACAAAAATATGCAAAAACTGATAATGAAAACGCCACGAAAGCCTCATTCATGCTAAGTTATAAGATTGCACGAGCTGGAAAACCTCACACAATAGCCGAGGATTTTTTGAAACCATGCATGACTGAAGTTGTTGCCTGCTTGCTTGGAGAGGATTCAGCTAAGAAAGTGGCAACGGTACAGTGTTCGAACAACATCGTATCTGACCGTATTCATAAGATTTCAGACCACATTGAAGATGAATTGATTGATAGATTGAAAGAAAGCAATGCATTTGCAATGCAACTGGACGAAAGTACGGATGTTGCCGGACTAGCAATACTGCTAGTTTTTGTCAGATATCCATACAGAGAATCTATCGAAGAAGATTTGTTTCTCTGTGCTCCTTTGGAGGCCAATACAACTGGAGAAGAAATTTTTAAAGTTATTGATGAATACATGAAAAAAAACAAAATTGATTGGAATAAATGTATTGATGTATGCAGCGATGGAGCTGCAGCCATGATTGGTAAAGTAAAAGGAACAGTCATTTACATCGTCATGCTCTTGCCGTGAAAAGAGTGCCATCTGATTTAAAACAAGTCCTTGATCAAGCCGTACAAATCGTCAATTTTGTGAAAACACGTCCACTGCAGTCAAGGCTATTCAAAAAAACGTGTGAAGACATGAAAAGTCAGCATCAATCACTCCTTCTACACACGGAAGTGAGGTGGCTTTCCAGAGGAAGGGTTTTAAACAGATTATATGAATTGCGCGATGAACTGAAAGTTTTCTTACAGACCCTTCCTTCGCCTGCAAGTGCTAGCTATCTTGAACTGTTACGAGACGAGCGATGGTTGATGAGATTGGCTTATTTGGCTGACATATTTGATAAACTGAACACAGTGAGCAGCTCTTTGCAGGGAAGAATGATAACCATATTTACAGTGAGTGACAAAGTATCTTCATTGAAAGAGAAAATCGCCTTGTGGATTGAATGTCTTGGACAAAAAAGGTATGAGTGTTTTCCACTACTTGAGCAATTTCTCAAAAAATATAATCATCTTCAAATCGCTACAGACGTAGAGATAAGTATACGTGAACATTTGACAAACCTAAAAACATCTTTGGAGGAATATTTTCCAGAAGAAAAGCTTCGGTTACGGGAAATCGAATGGGTCCGAAATCCATTTAGGATTAGTACCAAACCTTTAACACTGACTGTATTGGAATATGAAAATTTAATTGATATTAAAAATTCATCCACACTCCAACAACTTTTCGAATCTGAAGCTATCATGAACCCGAGTCAATTTTGGATTGGCCTGAAAAACGAATACCCGGGCATTGCTGAAAAAGCTATCATAGCATTACTCCCATTTGTGACAACTTACAGATGCGAGGCTGGGTTTTCAGCGTAGGTACGCCTACACGAAAAATAAGTTTAGGAGTAGGTTGAATGCTGCACCAGACCTCCGCATCCAATTGTCGGACATAAAACCTGACTTCGATGTAATTTTAAGGAAAACTATGAAGAGATTTCATTCATCACATTAAAATTTTTGTAATTACCTTTTCTTCTAACTAAGTAAATATTTTTATCTTAAAAAGTCTTTCTCTTAACATCAAACTTTGCGGACACCAATCCAAAAAGCCTCAGATGGTGTGATTTCACGAAAAAAAATGTTGCTGTTAAGGCGGAAATATACTTACGTGGCGTGGCATGTCGTGGCGCGCCAGGATCATACGTTTTCATACATTTGACAGGACGTGACACGACAAGGCATACAAGTATGTCTTTAACCATATTAAATGTATGAAACCGATATGCTTCTGGCGCGCTACCACACGCCACGAGATGTAAGTGTATTTCCGTCTTTAGTTTACTTCTTACTAAAAGCTAGGGTTCCGCCGAAAAATGGTGAAACAAAAAGGGTTCCGAAGCCAAAAGAATTCGGGAACCGCTGGTCTATTGTATGACTCTTTTCGCCTTTTGTGGTGTATTTAGTAATGTAATAATTTAATACAGCTGTTTTTTCTCCTACATACTGCAAGTCCATATTACCATTCCAAGCGAGAAGGATTGCTGGGTTGTAGTCGTTGATATATCGAGATTCTTCTTTACGGGGTATATTATAAAGTCTATTATTAGACTTACTCGCAGCTATTGATTCGATTACATTTTTTATCGTTAAAATATCAGTTACTAGGCGAGGAAATCCAAATCTGCAAACAGTTGTGAAACCTGATTTTGTTTTTTTTTTCCTTAAGCAGTATGAGTTATGCTTGTGGGTTTGATATTTCACTACACGTTCGTGTAATGTTGGTGAAATGTTTTTATCAGGAACAGCACATGTAATATATTTACTGATAAAACTTGCGACCTCATTAGCTGTTGACTCTTGAAGTATTGGGGAATTTTGGGGAAGATGGAAGTGCTGCAAGCCCCTCGCTTGGTATTCACGCCGCCAAAAATAGTGTTCTATTTCACCCAAAGGTGCCTCAGATGACGTAAGGAAAGCTAAAAGAGCTTTAAATTTTATTTCGATAAATCGTGATGCTGCAACGGGGTCCATTGCTACTAACTCGCTTATTGATTTGTTTTTAGCATCGGGTCCATTAATTTCCCTAATATACTCGCCAAGGTCCGTCCAAGTCCATTCTGAGGGACTTATAGTCAGAAACTTCAAAGCATAAAAGGCATAAAACTTGAAACGTGTAATAATAATACTGGAAATAATACTTTATGAATTAGGTATTAAAATATTAAGTAAACATACTTAAGCCGAAATGGAACGTATGTTGTCCTACTACTAGATTGCTTCGGCATTGTAAACGGGAGCCCAACGTATTGCTTTGTCAAAAATTAACCAATTTTGTCTAATTTTGTATGAAATTAGTGTGGTGGTAACAAATACAATATCTAAAAGTTAAAACAATGTCATCACCAATGGATTCTGAAATCGTAAGAATCTATCATGTGCCTATTTCATATTTGTTATTTCATAAAGTGACGCTGTTCTTAGGAAGGAACGCGTAAATTCGCGCATAAATTATTTTTATTTCTAGCCAAAAGGCAAGCCCCTTACAAAAGAGGAGTCGAAGTTTTTTCTGGACCTTATAGAAGGCAGCAAAATAATTTCTTCAAAAACCACAAACGCCTACAACAATAAAATGAAAACCGAAGAGTGGGTGAGATTAACCGAGAGGTTT
This sequence comes from Maniola jurtina, assembly GCF_905333055.1. Lineage (NCBI taxonomy): Eukaryota > Metazoa > Arthropoda > Insecta > Lepidoptera > Nymphalidae > Maniola > Maniola jurtina. The sequence goes on along the minus strand of NC_060054.1, from coordinate 3,616,226 downwards.
AATTCCTCTGCCTCAAATAGCCCAAGAACACCGCAGCAGCTACGTTTAAAATGGGAGAATCTGAAAAAGGATTCACGCAAACGTAGCACTAAAATAAGGATGAACCAAATTAAGGCTAGCTAGTAGTAATTCATGCCTACTTATATTTTAATCGAACTTCAATACCTATGTAGTAATTTACTTACCTACACGTAATTTTTTTACAGACTGGTGGTGGTCCTGCTGATTATATACCCTCAGATGATATATTGGACAGAGTATCTGGTATGCTCGGGAGTACGGGCAGTGGGTTCACTGTCCCATTTGGGGGTGACAAAGAAACAGGGGTGTATACTCGTGGCACGATGGTGATGGCGGAAACAGTTGTGATGGCAGTATTGGTGACAACACAACACTATCAGTGGAACTGGATTCAAGCCTCGATAGCTCAACGGTTGAGGAGCGGACTGAATTCGACGGTCGGCGGTTCAAACCCCACCCGTTGCACTATTGTCGTACCCATTCCTAGCACAAGCTTTACGCTTAGTTGGAGAGGAAAGGAGAGTATTAGACATGATAAGCATGGCTAATATTCTTTAAAAAAAATTGGTTGTCTGTAAAGTCGGTTTACTGACGATAGTTGAACGTGACAACAAAGGCCGATTGTGCTTCTTTGTCGCTCGTTCCGCGCTCTCGCTTGCACTTCAAGCCTTACATGGAACGCCTCAGAGCGAGGTAACGCCGCATGAGTCAGGTTTTTTCGTGCGTGCAGCCGGCTCTATCGAATTATAAGACGTTGTCACGTCAAAACATCAATTAACAATGATATTGAGATTGTGGTCTGCAGTGGTGATGGTGGTAGTACTATCACTGATTGCCCAGTGTTACAAAACGTAACACCAAATAAGCCACAGAGACTTACACTTGCTACACCTAGGACAGGTAATAGTTACTGTAATTTTGCCTTGTTTTTTGAATCAATGATTCAAAATTTCAACATTTTCTACTTCTGCTTTTGTTAATGCTAAAATTGTTTTTTTTTTTTTCTTTATTTATTTAAGGGCTTTTATACATTAAAGTATATGTCAGCCCTATTATAATCTAATTAAATACAACAATACAACAAAATTCTTAATCTAACAAAATAAGTCTTTCTCACTATCCATAATTTGATTTAGAAAGCAGCCATGTGCAAATGTCATTATCCCCAAACCAAACCGAAATATACTTCATAATCTCAATAATAAAACCAATAAATGCTTTAATCTTTTCTTCGAAAGTGCAGTCCGACAAATATATCTCTTTCAATTTTTGAATTAATTTCATATAATTTATGCTACCTTTTTTTCTCTCGAATTTGTTCTTCTCATTGCCTTTGTTTTCATCATCACACTCATCCATGGTCATACTTGTATTACTTTCTTTCTTCTCTTCACCACTGCTTCCTGTTTTCGTATTATTCTTATTTCGTTTCCTAATCTTCTTATTTCGTTTTACACGCTGCTTCGTTTCCGTTCTATCTTTTTCTTGTTGACTCTCTTCATCTGTGGATTCTTGCTTTTCTGTGTTGATACCAGGCTGTCTTATTAACACATCTTTGTATGATCTTCCGAGTTATATGTTATATATTTAACATATAAATATGTTAAATGTAATAATTATATTAATAAATATTGATATTGGTAATTGAAATAAAATATGTGAATCAAAATACAATTCTTTATTATTTATTGAACATTCTCATATTGTTATAATCCTTTACCTACAAAAATTGTAAAAAGATATTTCAAAGTTTAAAGCTGTGATAGTGTGGCAGGGTGTAAATCCCAGCACACGACTCAACTTTTGTGAGTTCAGTGGCTCTTCACACTAATATTATAAAGGCGAAAGTTTGTATGTGTGTGTGTGTATGTTTGTTACTCCATCACGCAAAAACTACTGGACAGATTTGGCTGTAATTTGGAATGGAGATAGATAATATCCAGGATTAGCACATAGGCTACTTTTTATCCCGGAAAATCAAAGAGTTCCCACGGGATTTCAAAAAACCTAAATCCACGCGAAGTCGCGGGCATCATCTAGTAAGCAATAAAATCACTTGCTTTAACGGTGAAGTTAACTGTTGAGAAGGAACCCGTATGCCTAAGAGTTCTTCATAATGGTTCTCAAAGCTGTGTGACATCTACCAACCTGCACTTGGCTGTGGTGGATTTTCGCTCAAACCCTTCTCATGCTCAGTAGTAGGCCAGGTGTGGGTTGAGATTTTGATTATCATGATAAAAGAAATAGGTTCACTTCCAAATCTGCTACTGACAATCACACCATATAATATTATAAAGGCGAAAGTTTGGGTGTATGTGCGTGTTTGTATGTTTGTTACTCCTTCACGCAAAAACTACTGGACGGATTTGGCTGAAATTTGGAATGGAGATAGATAATATCCTGGATTAGCACATAGGCTACTTTTTATCCCGGAAAAGCAAAGAGTTCCCACGGGATTTTGAAAAACCTAAATCCACGCGGGCGACAAAAAAAGGACAGCTCTTTCTTGGACATTTGTGACTTCACTATTTAAATCCTCAAAAATACTATCTTCTGGTGGTAAATCTACTTCTGCAGGAAGCTCCGGTAAGTTATTGTTTCTACAAACGTTGTGTAATACAGAAGTGGCAATTATTACTGCTTGGGCTTTTGGTAAAGATAAGCGCAACGTCAGTGCCAGTGTGGTTCACCCATTTGATTCTCCGAACACTAGCGCGTTGTCTCCTTCAGACTCGCTATCGGTTTCGGTATCAGAGTCCGATTACAGAGCTAGTAGCTCCATATCACTATCGTCACTATCGCTAAATAATATTGCAATTTTTTCCTTGTTTCTATACTTAACATTTCTTCAACAAAACTTGCATCAAAACAAACCATGGAATGTGAAAGCGCGTGGGATCATCTTTGCAACAGAATTTTCAAAAATTATTTGGAAACCTTTTCCTTCTAACTTTTTAACTGATAACAAATTGAACAAAATATTGACACAAATTAATACATCTTTAATAGTTATTGTATTACCCAGGTCAGTCATACCTTTAAGAGTACCCTTCTCATTCGCTGTCACAAACTGACCCGCTTTGGCTACGTTAATGTCAACATTCACATTGGCAAGGTCATACACAAAACTTCGATAATCACTTTTTAAAATATGAGAACTAGCGCCACTGTCTATAACGAATACTATTTCATGACATAACTGACCGGCACTCAATGTACTGTTTTCACTTGTAATAAAGGTACAGTCTGCAGAACCACTCTCTCTGGCAACAGCACCTGACTCGTTACTTGACCGAGCCTTATATTTGAAGCAGTCTTTCTTTTTGTGTCCAAAAGATTTACAAAAAAACATCCAATATTCTTCCTTGACCTGTGGTAGTTATCCCTGGCAGGAACTGACCGCCCTGTCGCAAAAGCACCTGGCGACTGTGTTCTGAAACCACATCTCTCTTAGTACGCCGCTCCTCCTCAGCAAGTAGTGTTCTTTACATACTCCAGTGTAACCGCAGATTTATCCTAATTATAAAGAATGTCCATCGCAGAAACCACACTGTCAAATTCAGAAGGCATTGCTACCAAGAGTTGGCTGATTATTTCATCCTCTTCCAATCTCCCTCCAGTAACCCTGACATCAGATGCCAAAGACTTAAAATCCTGAATGAAATCCTTCAGAGGTTTGTCTTAATAGAACTCTAGCTTCCTCCAAGCTTTCTGAGCTGTTACTAATGATTTCATACCTTTTTTTTTCGTAAGTGGCATTTAGTGTGTCTATTATTTCCCTGGCTGTCTTTTTGTCTTTAATCATGGTCAAAATGCTGTCAGATAAGCACTGCACGATGACATTCCTGGCTTTTACATCATTTTTGTTAAATTCCGCCAATCCCACGGCATCCGACGGCACCGCGTCGCTCAACACCGATAGAACCTCGTGTTGTTCGAGCACCAACCTAATAGACGCTACATACCTTCAGTTTTAACTCTGCGATTTAACCGTACAGTCCAACTGTACAGATAAATCGTAAGTCCATACAGCCTACACACCTTCAAGCAAAAACGCGCGACCTGTCAGTTTTTATCAATATGGCCTCCAGAGACGACACTTTAGCGATCGTAGGGCTAATGTGTGTGTTAAATGAAAATAGAAGAAAACGAAAAAAACGCGAATTGTGGTGTAAACACTGGCTTCTGTTGAGAAAATCATATTCACACACCTCCTTGATAAATGAATTGAAAATTACTCCAAAAGATTACAATAATTATTTGAGAATGAATGAGAATACCTATTTGCACCTGTGTGCCGAGTGGGAGATCCACAAAATTATTCGAATGACTTCACTACTGCGTTAACCGAGCTAACCTCAAACGCATCGAGAATCGCGAGTCAGCGAGTGTGAGATACCACCGAAGCTAACCAGCCCATACGCGTGTACTCACCGTGAATGGCGTTTATTATTTTTGAAATGTTGGCGTCGTGATATAAACCAACCAAATTTAGAATGAAATTTCTATGAAGTGATTGTATGGAAGCAGCTGTCTATCAAAATTTAACTGGTTATATCTACTGTCTATGTTTATGTTTTGAAATCATCGTCTTTGTAGGTAGGTATAGTATGTACGTCATCATTATGTATTAAAAATGAGTCAAGGGTGAGTCGGACTCGCACTCTAAGGGTTTCGTAGCATCGTACAAGATATTTTAATAATTTTACGTGGAAGACTATAAGTTAATAACAACAGCGCCATCTATATGTGATTTAGAAAACTGATTATGTTTATGAACACATATTCTTTTAGAGCCTAGAAAAGTAAATTAAAAGTAGTTTTGACTAAAATACCGCCCTGCCATAATTTTTAAATCGTAGTCCTTTAAATTAAACTTGAAAAATGCAAATAAATGTCTTTAAAATTATCTCCTCACTCAACTTTCACTGTAAAAATCTATGCGACAACTTAACTATCGCGTTAGCGTCGTGTTTACTCAATTTACTTCGCGAATTCTCAAAATTTGATACTCGCACTCGCATAGTTCTTGAATCAACCAATCACGTGCGCTCACGTTGTCACTTTCGCATGCGAGTCGGTAAACAATAGTCGGTCCCGAGGACGTAAAAAACTCGCACTCACAAATTATGTTTCCACTTCTTGTCACTAGATGGCGCTATTTCAATTCCATACAAAACGCAGTACGCGATCGAATAGGTTAAAAAACTCCGACTAGGCACACTGCTGTCTTTAGTGACACCATTAATAAAAAAGCAAGACACCATATTGAGAAATACTATAACACCTCATGAAAGATTAACGGCAACTTTAAGATTTTTAGCTACAGGGCGATCTTATGAATGTTTAAAATTTTCTACAATAATATCGCCACAAGCACTTTCCGCCATCATACCAGAAACTTGTGAAGCAATTTATTAGGTTTTACACAAGGACTACTTAAAGGTAAGTAATAAAATTACTCATATTATTATTATTATAAATTTATTTAATCAAATAAATCATCTTCTCATCACATCACATCAGTGTTGGTTACAAATCGCGATACATATGATCCAGCTGTATCCTCTGTCCAGTCCGGAATTGACAGTTGCACCGTAGTAGCACTCATAGTATCTATTATTGGCGTCTGAGGAGCTAGTGTGACAGCATAATACTGAGGCTGAGTTATGGGTGACTGATTTGGAGTACTTATATAATGCGATGGTGATGGAATAGAGTTATGAGATGGTGATGGCATAGAAGTTGAAGTACTTGATTGTGATTGAATATCATTTAATATCATTGTTCTTGGAGCCATTACCCTATGTGACATTGTAAGATTTCCCATCTCAGCTTCGAATAACGTTTCGTTAATTATTTTTTCTGCTAACAACTGTTGTTGTTTATTTTTAAATTCTCGAAGTTTCAATGCTACCATTTATCCAATAATATCGTAGCGATCCTCTTTATATGTCGGCTGTTTAAAGTGGTCCTGAACAGATTGTAAAACTTCTTTTGTTAAATCTTCATTATTCTTTCTTTTCGGTAGCCGTTTAGGTGCCGAACCATGACCACTCGAAGTTGAATCAATGGTTGAGATAGAAGCCGTAGGACTCGGAGCAGAAATTTTTTCAGAAACATCTAACTCCGAATGCGCTGCCTCATTTTCAGACACTGATGTTGCACCCGATGATTCCATCACGTTAATCTGTAACATTTTCTTTGTTTCAGTTTCCACGAACATGCAATGAATGGAAAGCAATTAGTGCGTTATTTGAAGAAAGGTGGAACTTTCCACATCTACTTAGCGCAATAGATGGAAAACATATTGCTATTATTCCACCTAAAGGATGTGGATCGGAATTTTACAACTATAAAAAACACCACAGCATGGTACTTATGTACCATATGCTGTTGTTGACGCTCAATATCAGTTTTTACTATGTGATTTCGGTACGAACGGGCGAGTTTCAGATGGAGGCGTATTACAAAATACAAATTTTTTTGAATTGCTCCAGAATAACCAGTTGGAAATTCCAAGCGAAGAAGCTGTAAGAAATAGTCAGAGACGTTTGCCATACGTTCTTGTTTCTGATGACGCGTTTCCGTTGAGATCTGATATAATGAAACCGTTCAGACAAGCAGAATTGACTTCAATAGATAAAAAAATATACAATTATCGTGTTTCACGAGCACGTCGGATTGTGGAAAATGCCTTTGGCTTCCTGGCCTCACGTTTCAGAATCTTTCATACAGCTATAAATTTACAGCCAAATAAAATTGAATCCGTCGTTATGGCATGTTGTGCATTGCATAACTATCTAATTAAAAAAATGCCTAATTCTTATACTAATCCAGATTGTTTTGATCGAGAACAAATTGATACTGGAACCATAATCTCAGGATGTACAACAGAACAGACATTTCGACTATGGAACCTATAGAGAGAAGAAATACGGGAAACATAAGTCGGGCACCCAAAATAATTAGAGAAGAATTTATGAACTATTTTAACAATGAAGGTCAGGTTCCTTGGCAAAATAATTTTATTTGATTAAATAAAGTTATAGTTCGATCACAATAAATTGCTCAAAAATGGACTTAGCAGGTTAACAAATTAGGCCAACGATAAAGTAGGTAAATCCACTTGTAAACTTCCTCATATATAAATTTGTCTACATAACATTCTAGAATTATCGGGTTTGTTTGATATACCTACCTATAATCATCGATCTCTAATAAATATCGATGCCTACAACCTTTAATGAAATAACTTTTGTATGAAAATTAATAAAATAAATTAGATTATTATTAAATTAATAGAGCTAAAACTAAATTTTATTTACCTACCTCATCTTCTCTATCCTCCAAATTAGACCGACTAGGCCTTGGTATATTTTGATCGTCTAAGAAACGTAATAATGAGTAATACCATAACTTCGGCTCATATATGTATGTCTTCGGCGCCTGATCCAGATTTTGAGGCCATGACTTTTTTTGTGCTCCTTGTTATATGTACAGCGTAGGTTATTAATTTTCTTTATAACAGCCTCTTTATTACTATTAGGATCTATTTCCCGTAGTTTTAAAATGAGCTTCTCATAAGCTGAATCTTTTTTTTCTCTATTATGGTATGCCTTGCTTTTGATTTTCCACAATGAAGGCTCCGATTGGTATAGTTGTATAAACTCTTCGAGCCATTCGCGTGGTGCCATGGTCGAGCGTTGACTTTTCGTAGAAGCGATGAGTAAGACAAAATTTTCAAAAGAAAAATAAAACCGACTTCAAAAACGACAAACACTAAAAAGTAAAAAATAACTTTTGTTTAGCTACACGTGTAATGTACCTAGGTATGAAGTCGAGCGAACATATTAAAACAAAATTAGAAATCCAAGAGTGAAGCTCGCCCGACTTCATACCTAGGTACATTACACGTGTAGCTAAACAAAAGTCATTTTTTACTTTTTAGTGTTTGTCGTTTTTGAAGTCGGTTTTATTTTTCTTTTGAAAATTTTTTATTTCACAATTTTTAGTGGCCCCACTGTACTATAATATGCTGTGCCCAGTTAAAACCCTACTGTTTACTAAGCTATTACACTGATCGCGAGCAATTTGCTCCTATCCATTGAGGAGTTCTGTTCTCCATCTCCGAAGATATTCATCAGATCTTCACCAAATTTATATGGGACCACCTGCACAGTATACCCTTTCAAACAAAAAAAAAAATTTCCAAATCGGTCCAGGGGTTTTTGAGTAATCGGGGAACATACATAAAAAATATAAAAAAAAAAAAAAAAAAAAAAAGATTCCGACGAATTGAGAACCTCCTCCTTTTTTGGAAGTCGGTTAAAAATACGTATTCACTTCACGCTCGCCGCGACAAAACTGACGAAACTGCACAGTTTTCGACTACACACTCTCAGTTATCACTGTACAGTTCTATCTATACAGATTTATCTATTGATATTTTGATTAGATCTCAGTTAAACTGTACAGTTCAACTGTACGTTCCACACACCTAACGATTTATCTGTACAGTTGGACTGTACAGTTAAATCGCACAGTTAAAACTGAAAGTATGTAGCGCCCATAACTCTAAATAGCCAGTTACTGTAACTGTTTGTTCCATCAAATGGTTTTATTCCCATGGGAATTCTTCTTGTTGCCAAGTTCTCCATGATTTGATGTCAAATTCCGTTTCCACTCAAAGAATAATGCCCATGGACAGTACTCTCACAAGAAGCATTGTAGGTACCTTAAATTTTTTATTCATTTATTAAAGCTAAAATAAAAACATAATATCTCACTAAGTTTCATGAATATTTGTTTTGGGATTATTTTTTTCGTAAATAAAAGTGCTTTTAAACTTCCGGCTGTTATGTAAGCCATTATTGTAGTTAGTTTTAACTTTTAATTTTTATCCCCTTCAGGAAATGCAAAAGTCGTAGACCATGCAGCCTGGTAAGAAGCCATTATGGTAGTTATTTACTGATTGCCATTAATTTGTCACAAAAGTACTGAGAAGGGATGTCCATTTTTAAAAATGATATTACATAGGCTGCACTAAAAGTATCGGGAATGGAATATTTCCACTGTCCCTGTCATATTAAAATCTTTTTAATTGAAAACTCCTTGGTTTTAAAAATCGAATACCATTTATTTATTTATTTAAAAAAAGATTCTCGGTCTTGTCACAAGGTCTTGTCAAACTTGTTTAGTCGTTGAGAAAATGGAATTGACTCGAGAAAATTCTAGAGCGATGATTTATTATGACTTTCGAAGTGGTTTAACACAAAAATAGTGTGTTGACCGGATGATTTCTGCATTTGGTGATGAAGCCCCATCCAAAACCACAATTTATCGCTGGTTTGCTGAATGTCAACGTGGACGTGTCAAGCTCAGTGATGATCCCCGTCAAGGTTGTCCAAAAACTGCAGTCACCCAAGAAAACGTTGATGCTGTGCGTAAGCTGATTGAGGAAGATCGACATGTGACATACCGCGAAATTCAGGCAACTTTAGACATTGGCATGAGTCAAATACAAATATTCTTGCATGAACAATTAGGTGTAAAAAAGTTGTTTTCCCGATGGATACCGCATTTGCTCTGTGAAGAGCAAAAAGCGGCTCGCGTTACTTGGTGCGTCAGAACTCTCGAAAGATTCCACGCAGGATCCTCAAATGCTGTATACAACATCGTATCAGGTGACGAATCCTGGATATACGCGTAAGAACCCGAAACAAAAAACCAGTCACGAGTTTGGGTGTTCGAAAATGAGTTAAAGCCAACAAAAATTGTTCGTTCACGAAGTGTTGCAAAAAAAATGGTGGCCACGTTTGTCTCCAAAACCGGCCATGTTGCGACTATTCCTCTTGAGGGACAAAGAACGGTTAATGCAGAATGGTATGCCAGCATTTGTTTGCCACAGGTCGTTTCTGAACTCCGTAAAGAGAACTGCAACCGCCGCATCATCCTCCATCACGACAATGCGAGTTCTCACACCACGCACAGAACAAAAGAGTTTTTAGAGCAAGAAAACATATTGATGGCCACAAGAGCCACATTACATTACAGCTTAGCTTAACGTGTAAGGAACTAGGCATAGAGCTGATTGCACTTTATCCTAACACTACCCGCATTACAGATGTTTCCGTTTTTGGCCCTATTAAAAAAGTGTACAGAAAGGCCGTGGCGAAATTTCAGGCGCAAAACATGGGAGAGGTTGTGACCAAATTAAACATTGCAGGAATATTTAAAAACTGTTGTAGAAGAGATAAAGTCTGATAATATAATTAATGGCTTTAAAACATGTTATGTGGGTTGTATCCGTTTGATGAAAACCATTGATTTTACCAAATGTCTCGGTACAAAAAATATTGATGCAGAGCTTAAGAAGAAATCAAACTGATGTCTCTGAAAGACTTTGAAACTATAGTAGATGAAATTATAAGCAAAATGAAGCTTCTGCGATCTGGAGGCACAATAGTAAATGAAAGTTCTCCTTCATTGTACAAAGTTTGGTCTTTTTTCCAAGGCGGTTTTTCCGTGAAAGAATCGACCAATATCCAATATCCAATTAATAATTCTCCTTCAACGAATATAAATTTAAGCAATAATGATGATGTGACCACAGTAAAAATCACAATGACTCCTACAAAAAACTTTGATTTATCTACGCCATCTACATCCAAAGATATACCTCACGCTAGCAAATTAATTAATGAATATTTACCAAAACCCCCAGAAAACAGAAGAAATATCTGAGAATTTTAGAGCTAATATCGAGAGAAGAGAGCTCGAAAAGCAACAAAAAGAGAATGAAAAAATTGAAAGGAAAAGAAAAAGGGATGAGCAAGCAGAAACGCGGAAACAAAATGCAATTGAAAAGACCAATAAGGTAAAGGTGTGGGTAAGTGGTCCAAAAATATAAAAGAAACCTTAAAAAAACATGGAAACTGAACCTGTTACAAATAATGCCCTAGAGAAAAGCACTGAAAATAAAAATGTTTTAAGTGACTCTACCAATAAAATAAAGATATTGTATTATGTATTATTGATAACTTGCAATTCATGCAAACGTCTAGCGTTAAAAAATAAATCATTATTGTGTAGTTCATGCAAGAAATCTTATCATAATCAGTGTATTCCCATTAAACACAGAGAACATATCCCGGATGAAGAAGATATTTAGATTTTATTTGTCATAACTGTTATGTCTTAAATGATGATTCAGAGAATGAGGTCAATATATTTTAATTCGACGTCGTTGTATTTTCTTTTTACATACTTCAATAAGTACAGTGTATGTGAGTTTATGTTTTTTATTTTCTATGGTCAATAACTGTGCCATTTCGTGGCCAATAATTGTAAATATGTGGCCAATTACTGTAAATTTCGCTATTGTGTTGCGATTAAAAAAATATAAGACAGAAAAGTATGCGAATAATTTTTTTTGATAAATACATTATTAAGTTGTCATTAAAAAATATTTTTATTTGTAACTAAAGGTTATTTTTTTTTTGCTTTTTGTTTAATCAGAGTCATAAGGTAGCTTAACTGGCCAATAACTATACCGTTTCCCCTACATTCAATTTGAAAATGTATAATCTAACAAAACATTATAGTTTAGCTATTTCTTACTTTGACATTAATAGTTTTACCAATAAGTTTAAATTGACCGGAGACAGTATGCATCTTCCAAAAAGATGCAAGATGCATATTGCTTCACTTGCATATAATTTAAATGATCCAGTTACAAGTGTTGTAACAAAGTCTCTTGACTCTTATACAAACTGTACTTCTAGGACAAATATTTTTTGTATTGACTCGATACTTCTAGTACTAATATTTCAATTATTGACTCAAGCATAGTTTATGTACTATTAGGAACCCTATTGGTTGTTTAAACTAGATAGTAAGACAACGGAGGAGCTCTGTAAAATAAATACTGTACATCAAAGCATACAGAGCCTCACCGGCAAGGATGGTAAAAATTTTAAATGAAGTAGTGATACAACAGACAAGCAACGTATTATTAATCTTGAACACCAAAATATACAGGGCTTGTCTGGCAAAGAATATGAGATTGAACTTTTTATTAAAAAATTACATGTAACCCACACGTGTAACTGCAAATTCAGCTACTTGTATTGATAACATTTTTGGTGATTGTAAAATTGTTAAAAAATCTATTATCACCAATCTTAGATCTGACCATTGTGGACAATTAATATCTGTTCCCAGCTCTCAACAAAATATAACAAAAGTAATAAAGTATAGGCCAGTCACCACTAAAAAAGTAAGGCAATTCACACACAATATTTTATCTACTTTGCCTACAATTGAACTTACACAGGGTGGTCCGGATGAACTCCATAATGCTTTTTTTGACTGTATAAACTCCCAATTTAATTGTATTTTTAAAGTCATAGAAAAAAGATTGTTTAAAAATCTTAAATTTAGTTAGTGGGCTACTGCTGGCATTCATAACAGTAGGAACAAGCTGTTTGACTTGTATGCAGAAAAGCAATATAATTATACATCAACATTTGTTCAATATGTAAGAAATTATTCAAAATTATTTAGAAATGTTTGCATACAAGCTAAGTCAATTCACATAAAACAGAAAATTATTAATTCCGATAGTAAAATCAAAGCAGCTTGGGATATCATCACAGATGAAACTGGAAAACGTAAAGTGGAAAATAATAAAATGGAACTTATAATTAACATAAGTTCTAGAATTCAGAAACAAGAAGAAAGCAATTCTAGAAGTATCTGACACGATGATGATTAACCGGTTAATATGTTACTAGATCTCATAGAAAAGTCAAATGTAAGTGATTTAAAAATGAATATAATTTACTATATGTATAGCTGGGAGTATCGTAAATAAAATGGTGAGCAAAATATCTTGCGTATACTGTCATTCAATTTTGTTGATTAATAAGAACACTGACCATAAGTACTGCGTAGACATTTTTAACTTTTCAGCTTTTAGCGCCTTTGTGGATCGTGGGGGTCTTAAGTGCGCGTCTCGCTTTGTATTCGAAGTTTTAAAATATTGTGAAAAAGTTTTTACGGTTATGTCGAGTGATTCATTGAAACATTTAAAGAAAAATAAAATGATATCAAACGTTGTACAAGAATGTCACAGCAAATTGTTTAAATATCTCGTAATTTCGCCAAATCGCACAATTTTAAATACATACATATTTCAATGGAAAGGCCTTATTTGGGTGCATCTCCTGATCGTCCGAAAACCATTATTGAAGTCAAGTGTCCATACACAGTAAGGTACAGAGAAGTGACGCCAGAATCTGTGCCATACCTTTGTAATGTACATAAAAAAAACAATATTACAATCAAATTGAGAGGCAGCTGATGATACAGAGAGAAAACTCTGCAATTTAATTGTATAAACATTTAAATCAATACAAGTCCTATTTATAGACAGAGATGATGCTTTTACCAAGAGATGATGCAAAAGCTGGTTTTTTTTTTAATTCAATCATTTTAAAAATGCCTTTTCTTAAAAATTGTTTATTCCAAATATCAACAGTAAACCCGTGATACAGAAAAAGTGGATCAGCTGCTGAATCACGGAGAGAATATGTATATTTTAAACAGCTTCAGTTTTTATCGCCTCTTTTGAATACAAAGCGATCACAAGAAAAGGACACCGGCGAGAAAAATGTTGCTAGTCCATCCAGTCGCTATTCCATCGATTCTCCCATAAACACCACCACCAGCAGTATCTGTACCTACAACATCTACAGCCAAGAAAAATTAACTCCATATAATGATACTGCTCTGATATCCCTTGTTGCTGAAAAAATCGAAACTAATAATAGCCAACCTAAATATGTTGCTTTTTGGTTGGCAGCACGCTAGTCGCGCGCAGACTTATCTTGCACTCACTCTTGATTCCAGTAGCCAGAGGCGTCCTAAGGTGCGAACCTTACAAAATGCTAAAGGACCACTACAAAACTAAAATGAGGGCAATACACCTGGAAATCGCCGCTTCACTCAGCGCGGACTCGGCAGTAATGGCGCTAAGAAGAATGATGGCCAGAAAGGGTTCTCCCACCGAAATTTGGTCTGATAACGGAAGTAACCTAAGAGCAGCAGACAAGGAGCTTCGCCAAGCCCTCGACGAAACAACGGCAGAAGAGGCAGCAAAGAAAACGATCGCCTGGCGCTATATCCCACCTGGTGCGCCTTTCATGGGCGGGGCTTGGGAACGTCTAGTGCGCTCTGTAAAAACAGCGCTGACAGCAACGATCCATGAACGCCATCTACTGAAGAGGTCCTCTCCACCCTACTGGCCGAGGTGGAATATACATGTCTCAGTGAGTCCGGAAGATCCCGAGGCGCTGACACCGAACCATTTCCTGCTGGGAGGACCAGGACGTGTGCCGCTGCCAGGCACATTCTACGAAAAGGATGCTGTTTCAAGATCTACTTGGCGAGCTTCACAGAGATTGGCCGACATATTTTGGACTCGCTTCTCCAAAAGATAACGTCACACTGGCGCCTCAACTGGTCACTATGGTCCTAAGCTTGTAGTGGTGTTGATTTGGTGTGTGTGCTCATTTTAATTTTGTTGTAAAACGTTTTATTTTTGTTTTTGGTTGACTGCAACTAAGGTGTTTGACGTACAAGGATACCTATTGTAAACTTAGTTAAGGGGCATAATTCACTTAAGAGCCATCCTACATAAGCCATTTTTACAAATTTTATTTTTTCAAATTATTTTAAAATTTTTGTTGTTTGCATTAACTGTATATTATTGTTTGACCCTAAATTTTTTTTTATAAACGCTCTCACACATTAGTTGCAATTTCGTTTTTTATTTTTAATTGCTGCTTTGACATGTTGCACTGGTTGATTTAGTTCATCAATCAATCAATCATTCGTCAATCACTCAATCACTTTATGGTAACACTTCACGCTTTAAAGAACAAACAACCAAAACGTTATTTTAGTTAATTCAATTGTAACAGACGGAGATTTTAGTTATTTTTTTTTGTTTTTCTATAGTTCAGTACTTACCAGCGTATTTTTTAAACTGTTGTATTATTTTAAATTAACCAACAATGGCTTACGAGGTCAAATTTATGTCACTTCAAAAAGTAGAACTTGAATATGAAGTCGCTATTCGAGGTGAAACTCCAGGTTCCACTGTTCAAGAGCTGAGGAAACAGATAGCTAAATGCGGTCCATTATACCCTTCTGAGGATATTTTAAGTAGTCCCTTCGAACCTTCGGTAGATCTAGAAGGCGTATTTGATACTCTCGAGAAGGTTGAACAAACACTTTCGTCTTCTTGGGTTCTTCGTGTGAAAGAATATCTGCCGGAACCCCAAAACCGGCGGGAGCCGCACGGACGAGGACCAGCAATCCGAACTGGAGGCAAGATTGAAATATAATATATTTCAAGGATCAACAGTCACTTTGTGCAAACAACGATGGGCGTGGCTCATAGGAAGAAAAATCTAATTTTGGAGTTAAACCGGTAATAAAGTGCCATATTATTAAAGCATTAGACCTGGAAAACACATTTGCATTATTTTGAACATAAAATATGAGCGAAAGAATCACCAAGCTATCGTTTTGTCGAGCAAGGTGCCACGCAAGTTGTGACTTTTCTATCACAGTGACTTCTGATCTAGTGACTTTGAGCATAGTGTATAAGTAAAATATTAGTTTATAGGCACAAATCATATCTAAATATCGTTCTATATTGCAGTAGGTATTATTGTTTAATATTGTCTCCACAGGCCAATACCTAAACTATTGTTATTAGGTATTTCAATGGTTTTTAAGCACGATTAATGATTATTAATCCCTGTATTGTATCACGTTTCAGGCTTATCGTTCGCTTCCCAGTAAGGCCGAGGAAAAAGAACTTATTAAGAGACGGGCAAGTCACAAAGGACGTTTAACAGCATTTTCAAATTATCTAAATACACTGGACAGCAAATAAACCGGGCCATCCGCTACCTTGGAAGTCTGATGACCAGAGACTGCACAGCTGAGAGGCAAGGAAAAGTTTCGTGTAGATACTCTCATTCCCATAATTGACACATTAAATACTCATTTAGAGATGGTCGTTTTTGTAAAAACGTTTTTGAACAACGATGCGAGTATACGATGCCGGCATCCGATGCCAATATATCGAAAAACGGATGCCCGCAACGAATCGAATAATACGATCTGTGCGAACGAGATAGTTGACCACGCAACGGAAAGCGGGCGGCGCATCGGCACTCGGCACTCGGCACGCCTGACGCCACTGCTACATATATATTACATTACTAGATGCGACATCTTTAATGTGGAAAGACTAGGTTTACCTATCTACTCTATCCACCTCATACAACAGCATCTATTACGTAACTTTCACATAATTTTATGACAGCTTATTTTTCAGTATGTAGGTACTGTGTAGGTACCTAAGTAGATCACAAGGGCGATCGATGGGATAGGGAGTGTATAAAATATGACTGAAGTAAGTACTTATCTTTTTCTATCCTCAAGTTATTCTTGCAGGATGGATAAAATTTACCTATTTACTTATTTTTTTAAACTCCACTCGCGCATTGATGTAGGTACTTACTATATTGCGCTCAAGACTCTTCTTGTGAACGCAACATCTATGGTGTAGAAAGAGCACCACTTGTTTAAGTTTGTAGTTTTGATTTTGTCATCTCATTACGCGTGAAGTTCAGATGAGAGTAACTGAAAATGATAACTTCTGTGCCATGCGAACGGATATTCTCCAAAGCCGGGTATATTTTGAATGAACGCAGAACTCGTCTCTCAAGTTCTAAATTAGAAAAATTGGTTTTTCTCAATGTGAACTCCAATTTTGTTAAAAATAAAGACTAATATTAACTACCTTTTGTTTCTTTTTTAACCTTCACACTTTTATCCCAAATAAATATTACAATTATTGCGAAAGTGAGTTTGTTTGTTACGATTTCACGGTCAAATCACTGCATTACGCACAGCGTAGGATACATTGTACATAATAAAATTTGGTACGATCATAGAAGCGTGTAGAAGGACATTGGCAATATTTAGTTTAGGCGTCTCGTAGCTGTTAAAGATATTTAAGAGTAGAAGTAGTTTCGTTTAGTTATAGGCAAAAATGTTATCATTACTGCATCGTTACTAACGATTCGTTACCGAGTACCTATCTCTGGCAGACTTCATCCGGCACCTAATTTTGGCAAATTCCATAGTCGAATCGATGCTAAAAAAAACGATGCCGGCATCGGATGCGGCTTACTTAATAACGATCCGCATCGATGACAAAATTCAACGAAAACGCCCATCTCTATACTCATTTAAAAAAAAAGTTCGACAGCATACCAAGAAATTGATAGTCGATTTAGTTTTCTTCGTCAGTTAACAACAATCGAATCTGGTGAATTGACCAAAAAATGCAAAGAATTTGCAGAATTTTATCATGAAGACATTAATGCAGATGAACTCAAAAAAAAAATATTTTCATTTAAGCCAAATATTTAAAAAACATAGCAAAGCAATCAGCAGATTTAAATATCTTAACCCTACATAACCTAAAAAAAAAAACTGATAATTTAGAAGAAACTTTTCCAAACAAAGAAATTGCTACAAGAATATTCCTTTGAATAACAGTTACCAATTGTAGTGGAGAGCGGTCATTTTCGTAGGGAAAATGCCGAAGTCAACATACACCATGCCCCTACAAAATTTGTGTGCCTATCAACAAGCTTAGCCGCGTTAATTATTACTCTACCATTGTTTATTGTTATTAAACTTCATATTTTTATTAACACCCGGTTCAGCAGAAACGCGTATGGCGGAGCTAGTATTTTTTTATGTTAACCCGGAGTATCAGCTACCACTGTACCAAATTTCATTTAAATCCATATTGAATTCATTCATATTCAATTGCATAGCAAGACCTCTATCTTGACGCCCTTAAAGTAGAAGAAAAACCAAAACTGGAGGACCCACTCAAGATTTTTCGAAGATTGTAATGCTTTATGTGGTATGATAAAAGTAAGTCTATTACAGGTGTTGCTTTGGAGTATGGAATTGATGGAAATACTTTACGAAATTATTTAAGAGACAAGACTAAATTGACTACAATTAGTGAACAAGGAAGCCAATAATTTAAAACAGCTTTGAGGATCGAGGAAGAGAAAGCACTTGTTCAATATGTTCTAATCTGCAGCAAAATGAATTATGGCTTTACCAGACAGGCGGTCACGAAGCTGGCATATGAATATGCAACAATTAATTCGAAAAAGGTTCTAGATTCTTGGACTTGCAACAAATGCGCAGGTAAAGATTGGTTCAGAGGATTCATGACAAGAAACCCTGAACTAAGTTTGAGAACCCCGGAAGCAACCAGTTAATCCAGATCAACCAGTTTTAATAAAAAAAACGTTACTGATTTCTTCGAAAACAAAACGTCTGATTAAATACTCTTTCAACGTGAACTTATCACACTTCACACTAATATTATAAAGGTGAAAGTTTGTGTGTATGTATGTGTGTGTGTGTTTAAGGGACGATCAAAATGGATAAGACTCGACGAGGAAGGTATAAAGACTATGATGAGAGCATTCTGAACATCGCCGTAGGGTCTCATTCAAAACAAAAAATTTCATCATACGATGCCGAAAAACAATTTGGTATAACTCGCCGCACGATTTTAAATAAAGTAAAAAAAACATACGAAAAATATTGGAGGTCCCACTAAACTCAACAGCTGATGAACAAAAAATTGCCAGTTGTGGAGAATATGGATATTACTTTGTGGAGAATATGGATATTACTTTGTGGAGAATATGGATATTCTCTAACTTCCTTGGAATTGAGGACAATAGTGCATGATTATCTAATAATACATTGACTGAGTGTAATTTTTAACAACAAAATGCCAGGACCGTAATGGGTTAGAAACTTGTTAAAACGCCACAGAAATATTTTAACAGTGCGTTCGACAACTAACATTAAAGACTCGCGAGCCAGTAAAACCAGCCAGTAGTACATACATTTTGGCTAACAATCTATATGCATGTGGTCCCTTTTTGTATAAACTCAAAGCCATGAGCTTTTCTCTGTCTGTAAATAATCTTTTACTTTTGTAACAAATCTTCTTCAATCGTTTCTTTGTAAATAATTTGGAGAATTTTCGGAAATTCCTTTGAAATGTAGGATTCTCTGATAGTTTGATAGCTCTTCTCAGTTGTTTCACATTAAAACTGTCTTTCCTTATTTTCTGTTCTCCGTCGGCCATATTTCCCATTTTGATTTATCTTTTCTTGAATAATATTATCTAAAATTAAAAAAAATCTTTCAAGTGGGAGTAGAACTTGCACTCAGTTCTGTACCATTATACAAGATAAAACACTATTTGTATTTTTTTTATTACTTTTTAATATGCATAGCGGCCATTTTGTTATTATTTGCTGCAAGAGTGTGTAATAGAAATACACACTGTGAAAATTTTAACTCTCTACATGTTGTGTGGTTCTAAGACATATCTTGCTAACAGATGGACAGACGGACAGATGGGCGGACAGCAGAGGCTTAGTAATAGGATATGGTATAAAAATCCTTTGGATATGGTACTCTTACAGGACCACTTTGGTATAAATGCAGTCTGTCTGGCAAAGCCAGTAGAATCAAGCTACAGATACACATTATTATGTAAAGAACAATAATTTATCTTAACAAGATAGTATTCCAAAACTAAAACCTGTCTACTCCTCTTAGTAAATGCTGAAATATAGTTAAATTGTTTTTTGTTCCCTTAGTATATTTTAATATTGTACTAATTATATGTATTTTAACTTGGTATTTTCTCTTTCATGACATCCCACTCAATAATATTAATATGATAGCAAAAAAAAATCAGACCATCATTTTTTTGTATGTAACACCTGCCATATTGATTTTGTTCCTAAACAAGTGTAAATTAAAAATTTATAACACCCCTGACAAGTGAAGGTTACAGTAATTAGAAAAGAGCTGACAGCTTTCAAACGGCTGAACCGATTTTCTTGGATTATAGCTAAGAACACTCTCAATCAAGCCACCTTTCAAACAAAAAAACTACTTAAATTAAAATCGGTTCACTAGTTTAGGAGCTATGATGCCACAGACAGATAGACAGATACACACGTCAAACTTATGACACCCCTATTTTTGGGTTGGGGGTTAAAAATGCGGCCTATTGGCTTTTGTACCATAATAACAAGTGGAATGATACCTCATTCATCAAAATCAGCTTATAGATGACAGGCAGATGGAACACAAGTTGGTTTGGATTTGATTGGAGAACATAATATAATCAAAAATATCTCAATAGCTCAACGGTTAAAGCAGTGGACTACCGAAAGGTTCAGGATAGTTTAAAAACAGATCAAACCTCACCCATTGCACTATTATTGCAGGTACCTACCAAACAAGCTTTATCCTTAGTTGGCAGGGAAAGGAGGAAAGGGAAAAGTGATGATTAACATTCTAATAAAATATACTCTTCTATAAAATGAAAGGCAGCCAGCATGGCGCACCGCGGTGTCGTTGATGGATGCAGTTCTGTAGTAATAAATAGGTGGCAAATTATTGAGATTCGACTCGGTTCGGTAAGACGCCAGCCACCTTGTAAAGTAGGTAGATAGCATATTTTATTTCATAGGCCCTAAACATCTAACAATTTTATTGTCTCCCACTGTCTCCCAATCGTGTTCTCTACTAGGCAAAAGAAATGTACTTACATGGCTATTGGCTGACTTAACAATGTAATGTAGGCAGTATTTTGTGAAACTTTCTAAATATATTATTAATTTAAACCCAAGTTTAGGAATAAACAAAACGCAAATTTAACAAAAATTAAAAAATTCCATGTGCAATCCGTTACTTTTGACCATAGACACAAACACAGAGTACTTTTTAGTTTTTACATACGGGAACACAAACAATTCTGTTCCTGACAGATTGTTGGATAAATTCTGGCAAGTACTTACAAATCACAGACTTAGTATATAAAGATACAAATGCGTACATTACTGTTGTTTGTGATGGAGACACTTCATGCTTGTGGCAAACAACATACAGCAAGCATCGGCAAACCAGCAGAAGAGTACTTTTTTTTTATACAGTGTTTGGGGTTTGGACTTTGGCTTGCAGCAGATCAGATTGAACGACAAGCGCTCCCAAGCGTTGGTGCAAGCAGACACGTTTGCCAGTGTTTGTTGTTTGCCACAAGCAAAGTGGCTCCATTAAGTGCATGCTTGCTGTTTGCTGTTTATAGCAAGCATGTGGCGCAGCCATTGTTAACGATGGTCATAGACTACGTAGGTACATATTTCCATCCTATTTCTCTATGTAGAGCGTAGAGCCTCTAGGTTCTTTAATTCCTCCTTCTTGTTGAAAAAGGAACGTGCTTGATTTTTAAGTTTGTAAGTTGTCATTAAGTCAAAGAAGTGTTTCCGCTTGTAGGGATTTCTCCCTATTTTAGGGCGAAGTGACTAATATTAAGTACGGCTTAGGACTATATTTATGTTAACTGAGATTATTTGGATTATCAAATCGATGTTCAAATGGTTAACCTATTTTTGTACCCATAACCAGGTACGAAAAGACTAAATATTAATCAGATTTCGTAGTAATGAAAGGACTAAGCTCTGCATAATAGCGTCTAGGCTCTAGACTCTAGGTACTAATTATTTATATGAGACTTAATATGAAAACTTCTTTTTTATCACAAAATTCAAAATTAATGATCGTGAAATGATATTAAAGTAGAGATGTTGTTTTTTTGAGTCAGGGTAGGCTCAGTCAAGCGCTAGTTTATAAATAAATAAAAACTGGCTAAGTGCGAGTCAGACTCGCACACCGAGGGTTCCGTATTGCAGAAGAAGTAAAGCGGTAAGAAACACTTTTGTTAACGAACTGCAAAACCAACTTTGTTGTTATAATATCAAAAAAACTATGAAAGAGCGTCGGTTTTGTTTTTCCTGTGATACATATAAACCTCTATTGAACATAATTACATATTTTATTTTCACGATTGTTAAACTTCAGAGAAAAGGCGGGGTACGGTATTATTTCAACATTTTGCATGATAAATCAAATACTATGTGCATAAAAATAAATGTAAATCTGTATTAGAATGTCAACAAAGTCTTTTTTTTCTAAGGATTCCCCGTCTGGTTTGATTACTTTTAAAATTGAAAATGCTGATTATTTTTTCATAAAATCATTTTTTTTCTTGTGATGTAACCACAAATTCGCAGTTTTTCAGTTTTTCCCTTTACTTGTGCTTTACGACCCACAGGTTTCTAAACAGACACGACAGACAGAAAAAAAGTGATCCTATAAAGGTATCCTTTGAGGTACGGAACCCTAAAAAAGAAGGGATTTTTTTTGCGAAATCCAATAAAAACTAGGAAAATCCTAAATCGTAAGTGGAAACACCGTTTATTTAAAGTACCAACCTAGAAAAACGAGACCGTGTCCGGTATCAATATTTATATTTCAAATATGGCGGACTAACAAGCACAGCTAACGAGGTCTATTGTTTTTCGTTGTAATTTTCTCTTGGATGAACTACAAGATCTTGATTTAAGTTCTTATGAGTATTGTTACGAGATTACCGCAGTGTTGTGTTATAAGTGTTGGATTGCTGGAGATCTAATTGTTTCTGTTCTGAAATTCCGAGCGACGCCGCGGTATCGGAAGCTAGGTCTTTTCTTTCGATACCGCGGCGTATTTTACCTGTCATGCAACAAAAGTTCCTTTTTGGCTGTTTCCTAGCTTTTTTCTCGCGTCTTCACCGCCAGTTCTTTAATAACTTAATAAGTCTGTGCCGTATTCTCATGGTATTAACTGATGAAGTGACTAACTCCACAAAATGGGGTCCAGCATAACATGACGGACTCCATCAAGACAAGACGATTAGGTTTTGCCCCGTGTCTCGACTCATCCAAGCCTTTTCTGCTGTATAACTTTCGAATTAACCTCAAGATGAAACTTTGTATATGTTTAACAGTTCGCAAACGGTTAAACGAGTCTGCAACTGCATGTTGTTAATATTTAAATGGAATACTTGATTGATGTATCGTTTCTCGCCGTTGCTTACTGTCCTCGACTAGCCTGAAGACTTATTAAGTAATTGCATAGTATGACCTACAAAATAAAGTTTTTACAAGTTCTCACTTTAACACTTGCCATACAGTACAAGTTTATCGTCCAGCAAACGAGCAGTTTACGTCTTGATTGTGCTGTCTTGCATAATGTAATACTAACCAGATTTCTCACTATTCTTGGTTTGAGATACCTAGGTTTTCTTTTTGTCTATGTTGTGTCTTTTGAGTGTCTTCTAGTTTTGGGTATATTCCCATCTTAAAGTTCTGACTACATGCTTTGTCTTGCCTGAGAGCTTAACTGCACAAGCCAATTTGCGCAGTTTATTCCTGGCGTAATATGTGGACGGCAAAAAGGTATCCCGTGCAGTTCTAAAAGCTGCTAAAGATTGGACTGTGCATTTCTTAGTCTTGCCTGTGCAGCTGGAGTTTGTAGCCGAAGTGTTAAAAATTTTTGCCTGTTTTGCTTAAAGAAAATTAAATAAATAAATAATGTTTATTTCCCAAAAACTTATACACAGGTATAATTTTGGACCCCAAACTCCCAAAAAAGGGAAAACTGTGTCATGAGAGTTAGTGCCTTCCCTGCACAATGAAATAATTAATATCAATTACTTTTGTTTCTGATTATTCTCTATGAAAATGCCTCTTCAATTCCAGAGGAAGCAAATTCTTCAAGAAGTTATATGCAATTGGTCTAAAGTCCACTTGTTATTGGTTTTTGAATTGTAGCTATTATGGTATACTAGCTGATACCCGCGACTCCGTTCGCGTGGATGTAGGTTTTTTATAATTCCCGTGGGAACTCTTTGATTTTCCGGGATAAAAAGTAGCCTATGTGCTAATCCAGGATATTATCTATCTCCATTCCAAATTTCAGCCAAATCCGTTCAGTAGTTTTTGCGTGAAGGAGTAACAAACATACACACACACACACACACACACACACACACACATACAACTTTTCGCCTTTATAATATTAGTGTGATAAGCTAGTCTGAGCCTGAGATCTATAAAGTGCACTTTGGCTGTACTCTGAGGCACTTAAAACGAGACAGTGCTATATGGCTGACATAATCTGTCTCGTTTTAACTGAAGCTTATATCTGAGCAAAGTCAAAGTGCTTATGCCCTATAGATCTCTGACTCTATTGAAAAGCCATTTGGTTGTCAGACCTTTTGAGAGTGGAAGAAAATTATTGTCTACTGATTGTTTGGTCGCATCACGTTGTCTGTGAGGCTAGTTTCTTTGAATAGCCTGAGAGTGATTTGATACATGTTAATTTATGATAGTGACTACAAATAAAGACTTTTGAACCTTTGGAGGTAAAACTACGAATCAAATTAAAAAAAAAATTATGTTTCTAGCACCTTCTGAGTGTGCCTTGAATGTGAGAAAATTATCTATTGTCTGTCACTATTGTAGTATTACTTGGTGAGGCTAGTTGTTTGAATAGCTTGAGAGTCAAGATTTAATACTGTTTCTTCTGCATAATATTGTCATCTGTTGGCACCAATGGATGTATTTATTGCTTATGTCACACATAACTCATAAAAATATGGTATTTTTCAATCAAACAAAAACTTAATAAAAATAGTATAAATTAAGATGGTTTGTTTCATTTTAATTTATGCTAGTGACTATAAGTAAAGGTTTTTTTATGTTTTTAAGTTAAAACTCCAATTAAAATTTAAAAAAAAATGTGTACTGTAATAATGTGACAAAATTATCTATTAACCTTTCGCTCACATATTGTCAGTGAGGCTAGTTGTTTGAATAGTCTGAGAGTCAAGATTTAATACTATGTCTCCTGCATAAAATTATCATGTTGTTTCCTATGGATGTATTTATTGCTTATGTCACACATAACTCTTAAAAATATGGTATTTTTCAATCGAACCAAAACTTAATTTCATTTTTATTTATGCTAGTGAAATAAGTAATGGTTTTTTATGCCTTTTAGTTAAAACTCCAATTATAAAAAAAAAAATCTTAGCACCTTGAAACAATGTGACAAAATTATCTATTGATAATTTTGTTAGTGACGCTAGTTGTTTGAATAGTCTAAGAGTAAAGATTCAATACAGTTGTCTACTGCATTATTATGTCTATGGTTATTTATTATTTTTTAATCAAATTTTAAGAGGTTTGGTCCCTCAGTGATCAGGTCACCCCTGTAGAATTAAACCATATACAAAATCATCTTAAAAATATCTTAATTTTCTACGCCTTTGCCCTCTTTATAGTTGCTTTTGTTTAATATTTTTGCTTACTCGGATGCTGGAAAGGCAAGATTGCTGTTCCATATTCGTGTGTTTAGGAGATGTACAAAATCCGACATTTCAGCTTCATTTTGAATCTATTCAGCCTTTATAGCACATCCTCCACTATGTCGCACTCTGCACAGTTAGGAGATGGGGCCTTGCAAATCAACGTTTGGAAACTGTTTAGCGGAATGCGTCTGGATCGAAGCCTATGTCTTATTACCACCTCGGTCCTCGTCATTCAGAAACCATGGTTAACGATACAAAGTTGGTTGTATGGTTGTATACCAAATACCTTTCGACACTGATCGTTCGTCGAAGTATTCGTTCTGTTACAGGATTCCCGGTAAATGTGTTTTTAAAAAAAGATATTATTTATTTCAAGATTTAACCACTTTGAAAATTTACAATTAGTTGGTTTAAAAAAGATAAAGGACCGGTTTCTTATGAGTGGTGTGTACCACTTCCCGTATGCCGATAGACCAGTGGTTCTCAAACTTTTTTGGTGACGGAACCCTTTTGGGAAGCAAACTACTTGATGGAACCCTACAATAAAACAATAGTTTTTAAAAGTGTATTCTTTATTAACAAGCATAATAAAAGTACAATGTAACAGTTAGGTACTAATTATTACTTACTTTACCACATGGCAAATACAATAATAGAATATATTCTATTAAAAAAGAAAAATCTAACTAATGGGAGGTATGAAACTGTTTTTTATTTTTCATCAATTGGTTGATATCAGGTTTGATAGAAGACAGTTGAAGTCTCATATCATGTTCGGCGTCCAGTCTATTCCGATATTTTGTTTTGGTGGCTGCATAGGTTGAGAATCCTGTTTCGCACAAATATGTTGTTGGGAACGGGAGAAGAATATTCAGAGCCATTTTGCCAAGCATTAGATATTCATCACGGATTTTGCACCAAAAATCGTTGAGAGGCGTCGTTTTGAACAGTGACTCCATACTTGTGTCTGATGACATTTCTAAAAGAGATTCATATATCTCGTTTGACATACTTTCGGGCTTTTGCAAGTTGGGTAAAAAAGGATTATGAATCCATGAATTCAGTTTCATTTTTGTATTCTGTTCTTCGGGAAAATACTTTTCAAAAGATGCGCGCATCGAACTGAGATATTGGACCAATTCTTCAAACACATCATCTTGAAACATTTCTGAGTCGTTATCGCTAACAAACTCACTGAGTGACGTAAAGCTTTCTATTTCTTTCTTACCAACGCAAATAATCCAAAAATCTAATTTTCTTTTGAAGGCAGTTATTTTGTTATAGGCCTGAAACACTGTTGTCTGTTTACCTTGCAATGATAAATTCAATTCGTTCAGTTTTTGAAAGATATCCGCCATAAAAGACAATCGGAACAACCAAGTTTTATCATACAAACGGTCCTTCAAATTAAAAGAAGTATCTGCTGAAAAAAACATTTGTAACTCGGCTCTAAGTTCAAATAGCCTTGTTAAAGTTTTACCCCGAGACAGCCATCGCACTTCTGTATGGAGCAGCAGTGTTTTATGTTTGCTGCCATAATCTTCACACAATAATGAAAACAATCGGGATTGTAGTGGTCGTGATTTGATAAAATTAATTATTTTGAGCGCTTCATCCATAACTAATTTTAGATTTGATGGCATTTGCTTCATCGCAAGTGCTTGTCTATGCAGAATACAATGGCTGGAACTAAAATTAGGCGCTTTATTTTTTATTCGTGACACTGCTCCTGCTGTTTTACCTGTCATCGCCTTGGCCCCATCTGTGCAAATGTCAATGCAATTGTCCCAACTGAGATTATTTTCTTCAAAAAATATATAACGGTGGCCGAGGGTGTTATCAGGTTATCGTGGGCATATTTTTCACCTTTTTTACTACTTCGTAGGCGCTTCTAATGATTATTAAGATTGAAGCATGATCTAACCACTGGTAAACCTGGATAATAACTAAGCGGATATGTCAGGATAGCAACCTTTAGATTAACCGAGCTTTCGTGGGCGTACTAACGATATTCTTGGACTATCAAGTGATATTGAACTACCCGCAACTACAAACATGATAACTCTCACTTACTGTACGTGACAACTTCCAGCGTAACTAGGTAAACCTAACCTAACCTACCTAGACCGGCTCCTTCACCCCTACACCGGTCCCAAACCAACCATCTAACCTAATCACCACAATAACAACTCGTTCAACCACCAGTACCACTTTAGGTAACCACTATTCTAAAACCTACAGTTACAGTACGACACTCACACACCGTATCTACTGAGAACCTACTCGCACCGAAGCCAGAACAAGAATGAATCAAAGAGAATATAATCACTACTGGAATGAATCGCCAATCGCTACGCAAATATTCTGATAATAATAAAATGCGAGAGTGAATTCTGAACACAGCAACGCGTGCCGATCAAAATCCAACTCTGACAATGACAGCTAAACAAATATGGCTGCGTTCTTCACGTAACGTTACTTTTCACGGAGTCTATGACATTAAAACCTCTTTTTAATATTGACTCTACGACATATATTTATTTTATTAAAATATTCTTCCCCGGTAGTGTTTGTGAGCAGCGGTGAACACATAATCATGTCTTCTTCAAAAGAACTTTCATATGGATATCTCACGATAACCAGCAAGATAGCCAAACCAGCGACATCAGTCGACTCGTCCATTTGCAAGGCGAATCGTGTTTTTTGTAGACGTGTAACTAGTTCTTGTTTGACGTAGCTTGCCAGATCATGGATTCGCCGTGAAACAGTATCGTTTGATAGCGGCACAGTAGAAAGATGCTTTGCAGATTTTTCATCGAGCATACATTTTGTTATGTCTAATACACATCGCTTTATTCTCAGCGATAGTGTGCGCTTCACCTGCTTGTGCAATGCGATAGCTAACTAAATATGATGCCTCCGTGGCCTTTTCGTTGATAGTTTGTGTTACATGCATCATATTTTTTTGACTGTCCAATAACTGATCTTTTTTACGAACAAAAAATTCTTTATTCTTGTCTTTAGACTCGGGATGTACAGTTTCTAAATGTCGGCCCAATTTGGCAGGTGCCATGGAACTATTAGGAAGCAGTTTACTACATAGCATGCAGGTGAGCCGTTAGAATCAACGAATCCGAAACTGATATATGATTCATTATACTTCCTTTTTTTCGTCTTTGAAACCGTCGAGCTTGACGTCGTGGCATCATCGTTTGGATCGGTGATTGCTATATTCTCCGCGCGTACTGCTTTTGAACATTCATCGTCATTAGAAGATGTTGTTGCAACACGTTTAACACCTTTAGCCAACGTTC
The DNA here is from genome assembly GCF_905333055.1 of Maniola jurtina. Classification (NCBI taxonomy): domain Eukaryota; kingdom Metazoa; phylum Arthropoda; class Insecta; order Lepidoptera; family Nymphalidae; genus Maniola; species Maniola jurtina. The sequence continues at coordinate 3,587,483 of NC_060054.1, read as the reverse complement.
CATTCTTCTTTATTTATAATGTTACACGTTAGGATGGTGGGGTCTAAATAATGCACAATCGTTACTGACGAGGCGCGACGCGCGATCGCCGCTTTTATACATAGTCCTAGACTCGATCTCGAATATTCTCGAAAATACTCGAGTCGGCGCCTTTGATAAACAAAAAGCAAAAATAAAAAGAGATAAACAATAAACAATGTCGACTTTATTATTTGAAGTTAGAGTCGAAAGTCGCTTGTTGACAACTATAGCGTCTATTTCAGAGGCGGCTTTTATCAAAGGAACTGCGCGCGCCCAAGTATATAAGTATACATGTTGATACCAAACTTATGAGATATTGTACCAGCTATTCTAGGTAACACATGTTTCTACAAATACAAATAAATAAATACCTAAATAAATATACCTACGCGCGGCCGCGGAGTCAAAACGTTCGACCAGAGAGAGGTGTTTTGATTTTTTTTCTAAATTCTTGCGGAACCCCTACAGAGGTATCGCGGAACCCTAGGGTTCCGCGGAACACACTTACGGCCAGTTTCTTCATGAACAACTAAAGTAATCAGTAAAAGTATTAACTTTTACTTGACCATTACTGGAGTTTAGGTAAATGTGTTTCTTCATTCAAGCAACAGCTAAAGTAAAAGTCAAAGTAGTTGCCATTACATACACGTCGCAGTTTCACTAAAAAGTCGTGGCGAGTTTTTTTTACACATGGCAGCATCGTAATATCACTGTCAATGTGTCAGTGTCAATTAGATGGTGCCAAAAGTACTTTTAAAATAAAAATTCGTTTTTTTCTTACATACTGATTTAAAACCGTCCCCGGCCCCGCATGCCTCGCTTCGTTGCGTTCTCCGCGTCGGAAGAAGAGGATGCAGAAATAGATTCTTCTTCTTCCGAAGAAGATTCGGCTTCCCATTCTTCTTCACCGCCTTCATCTTTTATAACAACCAGATCTCCTATTTGTGGTGGTTCGATTTTGGTACGCCACTTATAACGCTGCTGAAGGGTATGTAAAAACTCTGCCGACCAGCGTTTCCAGAAGTGTTGCGTCATTCTCTGAGCTAGGCGCCACCTATCGAGGATAGATAAGTGTGTCTCTTTGTAATTTTGTTCTGGTACCAACAGCAAAGGCTCTCCTACTAGGAAATGTGCAGGCGTAAGAGGCGTCAAATCTTCGGGATGATCGCTCATTTGATACAGAGGGCGAGAATTCAGGCAGGCTTCTATTTGGTACAGCAACGTTGTGATTTCTTCAAATGTTAGAGTCGAGTTTCCAACTACTCTGGCCAAACAAGTTTAAAATATTTATTATGATGGAGCTTTTCAGAGACGAAAATGTGGACGTAAACTTGACGTCTAGGTATGTTATCAGCATTTCAATATTAATATCATAGATATGTAATTAATATGTATTGTAAGACCTAGGTTTTACCAAAGTTTTTATCAAAATTCAAGGTTTGGAATAAGTTTAGTTGCTTTTTCATTAGAATACTTAAATACTTCTTGGATGAATGACTTATTGCACAAGATCTTATATTACACTAAATGATGCTCGCGGCTTCGCCCGCGTGTATATCGGTTTTTTGAATCCCTTAGGAACTCTTTGATTTTCCGGGATAAAAAGTAGCCTATGTCTTTCCCCGGGATGTATCCCAAGTCTGTACCTTTCTTTATAATCGGTTCAGCGGTTGGGCCGTGAAAACGTAGCAGACAAACATACAGACAGACAGACACACTTTCGCATTTATAATATTAGTATAGATTAGTGGCGTAAAGGCTTTAGAGTGTCTTATTTAAATATATATTATTGTTTTATTATTTACAGTGAAAGAGCTTCGAATTTTACTAGTACCGAAATTGAAAAATTACAGAAATTAATTAACAAGCATAAAAACGTATTATTAAATAAAAAAACAAATGGAGTTCTAATTAAACAAAAAGAGGAAACTTGGGAGGTGCTTGCCAAAGAATTTAATGCGTCCAGTAATACCTATCCCACCAAAAACATTTCATGTAAAATGTTGCCAAGACTCACAAGTTCATAATGCTTTCACTGTTAAAAAGTTATGAGATCTCTAGTAGAGCCAAGCCCCTAGCTGAGCTTAGAATTGCGCTGCCCATGGGACCTATCCCAAGTCCAAAGTATATAGCTCTTAAATGCTCTTGAGTATATCACATTTATAACAATAAAGAACAAATAACTCTACTTACAAGCTCTGATTTTACAAACCCTAAATCTTGGTTAAAAAAGGACGGCTTGGCCGTTTAATGTTCGTGGTACTTTTATCTGATATGACATTTAAGCCCGGAATAGCTTGTGCGACAATCATGAAGAATAATATAAATTAGTAATTGTCGAACAAACTATTCCTTATGACCTTAATATTATAATATGTTATGACATGTAATAGTTTCACGAACATTAAACGGCCAAGCCGTACTTTTTTAACCAAGATTTAGGGTTTGTAAAATCAGAGCTTGTAAGTAGAGTTATTTGTTCTTTATTGTTATAAATGTGATATACTCAAGAGCATTTAAGAGCTATATACTTTGGACTTGGGATAGGTCCCATGGGCAGCGCAATTCTAAGCTCAGCTAGGGGCTTGGCTCTACTAGAGATCTCATAACTTTTTAACAGTGAAAGCATTATGAACTTGTGAGTCTTGGCAACATTTTACATGAAATGTTTTTGGTGGGATTTCATTTCTTTTTGGCAGGTGCCCTAGATTTTTTTTTGGATCTATTTTTTGTAGGTACCTACATCATTTTCATGGCCCGCTCTCTATCGTTACCTCTTTTTTTAAAAGCTTTTATTCCACTTGCAATGTATGTAACTATGTTTGTTTGGGTGGAATCTTGCAACTCAATTTTAAAGCAGATATATCAAATTTCAGTCTTTTAGGACTTCAGGAAACACATTTTTTAAATGTACAGACTGGGAAAAGTTTATTTTCCTGTTGTTTGAATGAAATCCCTAGCCTACATACCAAATTTCAGTCTTCTAGGACTTAGGGAAGTACTTTAGAACTTTTGACTAGAGGGGTTTGGAATGGCAATAAATCTGAAACCATAACAGGTAGAGAATTGATACTTGGTACGTTTGATAAGTCTGTCAAGGACATATTATCCTGAAAATATCAGCATTCTAGCGATAGACTTTACAAATAATTTGCTTCCCCCATACGTGGGAGTGGAGGGGGAAAATTTTGAATTTCTTAATTTTCCTGTAGTTTGTATGCAATTTCTAGTGTACACACCAAATTTCAGTCTTCTAGGACTTCGGGAAGTACCCTAGAATTACAGACTAGAAGTTTTGACTGTCAATAAATCTGAAACTATAAAAGCTAGACAATTGATACTCAATGCGTTTAATAAATCTGCCAAGGACATCTTATCCTGAAAATATCAGCATTCTAGCGACAGAATTTACAGATTTGCTTCACCCATAAGAGGCGTAGAGGGGGGGCATTTCCAATTTCTTAATTTTCCTGTAGTTTGTTGTCAATTTCTAGTCTACATACCAAATTTCAGCCTTCTAGGACTTCGGGAAGTACCTTAGAGGTTTTGAGTAGAGGTTTTGATGATCATCAGTGAGGGACGAAATCGGCGTATTTTAGGTATCAACAAATCTGTAACCATAAAAGCTAGATATGTGATACTTGGTATATTTGGTAAATTTGCTGAGGACACCTTATATTGAAAATTTCAGCTTTCTAACGTTATCCAGACCGAAGTTATGGCGGGTCGAAAATACGGCGAAACACTTCGAGAAAAAGGTACGTAGCGCCCCGGCCGCCATTTGGCTCGTCTTGGCGGGGGCACTGCCGTGCCCCCTGATAGAAGTGTTAAGCAATTGAAATGTAAGTGGGAGTACATAAAAAAAAGTGCAAGGAAAGAGGCTGGGAGAGTAAACCGCATGCGTCGGCAGACTGGTGGAGGACCACCTCCTCCTCCATTATCTGCAACGAGTGAATGGGTCTCTGGAATTCTGAAAGAGTCTGTGTCCGGGATTGAGTCTCAATATGATGGAGATGTCTGCAGTGGCATAGTGGTTGAACCACCTCCAACATCAGTTTATGCAGAGATAAATGTGATGGATATAAGTCAGGATGCTGTAGAAGTACAGGATGTTGTGAAAGAAAATATAAAACAACAATCTTCCCCAGTTATGAGTGCTACATTTAAAAGACATGCAGCGAGGAAAACATTAAATGCTACTCCACATCAAACCAGGCAGTCATTTTTGGAATTGGCGAAAATGAAAAAGGAACTTGTGCAACTTAAAACCAAAAATATCGAAAGGCAGGACGAAAGTTCTCTAGTCCATCTGAGAGAGGAGAAATGTCGGTTAGAGATGGATTTGTTAAAAAAAGAGGAACAGCGTAAACAGGAACTACATGAATTGCAAGTTCTAAAAATGAAATTAGAAATAGATATTTTAAGAAAGAAAACAGAATAATGTATCTTTTTCTAACTTCATTTTAAGAGCTTTTTAGCAATTTGTGTATTTCATATTAGAATAAATAGTACCTTCTTTGAATATATTATTTGACTGACATATACAAGGTGCCGATTAATACCATTATCACCTCAGTAAACCAAGGTTATGGCCGATGTAACTTTTACATGGAATTTTTTATTATTTCATTTCATCATGGTACTTCGTTTATTTTATTTTACATTGTACAAATGTGTTTATCAGATCACAATTAAATAGCATAGGTTCATATGTATCGTCATTTAATATGATATTATAAATACGCTGAAGATATTTGAAGAAAACAGAATAATGCTGAAATATATTTATTATAAAGTTTTTATTTAGGTATAATAGGTTTTCAAATACATATCTATATATATTACACACAGTTATCTTGTCAATTCAATCTGCAGCTAATCTGAAAATAATGAAATTGTGATTTACAATAATACTGTAAGGCATCTTTTCCATTACACGGTTGTTCAAACGTACGGTGTGTAAGCCGTACGGTTGAAAAAACGTGCTAGCTTGTACATGATACGGCAAAATCACCGCGCGAGACATTGGTAAGTACTGGCTAGTAGCGCTTTTTACTCGGGCTGTGTAGGACGTGCTGCGTCATGAATTTTCTTACGAAAAAAAAGATTATAGTTGCTTATTACATATATAGGAAAAAGAAAATAGAAAAAAAAGGGAAGTAAGGTTTTGGATACATCCGATTTTAGAAAAAAGGGAGGAATATGGCGCGTTTCATACACTTGTCAAGAATCAATTGAGAGAAGATGAAGACAAGTTTTACAGTTATTTTAGAATGCAGAAAACTACATTCGACAACTTGCTCCAAAAATTATCCCAGGAACTAAAACATCAAGATACTTTTATGCGAGAGAGTATATCGCCCGCAGAAAGATTGGCTGTAACTCTGAGGTAAGTAGGTACAAAATTAAATGACATATTTTAGTTTAAAATTGTTTATTGCACACAAACAAAATTATTACATGTAATTGAATTTTAATAATTATTAATTTAAGAACAAGTAAATCAAAAAATACACTACGCTGAAAATGCTACTCAAGTGCGGTACTAAAATCGAATTCGTCTTCAATAGAAACTTGAGAATCTGCCGAGATACTTTCCGCATTTACACTATGTACAGATAATTGTGATTCGGGTCGGTAGTGGATTGGCTCTAAACCAGAACCGTGTCCAAAATCATGAGAAGACGTCTGTGGACGACTTATTCCATAGCTCGATCTAGCAGCTGTAGAATATCCATATGTTGACGATTGCGCATTTGAGGATGCTGTACCACTTAAATATCCTTGATGGCCTTGATCCCATTGGTTTCTTGATGTAGGTATATACTGAGTACACTGTCTTTGTTGAATATTTTTAATTATTGAAATTACTTGAAACTGAAAGTCTATCATATTTTCATCACTGAACTTGTCAACTGTATCAGCGATTCCCATAAAAAAGTTCATACTACGGCTTTTCTTTTTCTCATCTCGTTCTGCTGAATCCATAAACTTCATAAACCTAATGTCAACTTCACTTAGTTCATTTTTTCTTTTTTTTTTAGCCCTTTGCGTCTCACTCCGTTCAGTGTATCCCGAGCTTGATTGATTCGGGACTGCACTATCAAAATTTTCATTACTGAGGCTAGAATCATGAACATGTTCAGTCATGTTAGAATCGGTCTTGCGATGCTCAACATTTTTTTTTAGGAACATCATTTCATCATAGAACATATATTTTCTTATTTTTTTTGCTGAAGAACCAGACTTACATTCATTAATTTTTTTGTCATATTTTATCCAGCTATCTTTCATATTGGTCCACTTCTTCATCACCATTTGCCCTGAAAATAAATAAATAATAATTATTAAATTCAAAATTTATGAAAACCCCCGACCTAAACTGAATCGACCCCGACCTAAAATGGGGTTTTAGTATTTGAACCTGAACCGTTTTGTTTTATATTTCAGGTATCTAGCAACAGGAGATACCTTTACTGACCTATACTACAGCTATAGAATTGGAATAAAAACCATAAGTTGCATCGTACGTGAAGTATGCCACTACATTTGGTTAGAACTGTATAAAGAATATATGAAAATGCCATCTAAAGAAGACTGGCTACACATTGCAAGCAAATTTCAAGAATCTTCCAACTTCCCGCTGTGCTTAGGAGCGGTCGATGGAAAACACATCAGACTTATTAAGCCAATTGATAGTGGCTCGATGTTTTTAAATTACAAACATTTTTTTTCTATAGTTTTGATGGCAGTAGTAGATAGCGATTACAACTTTATATTTGTTGACGTTGGCGCCTACGGAAAGGAGTGTGATTCCAGTGTGTTTAAAGAGACCCCATTTTGGAAAAATTTAACAAACAACGGATTAAATCTACCCGATGCAACACGTTTGCCTGGAATTGACTACGATTTGCCATATGTGTTCGTTGCGGACGAAGCCTTTGCTTTGCATTATCACTTGCTTCGTCCATTTGGTGGTCATCAGCTTGATCAATTAAAACGTACATTTAACTACAGACTCACAAGAGCGCGAAGATTTGTTGAATGTGCGTTTGGCATTTTATCCAATAAATGGCGAATTTTTCACCGGCCAATGAATGTGTCCATCGATTTGGCAGTTGATATTGTGAAAACATGTTGTGTTTTGCAAAATTTTATACATAAGCAGGAAAACTTTCAGTTTCACAATGCGAGTGAAAATGAGTCCACCCTTGATTCAGAATCGGAACTAATCCAGTTACCTATCACGAATGCAGTTCGCGGAAGTTTGGCGGCTAATGAAGTTCGCAACAGATTTGCACAATATTTTGTATCTAACGAAGGTCGCCTCTCCTATCAAAACAACTATGCATAAGTAAAAAGTTAATAATTAAATATCTGTAACTTACCAAACTTGTTTTTCTCATCACCACTTAAATCTTCAAATGTGGGCTGGAAATGAATAAATATTTCTTTCCAGGAATCATATTTAAGCCGCTTATTTTTATAATCGTCGATGGTCTTATCCCATATTACAGGCCTTTCTTGAATCAACGTAATTAATAATTCTTGATTTATGTTCATTTTATAATAAAATCGCGAAACAGCGTATATAAGCGGTCACGAATCCGTGCGTACGTCCGGCACCGTCGACACACCCCGATAGACTGCCATACAACACTGGTGAAAATCACGCCGTGCGTAGACGCGGCGCGCCGAGGGGCAGTCACGGCGCACGCGGCCGCGGCGCCGTGCCTTGGCGCCACCGTGCATGTCGACAAGCTCATATCGCACCTTTAAAGTAAAACCGTTACTAAACGAAATTATAAAATTTTACAGGAGAGCCAATATTAGAAAAAAGTCACAGTTTTATGTCAATAAAATCTGAGTGCAGGGTTCTTTAAGACATTTAATGAGGTCTTATTATAGATCTCTGTTTACATTATGACACGTGATTTACGAAAGTAATTTTTTTTTATTTACAGTATTATTTATTTTGATTTATATTATTATAGTAACACTTTACCATTAATAATTTGTTCATTATGTTATATTACTATGAAATTACAGTGCAACTGATGTTACTAAATAGAAAACTATTAAAATTTCATAAATACAATAATATTATTTAACATTTAAATTAAAAATCATAAAGTTGGCATTTGTTGTGGTGTTATAATATAACCAAATAAAAAAACATTCCAAAATTAATAGTGTTTTATTATAATTTAAAGAGAGATCCATACAATCATTTGGCATAGTTATTTATTAATCAGTCTTGAGAAATTTGTACATTTAAATCACAGCATGTAAGTATCTTACTATATTAACTACTTGTTATGTATCTTTTTAATTATTTATTCATTAACAATCAGTTTGACGAGGAACAAACCAATTGGAAATAGCATTTTTCTTAATTTAACAAAGTTACAATCACAGCATTATTTCCCTATCCACGAAAGCTGCTCAGGGCTAATCAAAGTTATGTTGACTTGTATCACTTAATTAGAATAATGAGGCAAACCTATTGCCATATATAATGTTATATAAAAAATCTCGTAAAAAACTTAAAAATAATGTTAAGTACTCATTGTTTTTCTAAATCAATAATCATCAATAATAAGTTGTCTTATTACAATAACATCCCGTTTTAGTATTGCTAAAACAAGATGCTGTTGTAATATGACAATGCGTAACTCTGTGGTATTATATTACTGTTAATTAAACTCTTTAGGTCGCTGTTTTTTCTATCACTCAATTTTAATCTGGACTGATATAAAGGCTTCAACTGGAAATCTTGAAGATCAGTGCTAGTACGTGTTCGAGACGAACGATTGTTACGGAATTGTATTTCTTTGAAATCTGTATCTGAGTAGGAAGTTTTATAATAAATGCCAATGTGGTTGGAATCTTGATGTTTTTCAAATTTCATTATTTTAATGTCACTCATTCTAACTGTTTCGCCTTCAGTATTTTTTGAAAATTGAGCACCGCATATCTCTGTAAGATTTTTTATATCAACAAAGTCTGAATAGCACATTTCGGTAACATTGTAAGGATTGCCTTTCTTTCGTGCAGTTCTGATAATGGCCACGTATTGATCTGGTGTGTACACAGGACCAGAACGTAAGCACTTTTTAACGGCTTTTTCTATCACAGAGTGAACGGAATCGTTTTCATTTTGTGTGTGCCCACTAATTAAATATTTGTGCGTAATAGACTTAATTTTCAGAACAGATAAGGCATATAAATACATAGAAAACATAAACTTATTCTTTTGCTGACCACAGCAATTATCAGAATAAAATGTGATTCGTAAATTATTGTCATTTACTTCTGATGCCCTCTTTGTCAAATACTTCCAAACACACGTTGCTATTTCATTAGCTCCTCTTAATGCCTCGACCTCGCTCCAGACAAAACAATCACAATAGTCTTTCGCTAATTCACTTATAGTAAAATTACAAACATTGAGCTTACACTTGTAATATAAAGTAGAAACATCTCCTTTTGGAAGAGGCAACACTGCCTGGAGGTCATAACAGGCAACAATGTAGTTTTCCTGAACCATTGTTTTGTCATATGACTTTTCCTGGCGACATAATTCTTTTTCAAGCTGGTGTTGGTCGTGTCTGTTCTGTAATTCTATTGTTTTATCAACAGCGTTTTTAAAGCTAATGCATAGTTCGCACTGGTCTTTTTTAGGTGTGTGAAAGCCAATGTTGTAATCTTCATTAAACACTTTTCTATATGTATGAATTTTAGCAGCTTCAACACCATCACTCAAGCATTGTGTTTGGTAGTCGGTATAAAGATCTGTAAGGTTTTTACCCCCATCAATAAATTCACGAGTTGTTTGTTGTCTTAGGTAATGAGATTCAATTCTGGGGATTGAGTCTATGTGGTTTTTTATTCCTTTAATTATATCTGAGCTTATTTTGTACTGTTTTCCATGTTTACCCCTTTTTTCTTCTTCAATCGTTCCCGCTTGGTTCTTTTTTGCTATCACAGTTGCAATAGGTCGATTATTAATGGCCAACGTGTTCTTGAAGAATGTTTTACAGATACGATGCTTAATATTGTTAATCTCGAATGAAAATGAATGCTTGGGTCCTCTATTGCTATTATGAACTTTATATTGATACTTAGGTGTAATAACATTAATACACTTTGCAATATAATCTCTTTGTCTAGATAAATCTCCCATTTTCCAATAATTGTCAAAAATAATTTCTCTGTCTTCTTGTTTGATCAATTCGCTGCACTTTAGTCTACATTTTTCCCCACATGGGGGTCCTATCTGCTTCTTTGGCATGACTTTTTTAAACTGGGACACAGAAGTATATTGTTGCCCACTATTACGAAGTCTTTTAGCATCTTGCCTCACGGATGCTTTTGGAAATCCTTTACGTCTTCGTTTGTTCGGAGTTCTGTTATCTTCTGGAGGACCCAAATTATTTTCTTCAACTAGTTGTACAGAAATACTATTTTGAGGAGTTGGGCTAAATAATACACGCCTAGGTGGGGTTGCTGGTACATAATCAGGATCGCAATCTGCCTCATCAGGGGAAAAATCCTTACCTAATTCAGACGCACTAGATGAAGATGATGAAGATGAACTTGTTGATGATGAACTTGAAGATGATTTTGAGCTAGTTGAATTGGATCTTGCTCTACTGCTAGGACCTGGTCTGGTAAGGTCTTCTTCTGGAGTTAATTCTGGAAAACCAGTACCGCTCAAATATGGATTTGGTATTCCGTCATCAACTGGTTGAACATCAGCTTCCATAGTATCACTAACGGACTGTGATAGTGCTTGTTCTTGCAATAAAGAAGGAGATCTACAAGTATCGACAATAATCGGATTTGCATCGCGTGAAAAATTATAATCCAGGTCGTCCATGGATATTAGTTTGGGGTTTTCAGTACTTACGGAATCTTTCTTAGATTCCATAGCCTCCAAAATGCGTGACAAACGTGGGTTCCGTAAATGCGCCATGACCTGAAGCAAGTGGTTTTAATATTATTATCGAATATTTACTATAATTGACATTTTAACTTAAATAAATTTAGTTACTTTAAGTACAGCTTTTATATATATTAGTAGTAAAGTGATACTAAAAGAAATGTGTAACGTTATTATTAACTGTTTCATAAATTATGAAGTAAATTTTAATACTAGACGGAATTTAAACAAAATGTAATATTTTACTTCTAAAATATTTATGCAAATGTACGTTGCGTAAAGAAATAAACTGTGGCTTTTGTTGTACAATATTTCTCCTGGGGTTACTGGGTTTCTCAGAGGAGTCAGTAAGTAACGTTCTGCTGGATACCCTGAATCTCCTAACAAAACATAGTCCCCATACTGGCCACGCTCAAATATTTCTTTAACATTGCTATTGTTGAAAATTGTACTATCGTGTGATCCTCCAGGCCAACGACAAACTATGTTTCTAATTTTTAAATTTGGATCACATATTGTTTGAACATTGTATGAAAAAACACCTTTCCTATTTCTGTACAACTCCGCTGTTTCACCTCCTGGAACAGATTTTTGTAAACAGTTTCATAATAGGTAGGTTTTATATAGGTTTGTATCCTACTATTATAAATGTGGCTAAGGATATTTGTTAGTTAATCACAAATAAAAGACACATTTTATTAACTTATCACTGTTTTACCTATTATATTTTCTATTTTCACCTATTATTTTACCTGATATGAATAAATATTACATACCTGGTGATACAATTGCTATATGTGTACAGTCGATAGCCCCAATTACTTTTGGAAAACGGGCTATATCATAAAATTGGCAAGATATACTTTCTAGTTCTTCGTTTGTAGGCATTTGTATAAACATCCCTGCTTATGAAGCTATAGCTGATGACACTTTAAAAACACATTTACATACTGTACTTTTATGTACACCAGCTATATCTCCAACAACTTGTTGCATCGATCCAGTAGCATAAAAGCGTAAAGCCAGCAATAATTGTTCTTTCACTGATAGAGCTTTATTCCTATAAAAAAGATAAATAGGTAAAATGTCATGTATTCTAATAACAAGTAGTCTAGTGTAGAAATGTACCTACATAATATCTACATTCAGTAAATATGGACTTTTTTATTAATAGGACCTGTGTTTTGTCATAGATATCTACTTAACTACCTACTTATGATATGTATTAGCACGGTAATGGTATGTACAGTATTCCAACTTCATACAAACGGACGAAACGCGAGCTATGCCTACGCACCTCGATGTCGGCAGGCGCTCGACACGCAGACAGTCGCGACTGTGCCGCAGTGACGAACGGGCGGTGTTTTGTTTTTCCTAACAATAACCGCGCGATTTTTTCGTTGTATGTGAAACCCGATCAAAGAAGCCACAATTTCAGCTCAGAATGTCGGTATTTAAGGTACCGGGACTACAATAAGATTAATTCACAAACTTTTTTGATTGTACCCAGCGATGATTTTGTGGAATATATACAAAAAATGGAGAAAATGTTCCGAACTTCATTTAAAACCAAATATATAAATTGTAAAGTAGCTGCAGGTGTCTATAACCAAGTAAAAGATATTTATTCCTTTTTCTCTATCTTGCCCATATTCCCCAAAACAATTTTTGATTAAAAGCTTTATAGGGATGCGGATTTTTTAAACTTTAAAATTTAATAATTCGTAACGTTCGTTTAATTTCCTACGTCTCAGTCGAGGCGCAAATATAAACATGGTTTTTTAATTAAATCTACCAATCAAAAAACAACACGCATTTTTATTGAACATTTCCTATGCAATTCACAAAGTATTTTATTTGTTTATATAAAAAAAGTATATTTACAATCACAAAACTAGATGGCAACACAAAGTAGGCAAATGTAATTAAACTACTGGAGGCGGGCAGCCCTACCGCATGTTTACGTACCGCGCAGCTGTAGGTATTTATTTCAAAGAAACGGCCGAGTTAGAATACTGTATAGATAATATTACCGTGGTATTAGTTAATCTATAGGTATCAACATCAACCTAGTTATTGGTACATAGTAGGTATCTAGCTGGTAAAAGATACAAACTGAAACTAAACTTACTTAACCGTGGTTGACGTCAGCTCATCTTGCAACAATATACTGAGGTATGTAACTGTTTCCTTTGGCATTCTGTATCGGAATAGAAAATCAGCGTCGTCCCATAAAAAATGATCCTTCCGAATATTAAATCTTTTACGCCGATGCGTTAAATAACTTATAATAAGTTCATCATCTGATGAACTTGAACTTTCACTTGAAGATCTTGAAAACATTTTGATACTTTAATTAAGTAGTATCAAATAAAATGATAAAACTCGGTGGAACCGTAAAATACTGTTGAAAAAGTAAATATAACCTAAAAATGTTGACAAATGACAAGTACTGTAGCTTTTACAGCAGCCTATTGAGCAGTAAAAGTTAAAGGTAAAAGCAATAGTAAAGGCAACAGATTAAACTGTGAAGAAACAAAGACCGTTACTTTTACTTTAAGCCATTACTTTGGCTGTTGCTTGCAATGAAGAAACTGGCCGTTAGAGTATAGCTGCGATAGACTGACTTTTTATCATCATTTTGTTATAATGAAGGGAGTGGGGATCATCCCAATTAGAAATAGTCATCGAGAATGCCTACTAAGCCGAGGTGTAACAGTTCCAAGACTTTGTACAAATAGCTTTTATAATAATTAATACTTTTATATTTTTTAATACTTATACAGGGTGGTCAAAAAGTCGTGGATCAAACGCAATAGGGAGATAGAGGAGGTCATTTCCAGCAAAAACTTTTTCTACAGCATGGCCATATTTAAATTGCCCTAAGAGTTATGAATATTTTTGGGTTTTTTAATAAAATACCAGATTCTCTTTCAATTAGACTAATTAAAAAAAAATGAGATAAAAAACAATAAAACAAAAGATGTTGTGTCGTAACTAGATAATGTATCAGCACTACAAACTTTCTTTTGAGGCTCTGGCTACCAAATTACAATAGCAATTAATTTTTTTCCAAAACTTTTAAAGCGTTACCAAAAATTAAATGTCACTTTAAAAGCGCACTGTGAAAAAAAAATGTACTACGGAAAAGTGACCCTGTATCAGAAAAACTTGCTGATTTAATGCCAATTTAAATGAGGTATAACACATTACTCTTTGTTTCGTAATTCTGGTATTATAATCGTTTTTTTCATATCAAGGTGCAAATTTCAGTAGATTAGTTGAACTCAAAATAATTTTGAAGATTATCATGCTGCTAGTTAAACTGCTAGTTTTTTGTACGTTGGAATGCTAGAAACTTCACTGTGCTTGTCACACTTAAAATTTGTGAAAAGAACAGAAACTCTTCACTACCACCACGTGCCAGAACTATCCAGAACGCCCGTCTTGCAAGTAGTTCATCTTTTCTAGGAAACGGATAAAAAAACTATGCCTCTCGTTCACACTAATCATCCTTTCTATTTCCATTGTTGGAATAAGGAAGGATGTGAAAGAGAGGCATAGTTTCTTTATCTTTTTGTTTCCTAGAAAAGAGGGCGTTCTGGGTAGTTCTGGCACGTGGTGGTAGTAAAGAGTTTCTGTTCTTTTCACAAATTTTAAGTGTGACAAGCACAGTGATGTTTCTAGCATTCCAACGTACAAAAAACTAGCAGTTTAACTAGCAGCATGATAATCTTCAAAATTATTTTGAATTAAACTAATCTACTGAAATTTGCACCTTGATATGAAAAAAACGATTATAATACCAGAATTACGAAACAAAGGGTAATGTGTTATACCTCATTTAAATTAGCATTAAATCAGCAAGTTTTTCTGATACAGGGTCACTTTTTCGTAGTACATTTTTTTTTCACAGTGCGCTTTTAAAGTGACATTTAATTTTTGGTAACGTTTTAAAAGTTTTGGAAAAAAATTAATTGCTATTGTAATTTGGTAGCCAGAGCCTCAATAGAAGGTTTGTAGTGCTCATACATTATCTAGTAATGACACAACATCGTTTGTTTTATTGTTTTTTGTCTCATTTTTTTTTTAATTAGTCTAAATTGTAAGAGAATCTGGTATTTTGTTAAAAAGCCCAAAAATATTCATAACTCTTAGGGCAATTTAAATATGGCCATGCTGTAGAATTTTTTTTTGCTAGAAATGACCTCCTCTATCTCCCTATTTCGTTTGATCCACGACTTTTTGACCACCCTGTATAAATTATAATACATAATAATATGTCGGTACACAAGTAAATGGTATACCATCGCTAGCCGTTTCTCTCGCCATCTTATCGACTCTTTCGTTTACCGTTATGCGCCAACATGAGAAGGTATCCATTGTAAGAGTACCCTCTTGTTGCTGGATTAGAGTTAGTAAATACAACCTATAATATTAAATGCCACATACATTCCTCAGACACCGGGGTTTGTGCACCATAGCACATAAAAATATGGTATTTTCAATCAAATCAAAAATGCTAAATAGTATAAATCAAGATTATTTCATTTTCATTTTAATAATGAAAAATTTTTATCGTTATTGTAGCCGTACATCGTATTTGTACCCTTTTCAATCATGTCTGTGGGTGAAAGCTGATAAATCCATGCTCTGCAGGGCAGTCGTGGGCTGCCATCAAGTAAGAACACCACTGTCCACACGGCATAGTGGTGTTCTCAATATGTTTTTTTTTTCATATTTTTTTGGACATTTCTCTTTCTATTTTTTTTTCTTATTTTCTTTAGAACACAATTATCTTAGACTTCTTTTGTCTCAGAATCTAATGAAGATAGAAAAATGCGGTAAAATGGAGTTAAACATTTTAATAGAAAAAAAAGCTACATAAATCTGCCTAGTACAACGTGCAAATGGTGTCTCAGACCGAGAAAATCCGGCGTTATCGTTCCGTATCATTTGACTGTCGGTTACTTTGTAATACTAGCCATATCAATGTTTGGGAGAGAAAAAAAGTACATACAAAAAACCTTCGTTTCTTGATCTCATGGGCTTAGGCATTTTGTAAAAAAACAAATCTTTTTTGGTATTTCTCTTTTTACTTTTATATAATTATGTTGTCCTTTTTGTACCAGTTCTCTCTACTTATTTAGAATTATTAAGTTTATTTGGAATCGTATACACCTTTCATAATATTACTCCAAAAAGGTTATTAGTGTCGTAAGAGTATTGGCAGAAATGTTGGCATATAAAATTCATGACAAGCTGAATCTTCATCTTTCAATAATATGATAACTAATTTTTCTCTGTCGATTTGTTCACTGTACCATTTGGGGATATTTGACTCCTCCGTTTCAATTGATAACACTTTTCTATCACGTGGTTCTTCTGTATTTTGGCCCATTTTATAGCTTTCTTGATTTCTCCACCTAAGAACGGAGTATGTAATTGGATAAACTTAACTTAACACTTTCAGAAAAAAGTTTGTTATTCTTATTGTTTCCTTATTTCTTCAATAGCTGATGATGCCGTGGGTATAATATTGGTTCTTGAGCTCGAATTACCTCAAAAAAAAAAAACAATAGGGTTGTGGTTGAAATTGCGCAGCAATAGCGAGTTAATACCTATAGAATTTAAATATTTCACTACTCTCTTTACATTTTCTATTGGTTTTATCCAGCTTGATAAAGATGGCACTACTTGACCTTTGGCATCTATAAATTTCATTGGCATCTATAAATTTGATTGATTGATTTTAGTATTTTAATACTATAGTCCCATAATTTATGATGAGGTGACGTTGGTGTTACTGCACTTCTATAAACTTTTCTATTTTTTACTTGACTGTAACTTCCATTCACTGTTAAATAGAGATCAGTGAACAGCAAGTGGTCAGTTTCCATAAACTTTTCCATTTTTTACTTGACTGTAACTTCCATTCACTGTTAAACAGAGATCAGTGAACAGCAAGTGGTCAGTTTCCATAAACTTTTCCATTTTTTACTTGACTGTAACTTCCATTCACTGTTAAACAGAGATCAGGGAACAGCAAGTGGTCAGTTTCCATAAACTTTTCCATTTTTTACTTGACTGTAACTTCCATTCACTGTTAAACAGAGATCAGTGAACAGCAAGTGGTCAGTTTCCATAAACTTTTCCATTTTTTACTTGACTGTAACTTCCATTTACTGTTAAACAGAGATCAGGGAACAGCAAGTGGTCAGTTTCCATAAACTTTTCCATTTTTTACTTGACTGTAACTTCCATTCACTGTTAAACAGAGATCAGGGAACAGCAAGTGGTCAGTTTCCATAAACTTTTCCATTTTTTACTTGACTGTAACTTCCATTCACTGTTAAACAGAGATCGGTGAACAGCATGTGGTCAGTTTCTCTGTACTGTTGTTTAAGTGCCCCTAATTCTGCAAAGAAAGTAATACTTATATTACAAAAATGAACATTGTAATGGGTGTTTAGGTCCTTTTTGGAAAATTCTAAACAAGACTGGATCAGAAGGCTTTCTTATCTGCAATTTTGTTAAATAATTCCACCATAGAGTAATATTAGTAAAAAGTCGTTTAAAAGGCTGGTATAACCTGCTATACACATCCCAGAGTTTACACGCTACAACTTCAGCTGTGTACAGTAAAATGATACTTCAGGTCACTGGTTATATGGTTGTTTATTTATTAACTCGTATACAACTGAGTACAACAACGATCAACACCGCACCTGATACTACATATATGCTTCCGACGATCGCGACGGTCAGAAATTACAGCGCGACGTAATTGTGCAACAACGCCATCTATCCGCGGTTGTGGAAACCAAACATATATGTACTTGTTCACGTTGGAAAGCGCGGGCGCGGCGGCGGGTGCGGGCCCGGAGAAGTGGCGAGTTCGTGTTCACATTAGCCGCCAGGCGTTTGCGCGAGTGTGACGTGTTGTCAGAGATTGTAAACATGGACGACGATCTTTTATTTTTAACCGAAAATTCATATCTAAAGTGGGAGATGTTAAAAATTAGAATTGGTGTGCACGAAATTAATAAAGAAAGAGAACAGTATGGTGAATTTCATACTTTATATAGTAATTTGAGAGAACATCCTTCAAGATTTTTTGGATATACCAGGATGACAGTCAACTGTTTTGATTACATATTGGATTCAATAAGGAGTGAGATTTCAAAAGTAGACACAAATTTTCATAAAAGCATAAAACCCGAAGAAAGACTATTTGTAACTATAAGGTGAGTTTAAAAAAAAAAGAATTTTCGTAGTTAATTATATTTAAAGTTTAATTTCCATAATTTGATGTGTTATATTCGTAACTATTGTAACTATGGTAAGCCTGGGACGTGAAACTATTCATTTCATTCATAACAACTTCTGTAATTTTGTTTCTCGTACGTAATTTTTGCATAGGAGTAAACTCCTTCATGTACGGCAACAGACTTTTAAAAAATAACAGGTCTTCGCAATCTTGTTCTTGCCTTTCGCTGCTTTGCGACAGTTTAATTTGTAATAATTCCAACTTTTTCTTCTTTAATTCCATGAATTCCTGTCTTACATCTTGTGCACATTTACGTTTGGTGCTCGTATATTGTGTACTTGTAGATGAACCAGCTATTGACTGGGGAGTTGGGGACCGTTCATTATTATCACTACAGTTTCCATCAGCAGTTTCATCTAAATTGCCTTCATTTAATTCTGGGGTAACGTCATCTTTTATAAACTGCATCATTTGAAAATATGGCCACATTGAAGTGTTTTGATCAGTTCCAGCATCTCCAGAACGAGAAACCGGAATTTTTTTAAACTCTTTCATAAATTGGTCCCGAATATTCTTCCATTTTTTTCTTAAAGCCTTTTCTATAAAAATTAAATATTGTTTAGTGTTGATGCCTTATATAATTTTAGTAGGTATATAAAGTAATTAGTATAGATATATTTAAATTTTACGTAATAATTGTATTTTTTTTATATGTTTCAGATATCTTTCCACTGGGTTGGCATTTCGATCTTTGGCTTATAGCTTTCGTTTGGGTGTTAGTACAGTGTCTGAGATTGTTTATAGTACCTGTGAAGCTATTTGGAAAAAAAATTTGAATGTCCACATGCCACTGCCATCTGAAGACCAGCTTAAGCATATTTCTTCAGATTTTGAGAAAATGTGGAACTTTCCTAACTGCATTGGCAGCTTAGATGGTAAACATTGTAGAATTAAACGACCTAAACGATCAGGATCGGCATTTTTTAACTACAAGCATTATTTCTCTATTGTTTTGCAAGCTGTGGCTGATGCGAACAAAAGATTTTTAACTATTGAAGTGGGAGGTAGAGGAAAGCAAAGCGACGGCGGTACATTCAACGCCTCGTCCCTGAACCGGTTACTCGAAAGAGGCGCATTCAATATTCCAGAACCAAGAACATTACCCAATTCTAATATTACAGCTCCATATGTTATAGTAGCCGATGAAGCTTATCCTCTTAAAGAGTATCTTATGCGTCCATATCCACAAAGAACATTGAATCAAGAGAGAGAACATTTTAATAATAGATTGTCAAGAGCGAGAAAAACCGTGGAGTGTGCATTTGGAATTTTATGCAATAAATGGCGAGTTTTGTTAAAACCTATTGAAACTGATGTTAAACATGCACGCCTGATTATCAAAACCGCTTGCTTATTGCATAATATTGTAATTGATATAGATGGTTACAATTTCAATGATGAGTTAACAACTGAAACTCAGCACCAAAGGCGACAAACTGGAAGAAACAACAATCCATCAAATCGAGCTAAACAAATTCGGAGTTTATTCACGAAATATTTTTGGGAGAACAATCGTTTAATATATACGTCGCCATCTTTGTAATATATTTTTGTATCTTTTGTAGTCTGTCATAATATTCCTTTAGAAAAATAAAAAGTTAAAAATAGGTACCCACAATATTTCATTTACTCACCCTCCATTTCAGGAAACAATTCCGCAATTTCCTTCCATAGCTTATTGAGAATATTTCTGTTCATATGATGCCTGTGTTTGCTTTGCCAAATCGGAGTTCTAGCCTGAACAGCACTAATAAACTCTTCTGTATTGAAAGACATGATGGAGACGTGCTACCGTTTCTAGCGACAAGTTCATACTGGTTGAACTTACCTGACGTCGCGAGTGAATCGCGCGCTCCGCCGCTAGTTCGACGTAAACACACACAAACATCTCACGCGTTTGATATTGCCGCGAGCGGCGCGCGCGCGCCAGTCGCTAGCTAGACCGCACGTGCGTTTCGTATGTGAACACTTGGATATTACGCCATATGTTTGATATTTCGTGACCGCGCCCGCCACCGCGCCCGCGAGTCAACGTGAATGACTACTATGACTACGAATTTTATAAAACATCTTAGCAGATTGTACACAGAGCAACTCTAACAGATTTACGAAACACTTGGTACAATGTTTCACCATGATCTACGGTATTTGTTCATGGGATGATAATTTAGGCACCGACTTAACACCTCTGTAACCAGAAGGCTACAATATGGTCCCAAGTTGCAGTATCCTTGGCATTCATAACATATTTAAAAAAAGTGAGTAAATTATTTCTAATTATTCCTTTTATAAAATGGAGCGGGTCATATAGAGGAAAAATTTTCTCATTTCCTATTGCAAATGTTTTTTAACTACAAAAGAAATCGGCCAGAGGCTACTTATATTTTTTACAATGCCTCTAATCATTAACACTAGGACATTTTTTAACTGATCTTTTTTCTTTTTAACATTTTTCTTATCATAAGAAACGGTGCAATAGCCATCTCATCAAACATATTTAAGGCTGTATTTTTTTCTACTTTCTGTTTCAAATGTTCAAATAAGAACTCATTGATACCGGGTTTCAAATCTACTTTATGCAACTTTTGCAGAGTTCTTCTGCTTGCCAAAACACGTAATATTAATATGTTACTCGGTAATCGATATGCCTTAGGTGATGGTTTGTGTAAAAGATTGGGATTTTTTGGGAAGGATACTTTATAGTCTGTTCACACTTCTATTGGGTTTCTGTTAAATCTACTGACTCGAGCTCTTAAATCAATAGATAAATCATCTGAAAGACTTTCATGAGTTTTATTTGTTTTCTCATTTCGCTGAACAAGTTAATGGTTGTCACTCCAAAGACTAAAAGCTGGGACACACCAAACGCGTATGCAGCACGTAAGCGTAGATGTAGCGCGTACCGTGACGTTGTAATGTAACTGTATGAGATACATACCGCTTGCGTGACGTGAACGTTCGCGTAGACGTAATGCGTGCTGTCATGTCTATGGATTCACGCGCGTCACTACGCGCGTGGTCACGTGTGCGTGTTTGGTGTGAATCGGCTCTAAAGTCTGACTGTAAAGTAAAACGCTCCACATAGTACGCACTGCTTTCCCCGATCACGCCAGCTCCCATCCCGATCCCTATCCGCTCCGCCCGCGCCCCCCCGGGGAGAGAGAAGGATGGGTTCCTTCCGCGGGCAACGCTGCGGGCGGGGGACGACCGGGCGCTTCCGCCGGAAGGGAGCCCCGTGGACACGCTATGTATTCCCCGCCCAACAGAGAGGCCGCTGGGTCCAGGGACCGCCTCCGTGCAAGGCGGAGCGAGGCGAGGTGAGGCGGAACCCGGCCGACGGCAGCCATGATTGACCCAGGTTGACCTGTCAGCTAAAATGCTCCCGGAGAGTCTCGGCGAGCGAAGCCGCGAGCTGGTTCGTTAATTCTATCTGCGCATTCTATTTTGTTCTTGCAATCTCACGCAGTTATAGCATCGTGGCGTTGGTATGTTGAGGGTTCTGCGTTGCCCGTAGGCAGCCACTGCGCCGGCGGGCAACGCTGCGTTCCTTCGTCCTTTTTCGCCGCGCAAAGTGCCTATATTTGGGATTTTCAGTCAAGAAATTTATAGTACTAGGGCAGAATTGTCAGTTGGAGACCGTTCCACCTTGTACGCTTCTGGCAGTGATACAAACAGAGATACCTACTTATTAATAAATCAACTGGATAATCACGGGAGCATTGAAGGATACGATTCCACAGGGGACCGAGTGTGTGGCGATAACCCTCACAAGGTGGTCCAGCAGCTTCCTCATCATATCTAAAGTGGGTGAAAATCTTAAAGCTTTAGAATAAATCTCATTCCAAATGTCCAATCTTTCTTGCAGAATGATTCTGCAGGTTTGCTATTGAACTGAATATTTTATAACTCCATACAGAACCACTTTGATTCAGAGCTAGGTAAATGAATGAATGACAATTATTGAGGCGCGGTTCTCATGGTTACATCTTTTTGCGTAGTAGTAGGCCGTTGGTGATAATTATTATTATTATGATAATATTATTTGTACGGTATTGCTGGAAATGTGGATGCGGTGGTCTATGAAATATATTATTAGAATTCGGTGACCAAGGCTATCTATTATGAAATGGGCTATTTGTTGGCCTATTGATAAATTGCGAGTTCTTTAATTTGTGTCGCTGTGAGTTAACTTGTTGCGAGTACGGATTATTCACATTTTGCGCTGGTTTGTTCTGTGGGGGTTTTCCATTGTGGTTGTATTTGATTAATTACGCGAGGAGCAGGTAAATAATTAGATAATTTTTGTTTAATGTTATAAAATCTCCCTTCTGCTTCTTAATTGTAACACTTTATTAACCGTTCAGTTGCTAACAAAGATTTGATCGTGATAAGGCAAACTATTTCTTAATGAATTTTGCGCAGTATTATAATATGTGGAGTTCCATAATTTCGTTGATTAAATCCTGTATAGTGGGACCGTGCTGTTAGTTTACTTTTTTTAAAAAATAATTTTTGTTTTAACTCGAATACTAAATTCTCCCTACTAAGCTTACGTTTCACATTATGTAATTCTACTAATAATGTATTTAATTCTCTATTATCGGCACACTCTACTTTTAAAGTATTCTCTATGATTTCCCAGTTAAAGGAATGGTTTATCATAGAAACGATAATTGCAGCCCTTCCTTCAAGCTTCGTTAACAGTAACATAAAATTCTGTGGCGTATTGCCTCCTACTGCTAATAAACACTGTCGTGCATTATTCAAATAATTTTAAATGGTAAATGGGTCCCCATTATAATTCTAAGAATAGGATATTTGGTGTGGAATAAAAGAAACAACTTATTGGCTTCTGCACTGCATATGAACAGGAAAATATATATATTAGCCAAATTAAATTATTATAACAAGGAAGTAATATGTCCGTTGCCTAGCACATTTCTTGACACGAATAAAAGGGATGACGCTTTTACTTTTAATACAAAATAAACCGGGCCACCCGCTACCTTGGAAGTCTGCCCTATCTTCTTGAACCGCTAACAACTGGTTGATGTCATCCATAATAATCGGGAATCGAAGGACCGTGTATTGAAAACCGCAGCTTTCTACGACAACTCTAGGCTAAGTTATGGCGCTATTTAATTTTTAAAGATGGCCGGCACTTTAAACGAAACCCCTAACTTTGTCAATATTTGATCAAAACCGCCCGAGTTTGGGCTCGTTGGATAGGGTTTTTAAACAGCTATTTGAATTTAGTAACGAATTAATTTTTAGACCTACCCCCGATTTATGGGGGTCAAAAAACATAAATTTTAACACAAAAATTTCAATATTTTTTTTTTTAAGTACAATAAAGTAAAAGTAAAACTTTGTGGGCCTTATTCTAGCCTAATACTAATTTTAGAAGTAGGTTGCAGGGTTACTGCACTCTTTTTCGTGTGCTCCGTGAGAACCCCGAATTTTTCAAAAAGCCATATCTTAAAAAGTACTCGGTGAAAAATTTTAAAATTTTGTACATATGTAAAGCCAATTGGAAACTATAGAACTAAATAAAAATATGAGGAGTATTGGACGTAGGTATAATATTTTGCATTTTTGGGAATTTTTGAAAGTGCAGTAACTCAACAACCACTCATCTGTTTTCAACGATCGAAGTATCCGCATGCAGGGCTCGCTGTCCCCCGTCGTATACGGCCGCTTGCAGCACCCTCCGACGCTGTGAACCCGAAGCACGTGGCCACGTGGTGACTTTCTCCGCGCACAGTCGCGGAGAAAATCAAAATGAGGTGTCACCGTGTAGATCTTGATGAAAGGCGTAGACCAACACCACAAAAAGTATATGTTGTCGATCTTAAAACGACGGCGCACGCCGTCAAAGTTTAAAATTTTTTGAAAATTCCAGTTTTTGAGCTTCCAGATTCCAGATTTTCCACTTTTTACAAAAAACTTTTCACCACTGTGTGGCACACAATTTTCCGCAACTTTTAAGGTATATCATTTCAAATTTGGTGGAGAAAAACCCACTAATTTGAATTCTTGATCACTTTATTTGCGGGGCGACTGCGTAAACACTCTGAACGCGTGCGCTTTCAGCTGCGGGCGCGGGCGAGCTTTTATAAGAGCTGTGTAATTGTTACATTATTTTCTTTAACACCCCGTTTTATGATACTAACAATGTAACATAGTGTTCCCACATATGTAGATATCGGTTATTTACATTATAAATATTGATGTCATTAAACCACGAAATAAATTTAATCATATTGGAGATGTCTCTCAACAAGGTAAAACGTAAACTTATTGAAGAGACCAATAAAATCAAACAAATATGTTATTTAAAAAGCGTTGGAAAATGTTTAAAATTGACTAGCCTCGGTTTTTTAGCACCGCCTGCTCTTAACGCTCTTATGGACTTGATGGATACAGTAAAAGATCTTCTTAAGTTGTCAGAGTTTTCCACAAACGAAACATCATGAAGAGGACTTGCCAAAACCATGAAGAACACTAAAAAGAAAAAACTTGTATTATCCGTTGGTAATTATATTATTAGGGATGTGACATTGTACATGAAAAATCGATTTTTAATTAATCGGGGTTTTTTAGCATGAAAAATCTAAAATTATATGTATATTAATAAATAATCCATCTTGTTATAATATTTGTTTTTTTCCTAATTTGCCAATTAATTTCATAATAAACGCCATAAATATTATATCAATAGATTTATTAATTAAAAATAAACAACCGAAATAGTAAGTTCTTATGTAACCAACACAAATTAAAGTAATAGAACAATCAAATTATAAAAGGTTTTTGTTCAAATTAAAATGTTTTTCTCATAAATCAACAAAATTATTATTCAAATAAATAAAAATTAAATTATTCAAAAACTAGAAATCCGTAGGCAACGAGTTCAGGAATAACAGCTTCGGTAAGCGTTTGGATAATATTCGGCTCCCGGAATTTGTTTATATGGCGCCAGCATAAGCATTCCAATTGGAATGGAAAAATAGCAGTTATCAAATCCAGCAGGAGAAAAAAAAATGACATTGGTACTCATAAGTTGCAGTATAATAAGCGCATTAAAAATATATTAACACAACAAAAAAACTGGAAATATCGATGAAACTTACGCCGATAAAATATCAAGCAGATGATTACAATGCACGACCGCATTCTATGGCTCGAATTTCAATTAAAATCTTGAAATAAAATACAGAGACGTAAACTTTATAACAGTAGTTTCAATTATTATTTTTAAATTGAATTGACAAAGGAATCACCAAACCAAAAAAAAGGAGTTTTTTTTTGTAAGTATGTTTATAGTAATTAGTAATATCACTAGTGTAATTGGGCTATATTATGTCCGTTCTAATTAAAGAATAAATAAATAAATGTGATGTAAAAAAAGGTACGTAAGAAAAGAGGTGACCAGGGATGCTACTGGAGACAACCCGCCAACCACCCATGGCCCCACCATCCTCGCGGTTATATGGGCCGAAACGCGGGAGGACGCCCGTTCGGTACTTCCTTTCCCGGGGCGCCTTCTTGACTCCCTACAAATTATTTTCTCTTTTACCTCCTTGTCCCTATCAGTCACTCTCCCCTTTCTGGGGCAGACGGCACAGACACAGCGGATTCCCGTCGCCGATCGTGGTGTCTCCTGTTTTCCACTTCCTCTCTAGTATTCGCGATTTCATCGTCCATGCTGTTGTCGCTCCCCTCCTCGATGCTGGTAGAGTCCTCCTCGTCGGCACGCTCCTCCTGGATTTCCTCCCCTCCGCGTCTCCCTCTTTGACCTCGCCGCTGCACTTCCGAGCAGCTCCTTCGCTTGTGCCACGCGTGCGCGAGCTCCCGCAGTCCTCGAAAGTTCACCTCCGAAGAGACCAGGTCCCGGTAGTACACCGGACCCGCCTCCGCATGCACCATCCCATTCAGCATCTTGCTCCGGAGATCCTCGTACAAACTGCACTCCCACAGAACGTGGTGCGCATCCTCATCACTCTCGCCACATTCACACAAGCTACTGGGGACAATAGGGATGGTAGTTATCTACACTGGACAGCAAATAAACCGGGCCACCCGCTACCTTGGAAGTCTGATTAGATTTTCTCAAAAAGTATAAAACTTACAACTATCAAAATTATACCTGCAGAAAGTGCATTTCATGATGATTAAAATGAATGGAAACTCATTGCGATTAATCAATTAATTAAGTGTTTATTAAGGATTTTAAAAGGAAGAGTCGTTTTCCAGCCATGTTAATCGTTAGTAATCATGAAATGAAAACAAAAATTGAAGCCAGAAACAAAGATAAAATTAAAAAAAAAGTTTTTGGTCAGTATTCAGTATTCCCTCCCCTTGCTCGGATAACTGCCAGCATCCTCGTATTCATCCACCTCACGAGCCTGACGATGAAATCTCGAGGAATTGCCTTCCAATACTCTTCAATTGCAATTCCCAGCTATGGAAGCCTTGTTGGAGCAGGTATTCGGGCTCGAACCCGACGTTTCAGCTCATCCCATAAGTGTTCTATCAGATTCAAGTCCGGGCTTCGAGCTGGCCAGTCCATTGCACGAATGCCCACGTCGCATACATACTAGTGTTGTTATGGATATCCATATCCGTAACCGAATCTATCGGATATCTGAAATAAAAAAATATCCGTAACCGTAACTGAATCCGTAATAAATGTTTTGGATAGTTTCGGATAGGGTAGAGTCTAACTAAATACTACACTCGTACGAATTAACTGTGCACTCCGCTGGAATGCGACACCTTCATCAGTTCACATTTTACAGTTCCTTAAAAAATTAATATCCGTAACCGAAACTATCGGATAATCCGAAATAATTTAATATCCATAACCGTAACCGAAACCGATATTATTTTTTACCAATATCCATATCCATATCCGGATCCGAAATTATATATCCATAACATCCCTAATACATACTGGGTCACCACATGAATAACAAAATATAATCATTTATAGTTTACTTACCTTAGGTTTAGGAAAACAAGAATCCTTTAGTAAGAAGCAAATAAAGAAGTTTAATTAATTAATTCTGGAAAATTATCATTAATATGTTATGAAATTTTCAGTGCATTCGCCCAACCACATCAAGAATACATTCAACAAATTTCCGCAAGTTCCGGTATTTATTTTGATTACCTGGGAAACGTAAAGATAAATGAAGGACAATTGAATGTTTTAATCCCATTGGATATATCTTTTGTAAAACCACATATTGAGAACATCAACTTAGTAATTAATACAGTTAGAAATACTTGCGAAAGAACTTCATTGAACAAAGAATGTTACAACATTTTCGAACCTTTAGTACTACGATACCAAGATATAATAAAGCAATTCTCTGCAATATCTCATCTGTTAGATACGAAAAACAAACGCAGTGCCTGGTTTGCGGGAATCGGTTCAATAATGAAACATATTTTCGGAACTTTAGACGAAGATGATGCAATAGTTTTTGACGAAGCAATAGATTCCTTATTAAATAATGAAAAGAAAATGTCATCATTAATTAAAGAAAATATTCTAGTTACGAACTACATACTTAATAATTTTAATGAAACATTAATGAAAATCCAATTAAATGAACATCTTTTGAATGAAGCTATTTACAAATTCTCTTCGAGAATGAAAAACTTTTCTATCGCTATAGATAAAATTCAAATACAGTTAGATATTAATGGCGTGTTTAGCAACCTTGAAATGTCTATACTTACCTTATCATTCCAACTTGAAGATATAATAAATACTATAATGTTTAGTAGTCAGAATATATTGCATCCAGCAATAATAACGCCAAAACAACTCCACAGAGAACTTATTGATTGGTCCAGACATTTAACCCAAGAATTAGAATTACCAGTTCCACTTGATATCTCCATGATACATATTATTATGAAAATATCAAAGGTATCGCCTTATTATATGAGAAACAAATTGATATTTGTATTACAAATACCATTAGTGTCCAATACGCAATATAAATTATATCATAATATTCCTTTGCCTACCCCGCATATTTCTGATAATCCAGAGTCGTTCAGTTTGATAATTCCCAGTTCAAAATATATCACGATGACTATTGATAAAAACCATTATTTCGATCTGGACAGTTTGAGTAATTGTTTGACTATTAATTATGAACATTACATATGTGATGCTACTAATGTATATGCAACTGATGATAAGGTCACTTGTGAAAGTGAATTGTTATCAAAGGTCATTAATAAAATTCCGAACCAATGCGAAACATTTATATATGGTAAAATAAACATCTGGAAAAAGTTAAATTATAATAGGTGGATATTTGTCCAATCTGATGTAAGCAAGATTATTATAGAATGTTCAAAACTTAGAATACATAAAGAAGTCACCATATCTGGAACAGGTATTTTAACTTTACCCGAATCATGCATTGGATACAATCAAAATACTGTCCTGATGACAAATAAATTTAATAAAAATATAACTTCACGAATTTATACCTTTGATTACAATCTTATCAACGATTCTTGTTGTGATAGATTTAAGTTTAATAAAATTAAAGACAGTGTGTCTCCTATTCGACTTGAAAGAATCGATTTAGACAATTTGAGATCCCAAATAAAAGGGACATATTAAGTAGAAATCTTTTTAATACAGAATTAGATGGGAAAATTCCTCATATAGTCAAATATGGGACACATTATTCAAGTTTAACTATCATTACTTTCGTCGGGATTGTCGGCGGAGTAATTTATATAATAAGTCGTAAAATAATTAAAATTGTGAAAAAGGATAAAGCACCGGATAAAAGTTTAGAAAATATAGAGTCTCAAAATGACGAACAAACGGACAAACCAGATAACTATCCAACACTTAGAAGAAATCTTTAAATGCTCCATAAACTTCGGAAGAAAACTGTCCGAAGTTTACCCCATGGGGGAGGTGTTACACCTCGGCTTAGTAGGGATTATTGATGACTATATTCTAATTGGGATGATCCTCACTCCCTTCATTATAACAAAATGATTATTCAAAAGTTAGTCTATCGGCATACGGCAAGTGGCACACACCACTCATAAGAAACCGGTCCTTTATCTTTTTAACCCCCGACCCAAAAAGAGGGGTGTTATAAGTTTGACGTGTGTATCTGTGTGTCTGTGTATCTGTGTATCTATGTATCTGTGTATCTGTGTATCTGTCTGTGGCATCGTAGCGCCTAAACGAATGAACCGATTTTAATTTACTTTTTTTTTGTTAGAAAGGTGGCTTGATCGAGAGTGTTCTTAGCTATAATCCAAAAAAATTGGTTCAGCCGTTTAAAAGTTATCAGCTATTTTCTAGTTTTCTTGTAGAAAAGAAGGTTAGATAACCCTTAGGTTCATAATATTCAAGTGTTATTTGACAAATGTCAAGCTGTCAAGATGGACGTTGCCTAGATATACATAATTATTTATTTGAAAATAATTTGTCGGGGGTGTTGAAAATTTTTAATTTACACTTGTTTAAACCAACTAATTGTAAATTTTCAAAGTGATTAAATCTTAAAATAAATAATATCTTTTTATTTAAAAGACATTTCCCGGGAATCCTATAACAGTTCGTAGTACTCTTGTGGAGTACTATTTCATTGTAAAGCGCGGTCTCGTCGCGTTGATCGGAGAAGTTATTGATTAGGGCTGTCCTGATCCCCATCCATTTGTCCATGAACAAGTCAAAAACCAAGATAATGACGAATAAAGTACAAGAAGACATAGAAGTAGATGGAGAAAAGATAGAATATGTCACACAATACATCTACTTAGGACAAACTATCTCTTTCAAAGACCAAATAGACCTAGAACTAGAAAGAAGAGTGACTTGGGCCTGGAAAAGGTACTGGTCACTAAAAGAAGTCATGAAAAGTAAACACTTCCCTATAGCAGCCAAAAAGAAAGTTTATAATATTTGCATTCTCCCATGCCTGACCTATGGTTGTCAGACCTGGGCCCTCTCGCAGAAAAACCTGCAGAAGCTGAGAACTTGCCAAAGAGGAATGGAAAGAAGTATGTTAGGTTTCACTTTAAAGACAGGAAAAGATCGAACGACATAAGAAAGACCACTAAAGTGCAAGACATAATTGAGACAGTCAAAAGGTTAAAATGGCGGTGGACAGGTCATATGACAAGGGAGAGCAACGAAAAATGGACACAGAAAATAACCGAATGGCTACCTCGAGATGGAAAAAGGAAAAGAGGGAAACAATACAGGCGATGGGAAGACGACATTAGAAAAGTAGGAGGAGCAACTTGGAAAAGGGTAGCGCGAGACAGGCAAAGGTGGAAGTTGCTAGAAGAGGCCTATGTGTCAACAGGACACGCTGATAGTTGAAAATATTCAACTACCAGCAATAAAGGCTATAATATATAATATAATAATATAATCCCTATCCAGTTCTCTGATATACCGTTTGAATTTATGAACCTCGCCGCCGGACCGGTGACCTTGTTGAGGATAGAGTTGATTAAACTTAGGTTAGTGAGTTCGGACCCGGGTTTGGTCCCTATGTAGTGACTCACTAACTGGTCACAAATGCTTATAAATCGAGGTAGAACGTGCGGGTTCCCACTTCCCGTCGAATTCGGGAACTACGCGTACGGCCTTAAGTATAGTGTCTGGGTCGTGACTCGCCATGGTCGCTTCCCTTATTGTCTCTAACCTACTTATATCTAAATTAAATCTACAGGAGGTCCTACTCGATGCAGGCCCTCCTGGGTTCGATTCCCTAGGATGGAAAATCGTGGAAAATTATGAAATAGGGGGAGTAAGGACACAGGCAAGTTCTATGAACTTACATAAACATTTCCTCTGGGCTTGAATCGATTTTCGGATTCACCTCGGCTTGTGCTTGTAGGTTCTTCTGTAGGATCTTGAGGAAGTGGTCACGACACGACGACTGCTTCTTCTTGAGTATCCTATCGACTGCGCCAGTGAAGGAAGTCACAGCCGAAGGGCCCAAAAAACTATGTACCTACTTTATTACTTTAATTAAATATATGTATAGGGTGTTTGGTAATACATATAGTCAAGAAAATGTTAGACAGAATATCTTGCGATGACTGTCGCAAAGCACTTTTAGTGAAAATACATAAGGATCATGATTATATCATAGACATAGGGGAACCTGTTGTACCTTGACACCCTTTGTACCTAGAGCCACTTAGTTTTTTGAAATGTTCGCGCCTTTTTTCCGTCTCTTTGTCTATGGTATAGTGAACTTTGACAAGACTAATCAACATGAAGTTAGTTGCAGGCGGCCATTGCGTCGAGTTTGCATGGGAGATCACTTTAACGTTTTCGCTGCAGAAAAGTAAGATATTTAATATTTTTCATTTCTTTCATTACTTCTGTTATTTACTACATAATTTTTTAAAACCATTTGATTCAAACAAGTACTTTAGCCAAGTTTAGAATATAGTATGCTTATTTGAGTTAATCGTAACCTCCATATTTGCAAGTGCGAATAAACATAGAAGGGTAGGGGTGTTGTACCTTGACCATAGTAAAACAGTTGTACCTTGGTCATATGGTCAAGGTACAGTACATTCAAATGTATTCTTGTTAATTCTGTTTAGGAACGCACATAGGTACTTAGGTATTAATTTGTTGTTTTTTATACAGGTAAAATGCCTCGTAGCAAAAACAACATCAAACGGACTCCTATTGCTAAAACAGCACTTTCTAGTGCTATTAAACTAATTAAAGAAAAAAAATTCTCATTAAGAGGGGCTGCCAAACAATTCAACTTGTCAAGATGTACTTTAAAGAGGCATTATGAACACTGCTTGAAGACTGGTAAAGATGCGAGCGACCTTCATGATAATTTAGCCGTGAAAAAAGTTTTTACAGGTGACGAAGAGCTCTTGCTTGTGGATTACATACAAGAAGCAGCAAAATTACAGTATGGACTCACTTTAAAGGACGTTAAGAAGTTGGCATATGAGTTCGCGACGAAAAACAATAAAAAATATCCAGCTCAATGGGACAAAGACCAAATGGCTGGGGAGTACTGATTACGTCTTTTCCGTAAACGACACCGAAAGCAATTAGCTTTACGCAAGCCTGAAGCCACTAGTCTTGCCCGTTCTACAGCATTTAATAAACAAAATGTGCCTTTTGAGAACAAAATGTGACTTTTGAGAATTACAAAAAAGCTTTGTCCAAATGCCCACAATTAAGAGCGATTGATATTTGGAATGTGGATGAAAGTGGCATTTCAACAGTCCATGTTCCACCAAAAATATTAGCACCCAAAGGTGTCAAACAAGTGGGTGCAATGACGAGTGGAGAAAAAGGAAATACAGTCACAATGATAGCTGCAATAAATGCAGGAGGTGGATTCATTCCTCCTATGCTCATATTTCCGCGTGTAAATTTCAAGGACTTTATGCTTATTGGAGCTCCTGATGGAACTATTGGTGGAGCTAATCCTTCTGGATGGTCTAATGAAGCGTTGTTTCTACAATTTTTCAAACACTTTATTCAATATGTAAAACCATCAAAGGATTATCCAACCATTTTACTACTTGACAATCATGAAAGTCACATTCAAATACCAGTTATAGAATTGGCCAGAGAAAATAGCGTCATCCTTGTAACTTTCCATCCACATACGAGTCATAAATTTCAACCTTTGGATAAGACTGTATTCGGTCCTTTTAAGAAATACTGTAACACTGCAGCAAATGAATTAATGTTGACACCCGGTCATGTGGGTAAACCACTGACAATTTATGATATTGCCGGTCTTGTTGGAAAAGCTTTTCCACAATCTTTTACTCCCTCAAATATTATTCAGGGTTTTAGGAGTACAGGATTACACCCACTAAATGAAAATATATTTGGAGAACATGAGTTTATGCCATCAAACGTAACTGACCGACCCTTCCCTGTATGTGAAAACGAGCCTCATGCTGGGACCTCATCTGAAGAAACGAATGAAATTCTTGAACAGCTAGATTGTAACGAACAGCATCTTCCTGGAGAATCCACTCAAAAATGCAAAGAAATTCTTGAAACCTCGTCGCAAGAAAACACACCAGGATGTTCCAATGTTGTAACGCCATCTATGATTAGACCGCACCCAAAAGCTGAACCAAGAAAAGGCAGACAGAAAGGAAAGTCAAGGATACTAACTGAAACTCCGGAAAAAAATTAAAATAAAAAATTAGAAAGAATAAAGGCAGCAAGACAAAATAAAAAACTTAAAATAGATAAGAAGGTAAAAGTACAGAAACTAAAAGAAGTTAAGAAAAAAAATTTAAAAGAAGAATCAGAAACATCAGAAGATGAAAACGAAAGCTTTTCTGTGCGAGATTCAGATGCTTCAGAAGGGTTTTTATCTTCTGAGGAAGAACCATTAAGCAATTATTTTGAAGGAAATAAAGAGAATAGACACGCAAACAATTTTGAAGATGGTGATTACGTTATCTTTATATACGAAGGTGAATACTTTGTTGGCCAAATAGTGTCTGTCAGTGAAGAGGGTGCTCTTATAAAATCCATGAAGAAGTCGCTAAAAAACTGGAAATGGCCAGAAAAAGAAGATCTCAACTTATACCAATGGTTAGATATTAAGGAAAAAATAAAAAGTCCAAAAAAAATTAATTCCAAGAGGGAATATTACTCAGTTCCTGAAATGAATAAATACTCGGAGTTTATTGATTAATTAAGAAACGCTTAGTCCAAATATTAGTCAGTAAGAAGAGAATAAAGACTTGTTGCTAATGTGATTAAAATGTTTGAGTTAGGTGTTACGAAAAACACTGATTTTATTCATATAAATTCTGTTAATTGATATATCATAGATATTAGATAAGCTTATAAAGATACTTATAGACGTGTTGAAGCCGGAAATAATAAAAATATTTGCTATTTGTCGAGAAATATGGATTTTAATTTATGAGTTCTAACTATGACCAAGGTACAACATAGGCGGATCTAGGTACATCACCACTGTTGTACCTTGATCAACTTTCCAAACTTTTTTTAGTTTATGAACCACATTAGTTCGTCTAACAGCTAAAATTTGTTTAATCGCAATATTTATAACCGTTTTTTTTTTTCAAAAAATCGTTGAATGAAAAAGTGACCAAGGTACAACAGGTTCCCCTATGCGAATTCTCCTCTTTTACTGCGTTTGTTGACAAAGGTAGCTTAAAATATGCTTCCAAACTTGTATTTGAAGTAGTGAAATACGCAGAAGAATTGTTTACTACTACTGCTCACGAAGCTTGGCAAGACATGTACAAAAATAAATTAGTCAACATGGCTGTGCAATAATACTTTTACCCTAATATAAATACTATTTTTGTCCCGCCTCATCCACCCCTGTCGATAAGATGTGAAAATAGGCACGAGGTAGAAATGATCAAGTGTTTAACAAATAAATATCTAAATAATTCGACGCCTGACCTAATACTGACGGACAATGTTACCCTCCACGACTGCGTCCTAGACGAGTTGTTCCGTGCAGCCGCTTGAAGCTGGAGGGCGCCTCTGCCGCGCGGCGCGTGCGCAGCAATGGCTAGTCACTGAGTTCTATGTGTAATAATGATTTTATATTAAACCATTATTCATTATTCTTAATTTTTAGAATCCTGTGTCTTGGTATTATCAGAAGACCCACTAGATATTGAAATTGATGACAAGTTGGAATCACTTTCAACACTACTGGATCTTCTCGCGAGTCTCTTCTTTAACTCATCTATTAAATTGATGTTATGACGAGGATCTTGTGGAGGTGATTTACTAGTGGATGGTTTAGGAGATGAAGATGTTAGCGGAGAGCCTCTGTTGGTTCCAGAATCCACGAGATCGGTTAAGATAGATAAAGACCGTTGAACTTCTTCATGGTCTTCTTTATTAATTGTTCTGCGAATCTGCATCCCTATCCAACCTAAAGCATCCCTTAGATTAGTAGGGATAGACCCAATTGCAAATGGAAGACCAGTAGGAAGTGGAGGTGGCAGTGGTGGTGGAGGTGGTGGTTGGAAGTCAGTTTGAGAAGTCCCTGTTGTGGATGTCCAAAAAGGTGGTGATTGATCCACTGACATACGGGATGCTATGGGACTAACCCCCGAATAGTGAATGAGGGCATTACCTATCTTTGCTTCCTCAGTCCCACTATTACTACCCGGGGAAGTTAGTTTACCAGGTTTGAAATAGCCGTGGATAATGGATGAATTTGGACAGACCGCACTTTATTTAGCCAATCAATCTGAGGCACCATTTCATCCAGGAAAGCAAATTTTCCTTCAGCATTACCGGTCTGAGTGGGAGCAAATGCTGGATTTCAAGGATTGGTTACAGCCTGTCAAAGATGATACGACGAAGGCCTATTGTAAGTACTGCAAGTGCGAGATGATTGCAAAAGTCCATTGTTTAAAGTTACATATTTTGTCAATAAAGCATAAGAAAGCTATAGAACCAGTAAAAAGTCAAAGAACAATTAATTTTCCCAAAGTTAAAAAAGATCTAAATACACAGAGAGCAGAATCTTCACTAGCGATGTTTGTGTGCGCGCATTGTTCGATTATGGCTGTCGATCATTTATCAAACTTATGTAAACACCGATTCGGTGATAGCAAAAGTGGAGACTTACGAGTCCATCGTACAAAATGCACAAATATTATAAAAAATGTTTTGGCGCCTCATTTTATTGAAGAAATTGTGTCAGATTTGGGAGACCAAGAGTATAGTCTCTTGCTCGATGAGTCCACGGATATTTCTGTAAGCAAAATGTTGGGAGTATCGATCAGATATTTCAGCCGATCTTTAAAAACAATAATATCCACATTTCTGGGGTTGGTCGAGATTGAAGATGGCACTGCAAACAGCATAGTCAACGGTATTAAAGGATTATTGTTAGTTTTGAATATTGAAATAAAAAAAATGATCGGTATTGGCACAGATAATGCTACGGTGATGACAGGCACTAACAACGGAGTACATGCCCTATTAAAAAATGAAACTGGTAATGATAATTTGGTATTAGTTCGCTGCGTGTGCCATTCATTACAGTTGGCTTTATCGCATGCTTCGGAAGAAACACTACCACGGAATGTTGAATTTCTAATAAGAGAAACCTACAATTGGTTTAGTCATTCTTCGAACCGTCGACTATATTACAAAAATATCTACCAAACAATTAACTGTGGCTCCGAACCATTGTTAATTCCACAGATGTGTAACACCCGATGGATATCAATTGAACCAGCAGTCAACCGTATTCTGGAGCAATGGGTGGAATTAAAACTCCTGTTTGAAGTTGCTAGGCGCGATAACCACTGCTATATGGCAGAAACACTATACTCCATGTATAATGATCCTGTGAATCATTTGTATTTATTGTATTTCAAACCTATTTTGGAGGAAGTCCAAACTGTGAACAAGCTATTTGAAAGCAACAATATTGACCCAACAAAACTTTACAAAGATTTGTGTGCCTTAGTTCAATCTACAAGTCGGCGTATTTTGAACCCAACTGCGAGAGTCGATATTTTTACACAAAATATAGAAAGTTATTTGGATCCGAAACCGTACATGGGATATGCTTTTGAAACAAAATTACGGGAATACAACCTTCAACCTGAAGTGGAAAATAATTTACGTCAACGTTGCCTGAATTTCACACTGAAACTT
Organism: Maniola jurtina; assembly: GCF_905333055.1. Classification (NCBI taxonomy): domain Eukaryota; kingdom Metazoa; phylum Arthropoda; class Insecta; order Lepidoptera; family Nymphalidae; genus Maniola; species Maniola jurtina. The sequence continues at coordinate 3,550,490 of NC_060054.1, read as the reverse complement.
GTTTCAGAGCTGCGTTCTAGATTACCAATTAATTTTAATATACTTGAGAAAGTATCTTTATTTTCAGTACCTAGAAGAAACTTTAAAAGCAGTCAAGCCTTCTCTAATCGATATTGCCCAAGAATTCCGAGTGGATGCATCTACAATGGATAGGCTCATGTCTCAATGGAGAAACATAGTGCACATTAAATGGGAACGCACATCTTCCACTGTAGAATTCTGGAATGAAGTAATTGATTACAAAGATGCAGGTGGTAATAACCCCTTTGCAGATTTATCTCAGTTAGCAATATCATTATTATCACTACCTCATTCCAACGCAGAAATTGAACGCGTTTTCAGCCAAATGAATATAGTCAAAACTAAACTTCGCAACCGTTTGTCGATAAAAACTTTAAATGCCATTCTATACGTCAGATTCGGCCTAAAGAGGGCAGGGAAATGCTGCTATTCTTACACAGTTCCGGATAACGTACTGCGCTCTATAGGTACCAAGGAGAGTTATAGTCTTGAGAATAAGGCTTCCACGTCTACATGCACATCAGCTGCCGAGCCTGCCGATGAAGACGAAGATATTAACATTTTATTTAGTAACATAGTCGATTAAAATGTTGAATAAATCAAAATTATGTTGATTAATAAACATTTAAAATTAAATGATGTTGTATTTGACATTGAAAAATGTTAGCTTATTTTCTGGCAATATTATAAAGCAATTAGCATAATTTTGGCAAAATTTTAACATCAGTTTAGCAAGTTTTAGATTCACCTTGTTGGCAACACTGCTAGTCAGCACTCTCGAATCATTTCAAGGTGACACGCGTGGCAGTGTGCATCTCAAAAGTATAACGTGTTCCTGTTTTGGGAATTCAGGAACACAATGTCCCTTTACCTGCACTACCAACTACTCCGGTGATCCCGTAAACCCGTTATACGGGTAAGTACTGAATTATTCGCCGTAGGATAGTTTTATTTCGTAGCTAACCCACGCGTCATGGGTGGATGACCTTGCATTGTTCCTTAGAAAATTATTTTACCATATTTTACTGTATTAAGCCAATGCAAGCTTTTCATTTTGTTTAAATAATCATTTAATCGTGTTTAAGATTACATTAGCCTTTTACAATATACCTAGCTACTTAGTTGTAAATTATAATTAGCTGCTAGCTGCCTTCTGCATTTAGTATAATCTTTTCTGTTGTATTAAAATATTAATGTTAACGTAGCTTCACTCTCTTCCTTGTAACTCCGTCTGATTGTGACCACGCACACTACCATCTCACGCTGTGCTTTCGCTGCTTATGCCGCGTGGTTCACGGTCAGACGCGTAGTGAGAAATCTTGCTCACCCACTGGAATGTGTGTTCCAGGTTCTTCGTACCACCTCGAGCTTCCTCGTGCTTACCAGTGCTACTTGATTCTTCGTGGATCTCGCTGCCGCTTCCACGCAAGGCACGCTTACTCGTGACACCCACTCCTGGTGTCACGAACTTCCAGGCGCACCTCGTCGCACCCTCTTCTAGTGTTACGAACCTCTCCGCACCTGGCCAGCGGCCTGCCATCATTTACAACCAGCGCGCATTCCATCGCACCTGAAGACCATCTCGCCGGGTTCCGCTACATCCGAGACATCACCCACGGCAGAGCAGGGAAGTACCGCCTACTGCAAGCCTTAGAGACTATAGTGAGGCCAGCGAAAACCTACGACCCTACCTACCGCTGAAATAAATTCTTGTGTTGACTTTGGGGTGTTTCTTTATTCTCATCACCACTGACTTAAGCCCCCAAACGTCACAACATTTAACAATTTTACGTCCAAAAGTTAAAGCTTGGTGTCAGAGTCTAATACGGGTCGCTTAAAAGGTCGGTTAATAGGGCCGGCCCATAATAAGTCCTACGGAATGTTTAGTTTTACTAACGGGGAAACTGCGTACATATCGGACGTGAAATTTTCTTGCTTTAATTTTTAAATACAATTTGGAAAGTTTCCCTTACTTGTAAATAACTACAAACCTGACATTGGATTGTCTATGTAAAGCCAGACGAGAGTAAAAAAAAAAAGTTTTACTATATACTTATGCACAATTTTTTCCATATTTGTAAATTTTTTTCATTTTTTATTCGTGACTTCATGAGTTAATATCCTGTTGTATTTTCTGCTTTGTTCATCTGTTTTTGATTTGCTCAATCGTATTTATTTCCTTTTCAGAATATTTAAAATAATTCTGGAACCTCCATCTAAAAAACGTCGAGGGCTTTGGTCGCTTGAGCAATTACGAGATGCAATGGCTGCTTTTCATGGAGGACTTATGTCACAACGTACGGCGACTGCGTGATATTCTATTCCAAGAAGAACTTTGGTTAATCACTTGAAGTCAGGAAAAGTGGAAAAACAAACAGGACGTCGCACAGTTTTAACTAAACAGCAAGAAAATGATTTGGCGGCGAGAATCAAAAGGCTTGCTTCCGTAGGATTTCCTTAACCGCAAAATGTTATTCGTCGGCAAGCTTATGTGTTTTGTAAACAACATAATATTTCAAACAATTTCAGTCCAACACCGCTGGTAAAGACTGGTTAAAGTTATTTTTAAAACGACATCCCGATATATCAAAACGCAAGATATTTCAAATCTTAAAACCAGGAAGTGCACAGAAGCTTAACGAACCTATTGTTATGCAACATTTTGCTGAATATAAGAAAATACATATACGAAGAGCTAGAGATTGGACAACATCCGTCTTTATTTGTATCGGGTATGGTAGGGTTAGAAACTTTGCAGACAAGGAGAACCAGAGCCATTCCGGTACACTATTACCTGTGGTGTAGTATAGCCCTTAAGTAATATATGTGTTTAAATTGACGGAGTCAACGAATAAAGCTCGAACTAAGAGGACATGTTTACTTTCCATACTCCCCGCGCACCCCGCACACCTCATGGCGACCGCTGCCTAAGGCTGCCAGTCCACCAGAGCGGAGCGAGGCAGCGGAGCCGAGAAACGGAGAAATATTAACCAATAGGATTGCACAAAATCTCCGCTCCTCTTAAGTGGACAGGGACTTGCGAGCTAGTTTAAAATTTCATATAAAACCGGTAAGCGGAGCGGGGAAACGGAGCGGGGAAACGTGCGGGGATGCGGAGCGGGGAAGCGAGTGCGGGCGCGGGCGCACTTTGCGCCGGCAGTGTGCCGCCGTATTCCGACCAGTGCGTATGTGACCGAAGATAATGGATGAAAAACTTATTGAAAGTGTGAAAAAGTTTCCGTGCATTTGGAACACATCTTCAGAATTTTACAAATGCAACGAAACAAAAGATGCTGCGTGGGACCAAATTATCATTGAAACAAACATATCGGATGGTAAATAATATGTATCTTTATTCTATAATACCTTCTAGTAGGTACATATTGATATCTTTTTTTTTATTTAACAAAATAATACCTAAATAATGTCCGCAGCTGGCCAAATTATCTATATCTGTCTCACATCACTGACTATTATAGATTCTTTTCAAAATTCGAGTATCTTGCCATGGTACCTTCCCCTGATTATTAAAGTATGAACAATACATTTCACGAACTTGATAACCATCGTTACTAGAATGTTGTGTTTCTATAATATCACCAACTGATAATAATGATTGCTCCATGTTATTTTCAATATTGTTTATATAATTAGGTTGTCTTTGAATTAAATAATTGTGCAAAACACATGTTGCTTTTATTACCTTGTCAACTGTTTCTATTTTGCATTCAAAATCTTTATGATACACGTACCACTTTCTCGTCAATACACCGAAAGTTGCCTCAACAATACGACGTGCTCTTGATAATCGGTAATTAAAAATTTTTTTTTCTGCGTTAAGTCCATCACGTGGGTAAGGCCTCATAAAATTTTCCATTAATGGAAAAGCTTCGTCTCCTATAAATACGAACGGCATTTTTGCTCCACCTTGATAAAATGGTACCGGCTGAGGTAAATTCAATCTCTTTTCTTTTAGACTCTTTCCGAAAATGCTGTTATCAAAAATTCCTGCATCAGAAAATCTTCCCATAGATCCCACATCAGCCATTATGATTTTCCTTTTGGCATCAGCTAAACACATCAATACTACAGAAAATCTCTTTTTGTAGTTGAAAAACGAGGACCCGGTTTTCGAGGGAGCCTTGATATATACGTGCTTGCCATCAAGAGCACCTATACAATTTTTAAATTGCCATAGTTCATCAAAATCTTTTGCGATTTCTTTCCAGTCGTTTTCTGTTGGTTGTGACATGACAAGAGGTTGCAATATATTCCATAAAGCATCACAAACCTCCTCAACAATTCTTGATGTAGAATGACATCTTTCATAAATAAATTCAATATTATAACAGATGAACAAAATGGATTCTTAAAATCCAAATCAACAACTAGTGCTGTTTATACATTAATGAGTACAATAACAACTAATATAGATAGAAAAAAACCAACTACAGTAATATTTTTTGACCTTAGTAAAGCATTTGATCTTGTTGACCATAATATACTAATAAATAAAATAGAAAAATATGGTATCAGAGGTGTGGCATTGGATTGGATAAAAAGCTATTTACATAACAGAAAACAGTGCGTTGAAGTGACTAGAATAGATGAAAAATTCGAAACAAAAACATATAAATCTGATTTTCAATATAACAAATCTGGGGTACCTCAAGGCAGTGTTTTGGGCCCTTTATTATTTTTACTCTATATAAATGACCTGCCCAATATAACTGACTATAAATGTATTTGATACACTTTTCAATCCAATTCTAAAATTCTCTCCCATCGTTGTAAATGACTGGCCGGTTGCTAAATACCTAAAAAAAAACGTATTTAATTGTACTTCGCGTAAGTGATGTAATATTTTTGTCATAAATAGACCATGTAATACATTTTTGTGTTTGTTGATTGTTTCAGTTACAACTGCCAAGTCGCGCTGGAAACAACTGAGAGATAACCATCGGGATGCCTTAAAAAGACAAAATGCAACAAGGAGTGGACAGGCTAGAAAACAACGAAAAGAATGGAAATATCAAAAAGCCATGTCATTTTTATTGCCTTACATGAGTAACAGAGACCGGTCAACAAATTTTACGCCCCTGGACCACTCAGTAAGCGAAACTTCAAATCCGCCAAATACCATTGAAGAGAGTTCACGGGAATCATGCAATTTTTTGCCATCAAATTCAAATAATCTTCCTTTTGCCGATGATCCTAAGAATCCAACAGCTTCGGAATCTCTTCCATCAACATCCAAAAAAAGAAAGAACGATGAAATTCTAGATTATTTAAAAAAAAATCAAGAACGCCGCGAAGTGTTGGAACGAGAACGGATAGAACTTAAAAACATGATGTCAGCCAGTGATAAATACGATGAAATAGACTTATTTTTTTTAAATTTGGCTGCATCGACAAAAAAGCTGCCGTATTATTTTCAACTTCAAATTAAAAAAACCTGCTTTAATGCGGTAATGTCAGCTGAAGAAAGTAATCTTCAACATAGTTGGTATTCTCCGAATAATTATGGTTATTCTACAGGCTCAACACCTACATCAGATAACATCAACACTAGTATCGATACTCCTAGTGCTTCAGATAATATCAACACTAGTATCAATATTCCTAGTGCTTCAGATAATATCAACACTAGTCTTAATATTCCTAGTGCTTCAGATAATACCAACACTAGTGTCAATATTCCTAGTGCTTCAGATAATATCAACACTAGTCTTAATATTCCTAGTGCTTCAGATAATACCAACACTAGTGTCAATATTCCTAGTGCTTCAGATAATATCAACACTAGTCTTAATATTCCTAGTGCTTCAGATAATACCAACACTAGTGTCAATATTCCTAGTGCTTCAGATAATATTAACACTAGTATCATTAATCCTAGCGCTTTACAAATTCCAACAACCCAGGATATTGAAACATCTGCAGCAGAGCCAACAGAACCCAATGAAAATGCGGTCAATTTTGAGACAGATTACGATTTTTAAATTAATATAACATGGCTTCTATAACTGTATGCAAAAATAAAAGTTACTTTGATTTAAAATGTGTACTTACTTTAAACACACCGCTAATCTTTCACGGCTACTAATTGAATTTCTGTAATTTGTGTCTTGTTTCCGAATATATGGTTCAATCAGGGAGTGAAGTTCATAAAAAGTACATCTTGAAACTCTATAAGAATTTTCGAAAGTTTCTTCATCAGCTGTTTGGAAAAAAGTAAAATATTCACTGTGTTCTGAACGATGTTTGATATGATTTCTTAACCAAAATCTATGTTTCCTCATAGAATTGTTCAAATGGTATATGGTAAGTATTTCGGCTTCTTCTGACTCCAACTCTTCTTCCTCAAGCAATGTAAGGTAATAATGTATCAACTTTTTCGATGGCATGTCTGCTATCACTGACATTTCGCGTAGAACTAAACCAATCGCCCCACGCCGGGAGCTCGAAATCACTCGTCGCGTACTTGCTGCCTAGCTCCGCATATTGAAAAACACAGCAACTCCGCTCCGCATTACTTCCTCACTCCGCTCCGCAGCCTCGCTCCGCTCCGGTGGACAGTCACAGTACGCAACTCCACTCCGCATTAGTCCGTTTCTCGGCTCCGCTGCCTCGCTCCGCTCTGGTGGACTGGCAGCCTAAGCGAACGCGGCGCCTGGCCGTCGCCGGGCATCGAGTGACGGGCGAAATCTGCTGAGGAGGCGGATTCCTGTGTGCTTCCGCGCATCAAGTCAGAGCGTTTACAATTTAAAGTAATCACACTATAATATTATAAAGGAGAAAGTTTGTATGTGTGTGTGTGTGTGTGTGTGTGTGTGTGTGTGTGTGTGTGTGTGTGTGTGTGTGTGTGTGTGTGTATGTTTGTTTCTCCTTCACGCAAAAACTACTGGACGGATTGGGCTGAAATTTAGAATGGAGATAGATTATACCCTGGATTAGCACATAGGCTACTTTTTATCCCGGAAAATCAAAGAGTTCCCACGGGAATTTTAAAAAACCTACATCCACGCAAACGAAGTCGCGGGTATCAGCTAGTAAGTAATACTTAAGCCGTGTACTTCGTGTCGTGAACTAAAAATGGGAACTAAGTGCAGCAAATGCAATTGTGAGCAAAAAGAGGTGGTTGTTAATCAACATGGAATTGATCAAAGTGCGGATATAACTACGCATTTCTACACTAACAACATTCTACTTTCAACAATCATAGGCATGTGCGTACTAGCCATGGTGGTCATCGCCTTTAGAAGTTACAAAAAATGTCACGCTGAAATGGTACGATACATGGAAAGAAAGGGGAATTGTTGGCTATCCCTGTTGTACCAAACCATGCTGCAGTCGTGGCAGTAGATTCAATAGAACAAGTGGATGGATTGATGCACCTACCTTCAGAGACTGGTTCATTACAAGTTTCTTACCACATGCTGATAGGCTCGACGGACGAAAGGTGCTAATCGGCGACAATTTGTCGTCCCATCTCAAATCTGATGTATTGGAAAAATGTCAGTCTCACAATATAAGCTTCATTTGTCTTGTGCCTAACTCCACACACATATGCCAACCCTTTGATGTGGGGTTCTTCCGTCCAATGAAGACTGCATGGCGAAAGACACTTGAAGAATGAAATCGTTTATTAATTATTTAAAAATAATAGAAGCCAAGCCTATGAGACCCATAGCAAAAAAAATTAAAATTTTAATGGATTTGCAAGACAGAAATCAAGAACACAGAGATCTGGAAAGTGTGCGTAATATTATTGATTATTATCCAAATGATGAACATTTAGTGAATGAGTGCATTCAGTTAAAATCTTATTAACTGCAGTCTAAGGGCCGATTTCACCGACAAAACTAAACGCGATTAGTTCACGCTAAACTCAGTTTACACACATAACTGAGTTTAGGGCCATAGTTTGCATTTCACCGACGTCAATTAAACGCAGTTAAAGCTAAACTCGGTTTAAATTCTAAACCACCAATTTTCGACGTTTAGCTCAGTTAAACCGAGTTTAGAGAGCTTTCAAGTGTATATTTTCATACTAATGTAAACTAATCTTTGCTGATTATCAATATGAAAAGAGCATTGGCATTAGCTTTTGATGATAGTGATGCTGATGTAATAATATGTTGTTCGTCGTCCAAGATGGATGGCAAGAGAAGAAGCACTTCGACTCTTCACGCTTTTCAGCCAATGAAGCCGCGTTGGTTTTTTTATTTTCGACAATGTTGAAGTGTCTTTCGACGACTTCAGCAAGAGCCAATTTTTCGCTGGCGGCAAAAGTGGCGTCTCTTTTTCTTTTTGACATAACTAGTAGCAAAGTAAAAACAACAACAACTAACAATACAAAATAACGACAAAATTAATAAAACAAAATACTATAACAAAAAAACTTATATTGATATCAATTTCAAATACTTAAATAATAAAAACTTTGAAAAGAAACACAATGACAAACACCATACAACACCGACCAGAAAAGAAAAAGAACAAAGAGCAGGTATAGCACAATGACAATGCGCTTTGTTCTTGCAACTAAAACTTAGTTTTACTAAACGCGATTAGTATAGAGCTGGTGAAATCGGTTTGACTTAAACTGAGTTCAAATTGTTTGTTTAAACTCAGTTAAGCTAAACTTAGTTTTATTAAACTAGGTTTCTGTAGCGAATGGTGAAATCCGCCCTAAGACAGAGTCTTACACCTCTTGCAGTGAAATTTTTTGGTTAATTTATGAAAAGAAACTTGATGTTTTCCCAAACTGCTATGCCATCCTAAAGATTTTTTTTAACGATGCCGATCACTAGCTGTGAAGCGGAGCGTCCTTTCTCCAGGATGTCGTATATAGAAAACAAATACAGGACAACAATGTCGAACTATCGACTAAATCATTTATCAGTTCTTTCGATGAATTGCGATTTAACAAAGGACCTACAGTGCGATGACCAAATAAAAGAATTTGCAGCACAAAAATTCAGAAGGGTTGCTTTATAATTTATATAACATAACCATTTATAACCTGTCAATTTATTTTGCAATAAATAATGTTTTAATAAATAAATAAAATATTTTGTTTTCCTATTTTCTTCCTGTACTTTAACATATGTATATTACATTACATATACCTAAACTAAAGAAAACAGTTTCTTGTCAAATTGGCAATTAGTTGAGTAATTAGGTAGGGCCCCTAAGCAGTATTAGCCCAGGGGCCCACAAATTCAAGATCCGTGCCTGGACAATAGCTCAAAAGGTTTAAAATGTATATATAATAAGTCGTAAAGTAATTAAAATTTTACCTGTGAAAAAGGATAAAGCACCGGATAAAAGTTCAGAAAATATAGAGTTGAAAATAAATATCGATTCTCAAAATGACGAACAAACAGACAAACCAGATAACTATCCAACACTTAGAAGAAATCTTTAAATGTTCCATAAACTTCGGAAGAAAACTGTCCGAAGTTTACCCCATAGGGAAGGTGTAAACCTCGGCTTAGAAGGCATTCTTGGTGACAATATTCTAATTGGGATGATCCCCACTCCCATTATTATATCGTTTTGATGAATACAAAGTCAGTCTATCGGCATACGGCAAACGGCACACACTACCGTAAGAAACCGGTCCTTTATCTTTTTAAAGTAATTAATTGTATATTTCCAAGCGATTAAATCTTGTAATAAATAAAATCTTTTTTTAAAAACATATTTCCCCGGAATCCTATAACAGTACGGTAGCTGCAAGCTTTTGACAAGTGTCGCCGAACGCAATGCTCCTCATTTTGATGTTACTGTGGTAAGTGGCCTAATTTGTCTGCTCAATTCCTAGTTTTCCTTGTGTGTACTATTTTATATCTATTTTATTCTATTTCTATATGCCTAAATCCATCAAAAACGAACCCTACACCAACTCTCTATATCCCAGCTTATCTCAATTACCAATACACGACACAAACACAATGTCTCTAGAAATTAACACGTTATTAAAACTTATCCTAACATTCGACACCGCAGAAACACAACAAGTTTACAGATTTGTCCGGTCTTGTGATTCTGCATTCCTTCTAGCAGACGCCGAGAAGGAACGAATCCTACTCGTCTATGCACTAAATAATATAACGGGTACATGTGCTTCCGATGTCACTCTAGACAATATAGGGTCACATGGTCGACAGTGGATCAGTGGTACACAGTTGATAATAATAATAATAATAATAATAATGTGTGTAGCCGCCACTCACCCCCCCCCCCCCCCCCCCCCCCCCTTTAATATGATGGATAACAAAACAAGGAATGAGCGAATAGGGCCGCTGCCTGGGGGTCGCCAGGGCGCGCCTGGAGCTGGCGCTGGGCGTGGCAGCATGCGGGCCGCCAGTGCCACCAGTCGGCCGGCGCTGCCACCTAGCCGGTCGACATATCCATCATCCCCACCAGATGGCTTGGCTCCGACAGGGTCCACCAGGGCCCGATCTTCGGCGCCCGCCGCTGGTGGTGTACGCCGCATGCGCTGGACTTCTCTCATGAACGAGAATGTCATGCGTGCGTACTACAGGGCGACAGGAGGGGAAACCGGACGGACTGGCTACCGAGCGGCAATGTACCGCGAGTTCCTGCTGCTCGAGCCGAACTTAACTGTCACGGAACAAAACCTGGCAGACCGGGCTCGGTATATTCAGCGTTCTAACATCTTCAACGCTACCGAGCTCGAACGATTACGACGTGAGGCTGTTCCGGAAGTCTCAGCACCTACCGCAGAGCAAATCGTCTCCCAGGCGGCGCCTGTCCGCGAGGAGACAATTACCACGTCACAAGATTTGCCTGTGGAGGAAGACACTGAGGGAACAGTCTCCCTTGATATAGAGCGGATGAGAGGGATTCTAGAAGAGGCGATTTCTGAAATCCGGAGTGCTCCTCTAGAGAATCGTCCGCGGCTCTCCCGACTTACACTAAATGTAGCGACGCGGGATGTCATTGAGGCCATAAACAAAATGCTGCCACAACATCTGGAGGGCAGCACTGGCCTGGGTGATACGGCTTCTATTATCTTCGGTGCGGCGCTAGCCGTGCACCGATTCATCGGTGCCAAGACTCCGGGACCGGGGCGTGCTGCTGCCACAAGGCGCAGCGCGGAACCGACCTGGAAGAAGAGAATAGAACACCGTATCACTCTTGCCAGAGTCCTCATTGGCAGACTGCAAAGCTTCAGGTCGGGCAACACTAGGCCAAGGATTGTGCGCTCTGTTAGAGTTGCGTTTAACGGGTGTGGGGTTAGGTTGGACCAGCCTGACATTGCGCAAAAGCTAACAGAGCGCATCGACGACCTGAAGCAGAAAATCGCTGCATGGGGGAACCGCATCCGACGATACTCGGCAAGAGTCGAGCGATTTCAGCAAAATCGTCTCTTCTCGAGTGATCAGAAAAGGTTCTACAAAAGACTGGAGTGCCCAGCAGTCTGCTCTACCTCTCAACGACCGGACCCGGCCGACCTAGTCGCTTTCTGGCGGGGGGTGTGGTCGAGAGAGGTGGAGCATGAGGAGGGGCCTTGGATTGCGGCGGTAGAGGAAGCATGTGCCAGAATAGAACCGATGAACCCGGTCGCCATCTCTGCGGAGGATGTAGCTGGTGCAGTAAGGCGGGCTCCGAACTGGAAAAGCCCGGGACCCGACGGACTGCATCACTACTGGCTGAAAGGTTTTTCGGTTTGCCATGCGACCTTGGCTCGACAATTCCAAGAGGCTCTCGAGCAGAGGGCACTCCCGAGCCTTTTCACTACCGGGATCACTCACTTAGCTCCAAAGTCCACCGATGCCACCGACCCGGCTAAGTATCGTCCCATTACGTGTCTTACTAGCATCTATAAGACACTGACATCCGTTCTGAGCCTCAAGATCTCCCGTCACATAGACGAGAATAACATCATGTCTGGGGCTCAGAACGGATGTCGGGGCGGTGGTCATGGTACTAAGGAGCTCCTTCTCATCGACTCCGTTGCGGGCCAACTGGTCAAACGCAACCGTCGGAATTTCTCCGCCGCCTGGATCGACTACAAAAAGGCATTCGACTCGGTGCCCCATTCATGGCTCTTAAGGGTCCTTGAGCTGTACAAAGTTGACAGTGCAGTTCGAGACTTCCTTGAGGCATGCATGGGGCAATGGAGCACGATCCTGTGTCTCCATGGTGAGCGGTTGGCGGCTGCCGATGACCGGATAAGGATAGGACGGGGTATCTTCCAGGGTGATTGTCTGAGCCCGCTATGGTTTTGCCTGTCTCTGAACCCACTTAGCACCCTGCTGGAGGGCTCGGGGACAGGCTTTCAGTTTCGGAGAGGAGGTACAAAAGTACCTCACCTTCTGTACATGGATGACCTCAAACTGCTGGCACCCAATGCCACCCGCCTGAGGGAGCTGCTGAACATCACCACTGAGTTCAGCAATTCCATCAGGATGGAGCTTGGACTGGACAAGTGTGCGGTCATACATGTGGAGAGGGGACAGGTTACTCATTCGGCCGAGATTAGTCTCGAGCCATCCAACATTAAGACCCTCTCCGAAGCTGAGTCATACCGGTATCTGGGCATGTCACAATCTCTGGGTGTAAAAGAGGCGGACATGAAACAGTCTGTTTGCGAGGCCTTTTTTGGCCGTCTGACAAAAATCTGTAAAAGTTATTTGTCAGGCGCCAATAAGGTCCGAGCTTATAACGGCTGGGTTATGCCCGTCCTCATGTACACCTTTGGCGTGCTCAGTTGGACTCAGACCGAACTTGACGCCCTGGACAGAAAAGTCCGCACGACTATGACTCTCTATCGCATGCACCATCCAAAATCGTCTGTGATGAGATTGTATATCCCCCGGAAGTGTGGAGGTCGAGGCGTATTAAGCGTCAAGACCATGCATAACCGGGAGATATCCAGTCTCAGAACCTACTTTGAGACGATGAGGGGGTCCCCCATGCATAGAGAGGTCATAGAATGTGATAAAGGACTCACTCCACTATCCTTAGCCAAAACCGAGTGGCAGAAACCGGTGGTACTTAGCACCTCTGACCGGGAGACCGTATGGAAGGAGAAGGAGTTGCACGGACGCTTTTTTAAAGCTCTTAATGAGCCACACGTAGATAAAAAAGCGTCCGTGCAATGGCTGCGCTTTGGTGACCTCTTCGGGGAAACCGAAGGGTTTGTCTGTGCGATACAAGATCAGGTGGTCAAGACGCGGAACTACCGAAAGTACATTCTGAAGGATGGCGCTCACGACATCTGTCGAGCTTGTCGCCATCCCGGCGAGTCACTCAGACATGTGCTTTCGGGATGTTCGGCGCTTGCCAACACTGAGTATCTGCACAGACACAACCAAGCAGCCAAAATCCTTCACCAAGAGCTTGCTCTGAAGTACGGTCTCCTGGATGAGAGGTTGCCGTATTACAGGTACACACCGGTGCCGGTACTCGAGCGCGACGGAGTCCGGCTCTATTGGGACCGGTCCATCATCACGGACAGGACTATTCTAGCGAATAAGCCTGACATTGTGGTGGTGGACCGGGCACAGTCGAGGGTGTTTTTGGTGGACATCACCATTCCATATGACGAGAACCTCGTGAGAGCTGAGACGGAGAAAAAACGCAAGTATCTTGATCTGGCTCACGAGGTTTCCGACATGTGGCATGTGGAGTCCACCGAAATCATCCCAATCGTCATATCTGCAAACGGGTTGATCCCAGTCAGCCTCGCTCACCATCTGAGGCGACTGGGGTTCCGTGGCAGTTCGCTCGCAGCCAGGATGCAAAAAGCGGTCTTGCTAGACTCGGCTAGGATAGTCCGCCGCTTTCTCAACCTGTCGCCCTGACCCCCGGCCGTTTGGTCTCCCCTGCCGGGGCGTAATCCTCCGCCCGGTACAAATATGTATTTATGTAAATGTGTATGTAGGTTTATTTATTTTTATATATGTAAGTATATTATATTATCTTTGGCTTTTATATATATCTATTTTGTAACCGGGCGTGAGAGTAAGTTATATCTATAATAATAATAATAAATAGGCTTTATTGCTTACTTATTGCTAGTGACAAACATACATATGTTATAAGTAAATTAAATCTATAAAAAAAAAAAACTAACAATAGCAATAGGCCGCAAACTCAGCATGGCCGAGCATTGATGACAATGCTCAGCGCTGGTTTTCAGTTTGCTCCAAAAAATATTGATTAATAAAATAAAAACGCACCGCGCCCGTTGCGTTCCCTGCTTATTGATCAATATTAAAATGAATACAGTACAACCCAAAAAGAACCTTAAAAACCGTACAGTAGAAAGAAAAATGAAAAGGAGAAAAAAGCACACACATACACATAACAAGCAAAAAAAAAAAAAAATGAAAATAAAAACTAAACAAGATAAGATCTAAACAAGATGTCCCTTCCCAGCTAGGCCTAACGAATAATATTATTAATAACTTAAATAGTAGTATTATAGACAACAATAATAATAGTATGGTTCCAATTAATCAAGTATCTATGTATTATATAACTAAAATTATTTACATTATGCACTAGTCAGATATATGTATATAAATAAGACTAGGATAGAATATTTAGCATATCTAGCCTTAATTTCATTAATAAGACGTGTAAATAAGTAAGTTAGGTGTAAATAAATTTAGCTGCCTCGATCTGGTCATTTAAATAAAAATTCCTTAATTTCTTTTTTATTGTGATCTCGCTAGTAGGATAATTCCATTCCCGAAGCGGAGGCGGGAGATCGTTCCAAACCTTAGCTGCAGCAAAACGGAAACAGCCCCTGAATCCTGCCTTTTTATGAGTGGGTATAGCCAGCTTCTTTTTTTGCTGAAATCGAGTCGTGCCTCTGTCAACTCGCCAGTGTAGTCTGTCATATAAGTACGGCGGTCGCTTGATCACGCACACAGTTGAACCATTTATTCATGTAAGAGTAAAACAATATTACAAACGTGTCTCGCTTGTGAACCCCCTTCCACTCCCGCAGTCGCTGCGCGGACGCGCTTAGTAGTAGACGCGGGAGCGCGACATTTTGTTTATCCGGAATAAAAACGACCAATCAGGTAAATTGAATTTTGTTTACAAATCTCAAAGTAACGCTCTCATCTGATATATTTTATTCTAATCGTGTGTGAAGATTAATATAGAGTGATTGAATGATAAGGAATTTGCGAAAATATTTATGTTTTTTTTTTAATTTGATTTCGACTTGTATAGTGGTAACATGGTTAACAGTGGATTGATTCACTGTGTACACAATGGATCACGATCCAGTGTGTACCACCTAAACGACTTTTAACTTCGTAACTTAACGGAATTATAACTTTTCAGAAATGCCGAGGAATAAAGTAGAAAAAAGGAAGGTAGGAGCTCATTCGCATGAGCAAATGCAGGAAGCCTTACAAGCAGTAAAAGATGGGAAAAGTATAAGGCAAGCTGCTACTGACCATAATATTCCATTCACAACGCTACAAAGATACAAAACAAAAGAAAAAGAAACTCAGAATCAGCTTCTACGATTGACACCAAACTACGCGGTAAATCAAGTTTTTTCCAGAGACCAAGAAGTAATATTAAAAGATTATTACATTAAATGCGCAAATCTTTTCTATGGTCTGTCTGTTAATGATTGTAGACAAGTAGCCTACGAAATGGCCAAAATAAATGGTATCAAAATGCCAAAGACCTGGACAGAGAACCGATTGGCTGGTATAGATTGGCTGAGGGGTTTCCGCCAAAGACATCCGGATTTGACACTACGTAAACCAGAAGCATGCAGCTTAGCACGAGCATCGGCTTTTAACCGGGAAACAGTAAATCACTTTTACGATAATTTAGAGAAAGTAATCCAGCGCCATCCTGCATTTGCTGATGGGACTAGAATTTATAACTTAGACGAAACTGGTACCACCACTGTGCAAAAAACTCAACGAATTATTGCGCCAAAGGGCAGAAGAAATCTTTGTAAAGTGACAAGCGGCGAGAAGGGAACACTTGTCACTACCTGCAACATTATAAGCGCTGGAGGACAGGCAGTTCCACCAGTCATTGTCTTCACAAGAAAAAATACGAACCCTCGCATGGCTGTTGGTACTCCACCTGGTTCACTGATTCTAGCAAACCCATCTGGATGGATGAACAGTGAACTGTTCCTCGATGTAATGAAGCATTTCATACGAAGAACGGGAACTTCGAAAGAATACCCATCAATTTTGTTAATGGACAATCATGAGTCTCATCTTTCTATTGAAGCCCTGGATCTCGCCAAAGAGTCGGGTGTAATTGTACTTACATTGCACCCACATACATCAGCGCGTTTACAACCACTAGATGTTGGTATCCATGGACCATTCAAAACGTTTTATTATTCCGCCATGAGTTCTTGGATGTTACGAAATCCTGGATGCCCTATAACTATTTACGATGTGGGAGCATTAATTGGCCAAGCTTTCGCAAAATCTATGACACCATTAAACATAACACATGCTTTTAAAAAAACTGGAATTTTTCCTTTCGATCGTCATGTTTTTAGTGAAGAGGACTTCGCGCCTAGCAGTGTTACTGACAGACCAGAAAATGCACAACCTGAAAATAATTCTAGCGTTGAACTCGCAACCACAGACCAACAACAGATTTTACAGCTAGAAGATAACCCATTGCATCGTCGAATAACCGACTCTCCAAGACCCTCCACTAGCACTGCTGAAGAAATATCGAGAGATACAATGAGTCCATCTTTGCTAGAGAATTTAAGTGGCACTGAGTATTCAGAAAAACCTCCAGTACCAGTTTTTACCACTCCAGAGAAATCTGTTTTAAATGTTCCATCTGATCTTTCGCTTCTCCCTCTTGATGGTTCTACAAGTCAACCTACTGTTATACCAACTACCAATAATATTACTGAAATTAACTTAAGTGTTCCACCTAGAATCAAGTCTCTCATTACGCCAGATCAGTTTCGGAAGCCACTTAAAGCACCTGCAAGAAATGGAAAAAGGAAGCCACGAAAATTAGGGAAAAGTCTTATAGCCACAGACACACCAGAAAAAAACGCTATTGCGAAACAAAAAGCAGCCAAAAGGAAGAAAGAAATCAAATGTAAAGGGAAAAAAGCAATACGTCAAGTTCTGCAAAGTGACTCGGAAGATGAAATGGACATAGTTTTGAACGACGAAACAGATGATGAAGGAGACTGGATAGAAACTGAGGAAGAACATAATATAACAGATGATTTATTGAAAAGACCACTTGTACGATTACCAAACGAAGGAGAATATATATTGGTGCAATTTTGTTCGAAAAACCAAAAAATATATTTCGTTGGCAAAGTTCTCGAAGAACGAAATATCAGTTCTTCAGACTTATATGTGTCTTTCTTAAGGTACAAAAAGGGCAAGTTTGTTATGCCTAATGTCCCAGATTTATCATATGTGAAAGATGAAGACGTTAGATTTATTTTGCCCAAGCCCACCGTTAGTGGAAGTACTAGTAGACAACAATCTTACTATGTATTCCCTGTAGATTTAAGTCAAATTAACATCCGTTAATCTTTTTAAATTTCTATTTTTTATTATTCTTTAATTAAGATAGTTATTTTATTAATTACGAAAGAGAATGTTTAAGACTGAGACCAAAATGCCATATAAAGATAGAATTGTTTTTATTTTTCAAATCTTAATATCTAAGTAATGAGTAGGTATAAAATGATTATATTTTTTATTTTCTAATCTTTTTAATTATTCAAACTAGTTACTTAAATGTTATAGCTAACGTTATTGTGCTTTATTGAATAAAGACTGAAAAAATACTAAGTTCCTTTAAATTTCTAAGAAAAAAATGTTTTGTTGTCACTAGTTGTGATTAGTCTTTAAATAAACATCCAGTTGATTATATGCATAGATTTTTATTATTTTCCGTTCAGATTTTCTTCGATCCACTGTTAACCAGGGTGCGATCCACTGTAAACCAGGGGGAGTACACAGTGAATCAAAACCCACTTAAAAAAATAAAATATCTATTTTATTTATTGTACACTGAATGTTAAAATGGGCAATAATATTATAAACTTTAATAACTTCATAACCCCCTGGCAAGTTTCCGTATAATTCTGACGATTAGTTTTTGTAAAATAATGCGTGAAAAAAAAGTGATCCACTGTTGACCATGTTACCCTACTTCATGGTAAAACCTTAAGCCCTATCTTATTGAGAAATTCTCCAACGTCAAGACGATTTCACATCTCAATTTAGAACTGCAGTCAATGTTCCAAAAACCAGCTAAAAGCATAACCGACTTCTTCCACAGAGTCAACTAAATGCCGAAGCAAAATAATTGAAAAACTGAATACCGAAATCAAAGACAGTACGTTATTAGGTCGGATGGCAACAACCGAAGAGACAGCCTTAACCGTCTTCGTGAACGGCCTTAGCTCCGAAATAGGTACGATGTTAAGAACGCGAGGTTTCCAAAACCTAACTTTAGCTGGGCGTTTTGCCATAGAAAAAGAGAAAATACGAGCTGTGAACACAGCTAGGCAATCCTTATTTAAAAATAACACGAATCAACATAAACCCAGCTCACAACGAACTCAAATCGTTCCTAATCCCCGCGCAACATACTTCAACCCACTACAACCTACTTAACTATAATTCATACCCATCAAGTACGAAAATCTGTAACTATTGCAAAAATCCAGGTCATCTAATATATGAATGTCGTAAAAGAGCATATAACAATAACTTGCACTATAATATTCAGTCGGGCCCCCTCATACGCAACTCGTTCCCAGCCTCCCTGGCACAAACACGCCCGTCAACACAACGAGCCTTACCAGCCCCTTCGGCACAGACACGCCCACTAATGCAACGTGCCCTACCAGCTCCTCCAGCTTATGCAAATAATTTAAACTGCGAAGCGACCAACAAGATGAGCAGCTCGTCGGAAATCGCTTCTGCCTCCTGCTCAATGATCCAGTCACAAGTTCACGAAAATGAAGTTAAGACTCAAGTCCAGAAAATGTTAGACCAAGATATAATTCAACCTAGTTCATTCCCTTGGAGTAGCCCAATCTTGGTTGTTCCTAAAAAACTTGACGCCTCTGGGATACAAAAATGGTGTCTAGTCATAGACTACCGCAAACTACATATCTATGCCGCAAACTAAACGACGTAACTGTAGGTGACAGCTATCCACTTCCTAACATCACTGACATTCAGACAAACTAGGACCAACTTTACTACCTTAGATCTTGCCTCAGGATTCCATCAACTCAAAGTCGAATCCGAAGACATTCCTAAAACAGCATTTAACACACCCTATTTTGTATTTTTTTTAAAGAATATTAGCCATTTGAATTATGACTAACATTCCCCTTTCCCCTCCAACTAAGCGTAAAGCTTGTGCTAGGAGTGGGTACGACAATAGTGCAACAAGTGGGATTTGAACCGTCCGTCGACCTTTCGGATTTCAGTCCACTCCTATGACCGTTGAGCTATTGAGGCCTATGGTCATTACGAGTACAAAAGAATGCCTTTTGGCCTTAAAAATGCTCCTGCCACCTTTCAACGTGTAATGGATTCCGTACTCTGCGGATTACAAGGTGAAAGATGCTTCGTATACCTAGATGATATTGTTGTTTCCGCATCAAGCCTACAAGAACACGAACAAAAACTACGTGAAGTATTTCTAACCGACTTCCAAAAAAGGAGAAAGTTCTCAATTCGTCGGAATCTTTTTTTTAATGTATGTTCCCCGATTACTCGAAAACCCCTGGACCGATTTGGATATATTTTTTTTTGTTTGAAGGTTAATCTGTGCTGGTGGTCCCATATAAAGGTGAAGATCTGATGAATATCTTCGGAATATCTAACACTCAAAATCCAAAACCTACTGAAGTATTCTCAGAAGGTTATCTCCAAATCAATTACTCACATTTTTTTGAAAACTCCACTCATAGCTTAGACACTCCAAACCGCCATATCTCTCCAGACAATCTCTTAGACGACAGACATAAAGACAATATTTCCCATTGCATGTGGACTCTCATCTGAGAGGTCGTTCTTATCTAAGAACGACCTTTTTAACACTGCAATCTCAACATGTTCTCAAGTAGATCCACATTTAGAAAAACCCAAAACACTTTACGATGTCGATTTAGTGGTTTCAAATAACAAACAAATATGTTTTTTAACCGACTTCAAAAGAAGGAGGAGGTTCTCAATTCGTCGGAATCTTTTTCTTATGTATGTTCACCGATTACTCAAAGACCCCTGAACCGATTTGGAATATTTTTTTTGTTTGAAAGGGTATACAGTGCAGGTGGTCCCATATAAATTTGGTGATGATCTGATGAATATCTTCGGAGATGAAGAACAGAACACCTCAATGGACTAGGGCAAATTGCTCGCGATCAGTGTAATAGTTTAGTAAACAGTAGGGTTTTAACTGGGGATAGCATATTATATTACAGTGGGGCCACTAAAAATTGTGAAATAAAAAATTTTCAAAAGAAAAATAAAACCGACTTCAAAAATTTCTTTTTCTTTTGAATTTTTTTATCTAGGCTCCAAAAATACGAACTGCCATACGAAGTCCAACCAAACAAATGCGAATTCTTAAGACGTGAAGTAGCGTACCTAGGTCACATTATTTCTAGCGAAGGCGTAAAACCCAATCCAGACAAAATTCAAGCAGTCAAAGATTTCCAGTTCCAAAATATTGCAAAGATATAAAAGCATTTCTAGGTCTTACAGGCTATTACCGACGATACTTCTCGAACTTTAGCAAAATAACTAGACCACTTAATAGTCTTCTCAAAAAGTAAACACCTTTCATTTGGGGCGAAACTCAACAAAAATCATTCGAAGAATATACTTGCTAATTAACCCACCTATACTGGAAATTTTTATAATTTTATTTCGTCGTTATACTTCAGCATTGTATTTATCAGATCAACGGTACGTTGTTGGTACGTGTACCCTGTATACAGGGTGTTTGGTAATTAGTATATAATGACGACACGTACCCATGCTACTTTGATCTGATAAACACAATGCTGAAGTATAATTGACGAAATAAAATTATAAAAATTTCCATACAAAATTTAAAATTTTATTAAAAAAAATGTATGGAAATTTTTATAATTTTATTTCGTCATTATATTTCAGCATTGTATTTATCAGATCAAAGTAGCATGGGTACATGTCGTCATTATATACTAATTACCAAACATCCTGTATAATCGCCTAACAGCCGCAATTGTTAAAACACGTATGAAAATAAAATTTTATTTATAGGATTAAATTATACTTTTTTTACATACATCTTTTAGGATAAAATTTACAATAATGATTTATTTATTTATCATAATAATATAGACATTTAATATAAGATAACAACACTGGCTTACATAGGCTTACTTATTCAGTTGTACATAAAACTTAAACTGAACTATTATATGACTAAAAATTCTACAAATTTCCATTCCATTCTTCCATTCCATTCCATTCTTTTTCCATTGATTTTGATCGCAAAGTATATAATAATCAGTTTAAGTGGTTTGTACAATCGCATAAATAACGGCATAACAACATTATAATAGAGGTGAAATACACAATACTAGTGCCCTGACTTAGGTTGACATCTATAAAGCGTCTATCTCATCATCTGTCTTAAGTCACTAAGTGACTTAAGACATTGTTAAAACGAGACAGCGTTATACCGCTGGCATAAATCTATCTCGTTTTAACTGAGACTTAAGTCTAAGCAAAGTCAAAGTACGCTCTACAGATTCCAACCTCAGGCATACAGGCGCGCACTTACCTGAGAGCTCATGATCTTCCCATGATCGTTAAAGCAAGTGATATTTAATTGCTTCTATTTTCGAATAATAATAGGGTCCTGAACTGTAGTAATAAAATGATGTGTATGAATCTAGTGGGTCTAAAATAAATGCGATGCGAATTCGCAACATGTAAACCGTAAACACATGTGAAAACGCGTTTTCCTTTCACTGATGAAAAGATTTTCATACAAATTCTTAAGTCCCTGTAACTTATTACATATTTTTACGGAAATCTGGCAAACCACAGGTACAGGCGGTTTACATGTACTAAATGCGCATAGCAGTCTTGATTTTAGACCCCTTACATTTTCATTGCATATTTCACCTTAGCATACACACATAATATACAATAGTTACATTATAGCACATTTTTTTTAACTATCCACGAAAATTCTTAAGGACATTTTACCATAGTAAACGAATAATACTCTATAATTTTATCAAAAATAAACCCTGCAAATAAAATGCTAATCGGAATGTATTTTTTAATAATTTTTTGTTCTTTTCTTAAAACTACTGTGTCAATTTTGATAGGAATAAATCGGGAAAATAAGATTAAATTGATCTCCTTGATAAAAACGACACCCAATAAATACATAGCGGTAATCGTGCTCCTTATCTGAGGAATGGAGCTAGTATAGCGCTTTCTCTCTCTCTATTTGACTTTGCGTAACAGAGACAGCGCTGTACTAACTTATCCGTGGAATGAAGCTAGTATAGCGTTCTCTCTCTCTATTTGACTTTGCGTAACAGAGAGAGCGCTATACTAACTTATCCATGGAATGAAGCTAGTATAGCGTTATCTCTCTCTATTTGACTTTGCGTAACAGAGAGAGCGCTATACTAACTTATCCATGGAATGAAGCTAGTATAGCGTTATCTCTCTCTATTTGACTTTGCGTAACAGAGACAGCGCTATACTAACTTATCCGTGGAATGAAACTAGTATAGCGTTCTCTCTCTCTATTTGACTTTGCGTAACAGAGACAGCGCTATACTAACTTATCCGTGGAATGAAGCTAGTATAGCGTTCTCTCTCTATTTGACTTTGCGTAACAGAGAGAGCGCTATACTAACTTATCCGTGGAATGAAGCTAGTATAGCTTTCTCTCTCTCTCTCTATTTGACTCTGCGTAACAGAGAGACCGCTATACTAACTTATCCGTGAAATGAAGCTAGTATAGCGCTCTCTCTCTTTAATTGACTTTGCGTAACAGGGAGAGCGCTATACTAACTTATCCGTGGAATGAAGCTAGTATAGCGTTCTCTCTCTCTCTCTATTTGACTCTGCGTAACAGAGAGACCGCTATACTAACTTATCCGTGAAATGAAGCTAGTATAGCGCTCTCTCTCTTTAATTGACTTTGCGTAACAGGGAGAGCGCTATACTAACTTATCCGTGGAATGAAGCTAGTATAGCTTTCTCTCTCTCTCTCTATTTGACTCTGCGTAACAGAGAGAGCGCTATACTAATTTATCCGTGGAATGAAGCTAGTATAGCGCTCTCTCTCTCTATTTAACTTTGCGTAACAGAGAGAGCGCTATACTAACTTATCCGTGGAATGAAGCTAGTATAGCGTTCTCTCTCTATTTAGCATTGCGTAACAGAGAGCGCGCTATACTAACTTATCCGTGGAATGAGGTTAGTACAGCGCGCTCTCTGTTTTTGTATGGGATTACGTAACAGAGATAGCGTTATATTAACTTCATGTCACAAAAATCTTCACTTCTCCGAAACCATCAATAAAACATCACAAATGAAAATCAGTCAAATTAATAAGATTGGCCATGTAATATTCAACTTTTAACTGGTCAAAACTAGTTTTAACTGTTCAAAACTAGTTTTGAGAAACGAAATTTTAAGCAGGCAGAGATCGCTTCAAAGCGATAAGGCCGCCAAATTGTACTACTTACTATTTTTGTTGCGTGATGTTTTATTTTTATGATGGTGTACAATAAAGCATGATATTTCTCTTTTAAATTTTAACTAGGACTATAATAGACCACTGGCAACGGATTGACCTCTCAATAAATATATTTACATCCACATTATTAATAAGTAAAAATAAAGTTATTTCTTGTCATCGGTTTTCATTTGCTCTCGCAGCCTGGATATCTCTTCCCCTAAAGTATCCATGTTTTCCTGTCAAATAAAAAAATAATTAATCATACTAATATTATTAATGCGAAAGTGTCTGTTTGCTAGCTTATCACAGTCCATCTGTTTAACAGATTTTGACGAAAGGTATACCTTTCGTCAAAATCTGTTAAACAGTTAAACAGTTGGCTAGTTTGCATCCCAGGAATGCAAAGTATTCCTATACCAAGGCAATTTTATCAATGGAAAACCTAATAAAGAAAATCTTACTAATTAATTTTACTAGGTCGTAAAATAAAGTTTACTTTCATTTTTCTAACTGATAGTTTTATTTTATGCTTAACAGACAAGAACATTCATTTAAGCGCAATAAATGTTAAAATCAAAGCTCAATTTTTTAATGATGCTTCGAACCTCCGGAACTCCGGACTTGGAACGCTGGGCGTCAAAACCCGAACCCGGTCCAGAAAAATAGTCCGATTTTCAAGCCCTACTAGGTTATCAACGCTTCACTATGTGGCTTCTCACCTTAAGCGTAATATTCTTAAGCAGCGTGTCTTCCAACACTGCCTGCAGTCGTTTGTTCATTTCTAGTGATAATTCTAATGTCATGCCCGCCGGGTCTCCGCCCCACACCGCAGCCATCGCACCGCCTCCCAAGCGCGCTATCTCTTTCTGTTGTAGGAGAAAATTGTACAGTAAATATTGCTATCTCTATCAGTTGTCTGAAAAAAGTATCACAAGTCATGCCATCTCTGTCTGTTGTATGACATGATAAACATGTTTATCGTGTCACACACCAGATAGAGATAGATTCATTCATTAGAGTTTTATAAGTTTGACCCGAACCATCTCTTAAGTCCCTTATTTTTGGCGGACAATTTAAGACAAGATAGAAATGATAGAATAAAAAATTACCTTTGTAAATTTTCTTCTCGGCTGAAAGCAGCATGGCAGAAATCAAAAAATTATACTTATTAGTTTTTTTTTATAATGATGATTTTAGCAGATTTAGTCCATAAGAATATTCATTCATTGTAGCAAGGCTTGAGGGACTATTTGAAAGAGTCATATAGCGCCTGTAGGGGTTAGCGCCTTTAGGGGGTCACATCACTTTATGCTCGTCGGCGTTAGCGGACGCAAGCGCGGCGGGAGGTAGTGACGGCAGCAAGGCTCTCAGCAGGCGATTCTTGCCTCAAGGCGCTCTTAGCTGAGCAATGCTCTTGTAGATAGGGGTCAAGCACCTGAAGGGGGTCAGCAACTGTAGGGGGTCAGTGTCTGTAGGGGGTCAATACACGTAGAGTCAGCGCCTGTAGGGGGTCAGCACCTGTAGGGGGTCTCATTACCTTGTGCTCGTCGGCGTTAGCGGACGCGAGCGCGGCGGGGGGCAGTGACGGCAACAAGGCCCTCAGCAGGCGGTCTTGCCTCGCAGCTCCCTCGTCAGCTGAGCGCAGTGCTCTCGTAAGAACTCACATCAGTCGGCACGCGCAGCGGCCGCTTTTTGCTCTCAGCAGTTGCTTCAGAGCTATCTCAACTTAGCAGTACTCTTATAGGAGGTCAGCGGATGTAGAGGGTCAGCTCTAGTATGGGGTCGGTACCTATAAGGGGTTAGTACACGAAGGTCAAATTATGTAGGGGGTCAGTACCTGTATGAGGTCAGCGCCTGTAGGGTATCACCATGTGTAGGGGGTCAGTGCCTATTGGGGGTCAGTGCCTGTAAGGGGTCAGCGCCTGTAGAGGGTCAGTGCCTGTAGGACGTCCTATTACCTTGTGCTCGTCGGCGTTAGCGGACGCGAGCGCGGCGGGGGGCAGTGACGGCAACAAGGCTCTCAGCAGACGATTCTTGCCTCGCAGCTCCCTTGTCAGCTGAGCGCAGTGCTCTTGTAAGAACTCGCATCGCTCGGCGCGCGCGGCGGCCGCTCGTTGTAAGGAGACTATACGTTCTACTAACGCTTGACGGTCAGGTTCGCGCGTCTACAAAATATGATGAAATTAAATAACTAATATTTATTTATCTGCCATTCAATAGACTAGAAAAATATATACAAAATGGTTACATACTACATAATATCATAACTGAACTTAGACTTACTAATTACAAACAAAATACTAGATTTAAATATTACGACTGATTTATTTTCGTTTTTACTACTAAACTAAATAACGATAGGCGAAACTTATGTTACTTGAAAGGAGTTTCTCTAACCTTCGGAAACAATTTGTCAAGAATATTCGATTGCTTTATCTGTAATATATTAATACATAAATTAATACAATATTTTAATAACTACTTTGTTATAGATAAGTTATTTGCATAGAATACCAATGTAAATATGGTGCAAATTTGTTTTTTTTTTTTTCATATAATTCATGTATTTCTTTAACCTTACCATTGGACTTTGAGTTTTTCCCTGATAGCATGAAAATACGAAATCGTTATAGAAAATGCGAAGATATACGAGTAGCTACAGGGGACGGCAGTAGATATTGCACATCAAACTTTAGAAAAAGATTTCTCCTTGGTGGAGCATAGAGATGGTTGCTTTATAGGTTACCGTTCCTCAAAAGGAAAAACGGAACCCTTTTAGGATCACTTTGTTGTCTGTCCGTCCGTCCGTCCGTCCGTCCGTCGTCTGTCAAGAAACCTATAGGGTACTTCCCGTTGACCTAGAATCATGTTAGGTAGGTAGGTCTTATAGCACAAGTACGGGAATAAATCTGAAAACAGCGAATTTGTGGTTACATCATTAAAAAAAATTAAAATGCGTTTCAATTTTCAAAATAAGATAACTATACCAAGTGGGGTATCATATGAAAGGGCTTTACCTGCACATTCCAAGACAGATTTTTATTTATTTTTATGTATAATAGTTTTTATCGTGCAAAATGTTGGAAAAAATACCCGAGTACGGAACCCTCAGTGCGCGAATCAGACTCGCACTTGACCGGTTTTTTTCCATAAATGCTTACCTGTACATCTGGTAGCCCCTCAGCGTGTCCGTTTTGCATCCTCTCGTCGTTGGGAGGCGTTTCGCTACTGCTGAGGGATGACACTGAACCTGTAATAATTCATCATTTATTTCATCAGTAGCGATGATGGCCTTGTCATATTTACTTACTAGCTGACACACACACACACACACACACGCACGCACGCACGCACGCACGCACGCACGCACGCACGCACGCACGCACGCACGCACGCACGCACGCACGCACGCACGCACGCACGCACGCACGCACGCACGCACGCACGCACGCACGCACGCACGCACGCACGCACGCACGCTCGCATGCACGCATGCACGCACGCCCGCCCGCCATTTTACGGATTTCGGACGACTATATCCATAATTAATATTAAAAATGAGAAAGTGTGTCTGTCTGCTACTTTTTCACAGCCCAACAGTGTAACCGATTCTGACGAGATTTGATACAGGCTTAGCTTATATCCCGGGAACGGACATAGGCTACCTTTTATCCTGGAAAATCAAAGAGTTCCCGCGGAATTCCTAAAGACCCATCCACTTAACCGATTTGTATGTTTGGTACCGAAGCAGCTTGCGTCCCTGTAATCGAAATAGGCAGCTTTTTATCCCGGAAAATCAAAGAGTTTCCACGGGATTTCGAAAAACCTAAATCCACGCGGGCGAAGTCGCGGGCATCGGCTAGTATGACAATATTTCTCACCAGTTCTAGTGGACGTGCTGTCGTTCTGAAGTAGTTTGGACTCCAATTGCTCGATGCGTTTTAAAGCGCGTTGGAGTTCGCGATTTAGTTCCTGAAATATGACAATTTAAAGTACATAAAGTTAAAATCGATTAAGTACGAGTGTGTGCGTGTGTGTGTGTGTGTGGGCGTTTGGGTGGGTGTGTGGGCGTTTGCGTGTGTGTGGGCGTGTGCGTAAGTTTGAGCGTGTGCGTATGTGTAGGCGTGCAATATAAAGTAAATAAAGTTAAAATCGATCAAGTACGAGTGTGTGCGAATGTGAGTGTGTGTGGGCGTGTGTGTATGTCTCTGTGTGTGTGTGTGTATGCGCATTTGTGGGGTGTGGGCGTGTGCGTGTTACTCAAGTTACCTTAATGGCACTGGCGTGTTTCTTCTTCAACACGCTGTTTTCACCCGTCTCCCACTCGAGCTTCTTGTTAGCCTCAGCTGCGTCTTCAGTTAGTTCTGCCACCTATCACAAAATGAATCTCAAGTATAATTGGCATACATAGTCTCTTACGTATATAAATATTAATGTTAGTGCCTTCGTGTTCCATGCGTTCTTGCATCGTTCGTCCGATTGAATTGAAACTTTGTGTAGTTGTTGTTGGCACTTGCAGCAGCTCGGGTCTTGACCGGTTGGCCTTTCGTGATAAAACATCTCTCTGTCTCCTCGGTTGACTCTGCTCTCAATCTCTCTGCAATGCTTCGATCTTCTCACGAAGAGAAACGTAATAGATGACACTCACCTTCCTTGCCAGCACCCTGTTCTCCTTAAACCGTTTCTCCGTTTCCTCTGCTAACGCTGCCTTCAATCTCTCCGCTTCGTTCTCCAACGCTTCTATTTTCTCACGAAGAGAAGCGTTGTCCGCTGCGAGTGCTTGAGCCTAGACCAATAGTAGCACTATTATTAGTTTTCATAAGTTTATAAAGTTTCATTTCAGACAACATAGGCATCCTGGTTAATTAAAGATTCCAAGATTCGAATTCCCATGGAATTTTTAATTTAAAAACCTAAATCTATGCGGACTTAATCACGGGCATCATCTAGCCATCAATAGAAGAATTATAGCGAAAATTATTCCCAAGCCGTAGACAAGGGTTTTCAAAGTATGCTGGTAATGCAAATGACAGCTACAAATTTTATGCCTGAGTCGTAGACAAGGGTTATTATAGTTAGTATTGACCTTAGCCTCGTGCTCACTAGCGCAAGCTCTGGACGCCACGTGCTGCGCGGTCAGACGTGCCGCGTGCTCCAGAGCACCCGCTTCTCTTCTGGAGCACGTCTCTGCGCGAGCACGCTCCGCACTTAAAGCCTGTTCCGCGAGGCATGCGCGCTCTGTCTCCCTAGAAACAAATGTTATTCTTTTTTTTTAGGAGTTTGTGTTAAAACTTCTATTTCAGTTTAAAATTAAACTAATAAGTATCAAAATGATAGTGGAAAATAAATTTAGTACAAGAAAACTTATTCACTCTTAGAGTTCCGTACCTACTACTAAGCCTCCGCTGTCTGTCTGTCAGTGGGCTGTATCTGGTGAACCACAATAGGTAGGTATGTTTTATCATTGGCCACCGAAATGGTTTTTTCAAAATAGCAGACTTGTAGGTATGCGAACTAGGTTCATAGGGCCCTTTGCTGAGACTGCTATTTTGCTACTTACCTCTGTAACTGCGCACTCAGAGTGTCAGCGAGGGCCGCTTGAGCTCTCAAAGCCGCCAGTTCGGCAGCCTCCTCTTCCAGACGAACGTTGCTTTCCTTTAAGCATTCCACCTGAGAATAATACAAACATGAGTTATCTCGTGAACCCTGTTTCACTCAAATAATAAATAATAAAATAAATAAAAGTTTATTTAGCTCAATCACAAAAAAAAAAACAAGAATAACAATTAAGATACATTTAATCAACCCAATGTATACTAATGACAACTGTCAGAATTCCATGAAATTAAAAATCGGCCAAGTGTGAGTCAGACTCGCGCACTGAGAGGGTTCCGTACTCTTATTTACGTATTTTTTCCGACATTTTGCAAAAACTATTATGCATAAAAATAAATAAAAATCTGTTTTAGAATATACAGGTAAAGCCCTTTCATATGATACACCTCTTGGTATAGTTATCTTACTTTGAAAAATAAACGCATTTTTATGTTTTTTCTGTGATGAACCATAAATTCACAGTTTTTGGATTTATTCCTTTACTTGTGCTATGAGGCCTACCTACCTACCAAATTTCATATTTCTTGGTCAAAGGAAAGTACCCTATAGGTTTTCATGACAGACACCACGGACGGACGGACGGACGGACGGACGGACGGACGGACGGACGGACGGACGGACGGACGGACGGACGGACAGACAGACAGACAGACAGACAACAAAGTGATCCTATACGGATTCCGTTTTTCCTTTTGAGGTACGGAACCCAAAAATCAAGCTACGCCTATCACTGCTTACCCTACTAATATTATAAACATGAAAGTTTATATGCATGGATGTTTGTTACTCTTTCACGCAAAAACTAATGGACAGATTTAGTTGAAATTTGGAATGGAGATAGATTACACCCTGGATTAACACATAGGCTACTGTTTATCCCGGAAATTCCCACGGGATTTTTAAAAACCTATATCCACAGGAACGAAGTCGCGGGCATCAACTAGTTTCGTAATAGTAGTATGGACTATGGATTTACCTGTTGGTTGGCCTCAGCAAGCGCTGCAGTGGAGTCGTCTCGTTCCTTCCTACATATATCTAACTGTTGTATAGTGGTGCTCAGTCTTCGCTCCAACTCCTCTCTCTCATGTCTACACATTATAAGGGCAGCCTGGCTTTCTTTCAGTTCAGTTTCTGTAACAAGATAAAAAACCGGTCAAGTGCGAGTCATCAGACATCAGACATAAGGAGTAAGACGTGTGGGACACGTGCGACACGGCGGCCACGTCAGACACGTCGGACAGACAGACATGACGCACAGACACACAGATGAAAGCACTTCACCAAAAAGATTTTTAAGTTTGAAGACTATACCACTTGAAGAAAACTTGGATAAAATGATTAACTGGATCGTCAGTTGGCTGAAATTTGGAATGGAGGTGGATATATTCCTGGATTAGCACACAGGCTACTTTTTATCCCGGAAAATCAAGGACTTCCCACGGGATTTCGGAAAACCTAAATCCACGCGGACGAAGTCGCGGGCATCAGCTAGTAAATAAATAAATATATAGTTACCTAACTGCTTCGCGCGAACAGTTTCAGTGGAGTTGGTAATGGCCGCCTCTTTCGCAGCTTCCAATTCAGTTAACTGCTGTGCTAACTTCTCCGCGCGTTCTGTGCTTTCCTGGCAGATGAATAAATAGGTTTGGTCAAGGGCAAGTATAGTCCGTGTAAGATGACTTCTTACGCGCCATTTTAACTCTATGGGGCAACTGTCATGTCTAAAGTACAGTTCACCATTAACAGGGCTCTCTCCGTCACTCGTTTCATACAATCGTAGTTCCAATTTCATTTGAATATTAAGCAACCAAAGGTCATGAAATTTTGCAGACATATTCTAGAAACTAATATCTGTGTCTGTGGTGTTTTAGATTTTTTTTTAAATATGTAGTTTTAAAATTACAGGGGCTCAAAGATTTGTATGAAAATTTTTAAGACCGCGTAACTTTGAAACCGAATATTTTAACAGAAATCTGGAAAACCACAGACATAGATATTAGTTTCTAGAATATGTCTGCAAAATTTCATGGACTTTGGTTGCTTAATATTCAAATGAAATTGGAACTACGATTATATGAAACGAGTGACGGAGAGAGCCCTCTTAAAATCGTACTTTTGACATGATATTTGACGCATAAAGTTAAAATAAAATCGCGCGTGAAAAATCATCTTACATAGAACTTCGTTGTCTGTCTGTCTGTCTGACTGTCCGTCCGTCTGTCGTGTCTGTCAAAAAAATCTATAGGGTACTTCCCGTTGACCTAGAATCACGAAATTTGGTAGATAGGTGGATCTTATAGCACAAGTAAAGGAATAAATCCGAAAACAGAATTTGTGGTTACATCACAAAACACTTTTGGTTCTGATTAGCTTGATGGGAATTGACAGACAACAATGTGATGCTATAGGCCCTAATTCGCACGAGCGTTAAAAAAGCGTTGACGTGTGAACAGATACTCGGGAATGCATTTGTTCTATTTGAACGCTTTTTTAACGGACGTTAAAAAAGCTCTCGTGCAAATGAGGCCTAAGTGTTTCCTTTTTTCTTTGAGAACCCTATAAATAATATATTTCCCTAGCCTATGCCAGCTCAGTCAACTTGTCCTTTCAAATATATCCCTTACCTTGGAAGCATCCATCTCCATGCGCAGCTTGCTCTGTGTCCATTTAAGCCTTCCCTCCAGCTCCCGCAAATCTTCGCGCACCTTCGCCACCTCGCGCTCCGTATTCTGCAGTTCATGGCACTGTGACAAATAATTAATAAGTATATGAATGGCACTCTCAAGGAAGGAATACGAATTATTATTAAGATTGAAGTCAATTAAAATTAAAATCAATCTATCTGTAATCTGTCAATAAGTTACTTAGCAATGATGTTATTTGTCAAAAGTCTTTTTTACAAATAACAGGGTTGCTAAGTAACTTATCAACAAGTTAATATAATATAATATAATAATTTTTATTTCAGGCAATATAAGTCACAAGACAACCCATAACAAACAAAAAGAAAAAGAAAAAACACAAAATAATATACAGCTTAATGTAGATATACATAGTATATAAACTAATCTAAAAGATAGATTGAGCATTAATTTTGGCTGTAAATCACAAAAAGTCAATAACTTGTATTAATCATTTATAATTCTAGTACCATAGGGCCTATTCCACGTATTAATGCACCTTACTCACAACCTGCAACAGGAAGCTGGAAGAAATCTCTGTTTAGAGATAAGCATGTCCTATGTACATAGCTTAATTTATCATAACTTTGAAACTACAATTTTGGTTTATAACCTTGAGATTAACAGAGCCTTTATGGGCGTACTAACGATACTCTTGCACTATCAAGACAGCATGAACTACCCTCAACAATAATTACTTGTGACCCTTGCTAACGGGTTATGTAACCAAGTCTCTCCTACGGGGATTGACAATGCTAACTAACCAACCCTACCTAAGTATAATCTACCTACCACCTACTTAGCTCTTAATTCCTATATCCTTACTTTAACATCATCTGCTGCCAAATTCTGTTTCTCACCCCTGGCATTAAGGAAGTCCTTATCTGCTATGGCAGCCATCGCCACTGCCTACTTAGCTTCCAATTCCTTACCTTATCATCATAGAGCTGACAGATCCTCTGTTTCTCATCCCTGGCAGTCTTCAGCTTGGCATTGAGCAGTTCTTTCTCTGTGATGGCAGAATGTTCAGCCATGGCAGCCACCTCAATCCTGCCTACCTACCATCTACATAGCTTCTAATTCCTACAATCTTACTTTAACATCATACAGTTGGCCAATTCTGTTTCTCACCCCTGGCATTGTGTAGTCTGGCATTAAGTCCTTATCTGCTATGCCAGCCATCGCCACTGCCACTTAGCTACCATTCCCTTACCTTATCATCATAGAGCTGACAGCTCCTCTGTTTCTCATCCCTGGCAGTCTTCAGCTTGGCATTGAGCAGTTCTTTCTCTGTGATGGCAGAATGTTCAGCCTTGGCAGCCACCTTCATCCGATCTACCTACCACCTACTTAGCTTCTAATTCTTATCCTTACTTTAATATCAGCTGCTGGCAAATTCTGTTTCTCACCCCTGGCATTGTGTAGTCTGGCATTAAGTCCTTATTTGCTATGCCAGCCATCGCCACTGCCACTTAGCTACCATTCCCTTACCTTATCATCATAGAGCTGACAGATCCTCTGTTTCTCATCCCTGGCAGTCTTCAGCTTGGCATTGAGCAGTTCTTTCTCTGTGATGGCAGCACGTTCAGCCTTGGCAGCAGTTTCTGCAGCCTTCTTAGCCTCAATAGCTGCACACTCCACACTGGCATACCGCATCACTGCCGCATCTTTCTCTTTCTGGGCTTGCTCTGCACGCTTGCACATCTGTATCACAAAAACTAGGATTAAAATGAAGAATAACAAAACTACTGTATTTAAACTTCCAATAAAACTACATTTTTTTTGTGATCTGTATATTTTTGACCCAGTAAATACAAATCTGACCCCATTAATATGCAAAATGGCCTAAAACTATCCTAAAATTGAGTCTAAAGTTTGTGATTTTGATCGAAGAGTCTTTTATAGTTTTTTACACTGATATAAACATAAAAGCTGTTTTCAAAAGAGGTACTGCCGTTTCTGGCCTGTCAAGTCATATGATAATATCTGGAGCTATAAGATATACCTACACCAATTAATAATATTGAGCTCAATTGAAAGACAGGATCTTACCAAATCAACTTTAGCTTCCAATTCCTTAAACGTCTGATCTTTAGCCTGCAGTTCATCCATCTGCTGTTTGACCCTCTCCCTTAACGATGCATTCTCCTTCCGTTGCTCAAACAACACCCGTTCCAACGATTCAATTTGCAACCGCAACATTTCATTCTTTGGATCATTTTCTTCTTCGTTACCAACTTTTGAGACCGATTCCATACTGTTACTGTATGTACTATTTGTATTCGAATCAACAGGTGTTTTATCATGTACATCATTTAATTTTTCATCAGATGCATCTTCGAAAATATCACTCATGATCTTTCCATTGGCTATAGTTTTAACATTTTTTATCTGTGGTTTCTGTGAGACTCTGTGACTATTATTGTATGCATTCTTTAAACTTCCACTAACAGATGAGAATATTCCGTGAACGTTTTTCACTATGCTTCCTAGATCTGGTGCGAGGAGGTCTTTAGGTAACCTTGCATATCGGACATCTAGTGTTTGGGGATTTTCAGGTACAATTTTTTGTGTGGCACTAACTTTACTTTTCTGGGACGAAAAGTCTGATAATATTTGATCTTTATCAAGGTCTTTGGTACTAGAGGTTGTGGAATCATTATCATTTGCTACTGATTCTGGGAAAATAGATATATTCTCTGCACTCCGACTGATTGAGGTATCAAAGTTATTTTCGATAGCATTATGCTCGTTAAGGCTAACAGTTGATGTTGCTAAGGCTTTATCATTATTCATATAGAGAGATTTCCTTACAACTTCTATAGGACTTGAATTGTTGCAAGCTGATTCTGTATTTATATCATTTATTAAATCTGTATTAGTAAAGTATGTTACATTTTCTATTGCACCGCCTTTGTCTTCGAAATTCAAAAAACCTTTATCTGAAGATAGTGAAGTTGGAGAAGATAATTCAGAGCCACTTTCTAGAGCACCAATTGCTATGTTTAATTCCATGGATTTGTCTACCTTTTCGGGCGAAATATCGGAGTCAGACGGAATAGGATCTGCAACGGAAGTCGAGTCGAGGGTCTCGACACCGGAATCGCACGATAAAACTGATTTCGATCCATTCTCTTTTCCTTCGACTACGTCCACGTTATCAATATGGATGGCGCATTCAATCGATTCTGAGGACATTTCACGTTATCCACTTAATATTAGCATTTAGCAATTAAAACACGTTAATTTTGTTATAAAAACTTGCGCCATTGTGATTTTAAAACATGTTTTTTTAGCAAAACTATTTTTAAAACAACTACATGACAACTAATAGACATTCTCCCATTTTGATTTTTTTAGCAACAAATGGCAACAAAAAACAAAATACAAATTCGATTACAAAGGATTGCAGCTTAAGGTTCTTTACACGATGCAACTAAAAACCAAACAACAATAAGTTCCGACTTTTGATGAAGAATATTTTTGCTTCATTATTAAAAAAAAAAAAAAGTCAAGTGTAAGTGAAGTTTGGCCTAGTTTGGCATTAACTAATATAAATTGGGAGAAAGTTTTCACCTGACAATGAAATACGGTCGACTGTACGTAGTGGATTGGTAACTAAAAGCGCTTCTTGTTGTTGTTGCTGCTGCTCTATGGCTCGGGCTCGTTGTACTGTGGTCTAAAAGCGCTTTAAAATCATAGTAAATATATTATATAGACAAAATAGACTCCACAGACTAAAACGTAAATGTTGCACTATGTAAAAATTGAACTGTAGGATCGTTACTTTATAAAAATTATTACATTATATTACATACAATATACGCAAGTTAAGTATCTGATAATAATAAAACCAGTGATAAATATGTGTTAAATATTTTAACATGATTCATTTTAATTGAAATAATTTAGTTAAATCAAAGTATTTATAATCTGTGTTCGCAAAATGGCAACTGGCAAGAGTTTGCCTAACTGTCATCACCGACCAGAAACAAAAGACTGTCATTTCATTTTCCTTCATGAAATACTCCGTGTCGAACTGCGAATTGGGGCTCCGGGAAAACTAGGTCGCGGGTATTGATTTTTACCTAATATCCTACAAACAAAGACTTCGTTGCCCAGTGAAAATAAAACCACCCGCAGTCCCGTGCAAGAAGAACGTGCATCATGCCTGTAAGTGTCCCATATTCTCTTTAAAATTATCGTCAATCATCATGTGATTTCCGGAAAGTGGTGGCATGATTTCATAACTCATCATTTCCTTTCATTTGCACAAACAGTTTCATATTACCTACGATTCGCGTTGGATTTTGAAAACGCTTATTTAGGCAACTCGATACGCTAGCGAACAATCGAGCAACAATAGATTGAATTGTACAGTGTTTAAAATTCAAAATTCGTGAGTCATTCGATTTCGTGTCATGGTCGTTTGGTACCTACCTACGACTGCGAGTTAAAACTACGCAATAGGGCGTCAAGGCTTACACGTGCCAGTCTTGTGAAGAGTTTTTAGGCTATTTAGGTCATGTTTAGTAAGTTAATGGGTATCTTTCTTGTTAGAACGCGGAGTTGGTAGCTCCGACGGTCGAAAATGTTCGAGTGGTTGTACGCGTGCGCCCCATGGACCAGAAGGAGAAGCTCGACGGATCTTACAATTGCGTGTCAGTAGATCCCGTGAACAACACGATAGCAGTCACCAGGAACAACGTGACGCCGCCGGAACCTCCGCGGATATACGCCTACGATGCTGTCTTCGACACCAATACCACTCAGGTATGATTATGACCTCACCACACATACTTTTATTATATAATTTCCTTATTGTAAGTGGTGAACAAAAATAGATTCAGTAAATTTAAGGGAAGGCTTGGGAAAATAATTGCAATTAGCAATGGGTTATTAGTTTATAATATTTTCAGGGCAACAGAAATGTTAGTTCTTTGGAACCAGCAACTGAGAAAAATCTGTTACCTACTTTGTTCCCCAGATCCTCAGATATGACCTCATTTTACAGGAATTTGATAGTAGTTTTTTGCAACTGAATTAAGTGTTCTTACTGAAGTAAAATCATATAAATAAAGAGTATTTTGATTAGTGTAGTGCAATGTTTTTTAACCCAGATTTCTAACCTAGAGTTTTTTTACCTAGATGGACATTCTTTTCTATTAAATTTTTGAAATTTTACAATTATCATTGTGAGAATTGTATTTGGTATATTTGTCTCACTCAAAAATTACTTTGTCAAAACATTTAAATTTTCTGAAGTAGCTGACTGCATCTGTGGAGATAAATTTGATAGGAATTCTACAATTTTCCTGTATTCAAGTTACCGCTGTACCAAGATAACAGACTGACACACTTATACATTAATATTAATGTATCTATAGTCTATTTATGATATTAAAATTGGGTAGTAAATGCTTAGCGGTCGATTCTAAACTCTTAAATTTTAATTAGATATTTAATTGATTTATTATTAAGTCCTGATAAACCCTATGTGACCTCATTAGATTGTTTCTATGCAATGTGATATTATTGAGTAGAATATAGATTATTTGAACAAAGAACTGATGTACTGCGATATATGATCATGTTATTTATATATATATAACTAGACCATGCCCATGCCTTTATTAGTATGGCTTTAGGTTTTTAAAAATCCCATAAGAACTCTTTGAATGTCCATGATAAAAAGTAGCCTATGTTCATCACTGGGATGCAAGCTCTCTGTACCAAATATCGTTAAAAATTGATTAAACGAATTGGCCGTTTAAAGCCAGCATATAAACACACTTTCACGATTATAATAATATTGAATATGGATTTGAACAAAGTACTGTGATAAGCAATAATGTTATTTATTTAACAATTTAGATGATACCTGCGAATTCTGGGTGGATTTAGGTTTTCTAAAAATTCAGTGGGAACTGGGAACACATTGATTTTCTGAGATAAAAAGTATCCTTGATTTGCAGGATGCAAGCTATCTCTCCTAAATACATAATGATCTATGACTTCATCTATGGAGATTTAGGTTTTTTAAAATCCTAGGAAGTTTGTTATCCCGGGAGGACAAAAAGATCCTGCAAGATGTTTTTTCTGAGATAAAAAGTATCCTCAATTTGCAGGATGCAAGCTATCTCTCCTAAATAGATGATGCCCTACAACTTCATCTATGGGGATTTAGGTTTTTTAAAATCCTGGGAAGTTTCTTATCCCAGGAAGACAAAAAGATCCCGCAAGATGTTTGATACTCTAAAATATAGACCTAACCTAAAATACTGAGTATCGTCTTGTTCTATAAGTGCAACCTTATTTCAACACACTATTTCCGTAACCTTCT
The DNA here is from genome assembly GCF_905333055.1 of Maniola jurtina. Taxonomy (NCBI): domain Eukaryota; kingdom Metazoa; phylum Arthropoda; class Insecta; order Lepidoptera; family Nymphalidae; genus Maniola; species Maniola jurtina. The sequence continues at coordinate 3,512,069 of NC_060054.1, read as the reverse complement.
ATCTGAGTACACATTACTATGTAAAAGTATCAAGGCTAGGCTTTGTTTGATATTTTGTTATGGCTGGTTCACACTATTCCAGTAGCTGTCCAGTGATCTAATCAGGCCTATTGTTTACGAGTTCGGTTTCCTATAGGGGTTTGGCTGGGGTTCGATTCTGGGCAAGCATTTCTAACTTTTTAAGCATTGAGCATTTTAAACTTTTTTAAGCTACTAGCCGATGCCCGCGACTTCGCCCGCGTGGATTTAGGTTTTTCGAAATCCCGTGGGAACTCTTTGATTTTCCGGGATATAAAGTAGCCTATGTGCTAATCCAGGATATTATCTATCACGATTCTAAATTTCAGCCAAATCTGTCCAGTAGTTTTTGCGTGAAGGAGTAACAAACATACACACACACACACACACACACATAACACATACAAACTTTCGCCTTTATAATATTAGTGTGATGTGCGTTTTAAGCAATCAAGTGTCACTTGCTTGGGAAACATAGTGAGGAAACCTGCATGCCTGAGAGTTCTCAAAGATGCATGAAGTCTGCCAATCCGCACTTGGCCAGCACAGTAGACTTGGCCAAACCCTTCTCATTCTGACCCGTGCTCAGTAATGAGAAGTCATGGATTGATGATGATGAATCAAGCCCTCTAATGCTTTATTCCAAACTATAAAGCATTTCGAACCAATGGTAGATTCCCTTGACGATTTAAAAGAATTTTGGAATATAAGAAAATGGAAAGATTTAATTTTTCTAATTCCAGTCACACTGCTTTCTTCTTGTCGTCACTCCAATGTTGGGACATACCAGACAATTTTCTTATCTTACAGAGCCAGTATTTAAAAAAAAAGAATATTAGGCAAGTTTATCATTATGACTAATATTCCCCTTTCCCCTCCAATTAAGCGTAAACCTTGTGCTAGGAGTAGGTACGATAATAGTGCAACGGGGTTTGAACCGGCGACGTTTCGGATCTTTTAACCGTTAAGCTATCGAGGCTATATTATTAATCTAAGGTGAGTATTTGTTAATCAGTAGCTGGAAAATTACTGGAACAAGCTGCTAAAATAATGTGAATCAGCCGTTATAGTCAAAGGTTAAAAGTTTAATAGTAGGTGCTCAGTGTGAAAAAAAAAAAACAAAACTACTTTAACAAAGTATTAAATTATTGTCAAATAAACCCAATACCTCTAAGACCCAGCGATTGAAAGTTTAAATCCATACTAATCACACTATCACACTTCACATCACACTATCACACTTCACATTACACTATTGTATGTGTGTGTGTGTGTGTGTGTGTGTGTGTGTGTGTGTGTGTGTGTGTGTGTGTGTGTGTGTGTGTGTGTATATATGTTTGTTACTCCTTCACGCAAAAACTACTGAACGGATTGGGCTGAAATTTAGAATGGACATAGATTATATCCTGGATTAGCACATAGGCTACTTTTTATCCCGGAAAACCAAAGAGTTCCCACGGGATTTCAAAAAACCTAAATCCACGCGGACGAAGTCGCGGGCGTCAGCTAGTATTATTATAAATGCAAAATTGTATCTGTCTATCTGTCTGTCCCCAACCAAATTTCATCAAAATCACTTTAATGGTGGGGCCATGTAAAGCTAGCGACTTAACCGATTTTGATGAGATTCGGTTGAGAGATAGCTTGCATCCCAGGGACAGACATGTTACATTTTATCCTGGAAAATCAAAGAGTTCCTACTTCCCACTAGATTCTAAACAACCTAATTCCATGTGGATGAAGTCGTGAGCATTATCTATTTGGTATAAAGGTAGCTTGCATTCTGGACACGAATAAAGGCTACTTTTTATCCCGGAAAGTCTAGAGGGACTCTAGACTTTCTGGGATAAAAAGGTTTTATATTTTTTATACCCTATATCCATGCGAACGAAGTCGCGGTCATCAGCTAGGTACTATATATTTCTATCTTATCTTAATACATAAAATGTTTTACATGTTATATCACTTAACTCTTTGTATTGATAAAATAATGTAGGTGACCTAGTTACTAGCTTTGCGCGCAGTTCATTGGTAGAACAAAGAACCTTGTAGCTAATGGTTTATACAATAGATATAATATAGTATAGTATATTATGTTAGGGACAACGCACACCAGCAGAGTGGAGTAAAGCTGAGGCGCAGCGTATTGATAACAATCGTATAGCCTTATTTATTGTGCTACAATAAAAGCAGTGCGATCAGACTGACTTTAAGCCCTCTCCGTGTTTTGCTTTCAGTGTACTAACTGTATGTTAAAGTGTAAAGCTGAGTTTTAGCTGATATCAAATAGATTTCACTCCACCTGTATGCGTTGACCCTTAGTAGCTTTTCCTGGCGACAGATACCTACTATTTAATTGATGTAGAGGAATTGGGAGATTTTTATCAAAATTAAAATTTCTTTCAAACTGATCAAAATAAAACAAAATGTGTACTTGTAAATTGTAATGGAATGTCTCCCACAAACTTCAACTGGAATCAAACTTTTCTTTATTTGACCTACTTTTATATATTTCGTTGGTGTTCTATGGAAAAAACACAGACTGCTAAAATCACAACTCCTTTTGGCTTTGCCGTAGTCAGGTTAAAATAGTGTTTTTTTGTTGCTGTTACAAGTACAAGTTTGTTAGGTGGTACACAAGTTGTGAATATAAGTAGTGGTATTAACATGTACCTTTTTTCTCTATCGTCTGGCTGTACAAAGATTAGCCAATGTCAAGTTTGTAGTTATTTGTAACAAGTTAGTCAAACTATATAAGTGTGGACCCCGTCTGTGCCGGCGCTCGCCGACATACGCACGGCACCCCCTTAGAGCGCTTTCCAGTCAGTTTTAACAAAAAAAAAAAAAAAAAAACACTCCAAAAAGGCAGAGCACGTCCGCCAGCTAACACCAACACAGATGAAGTCCTAACATGTACCTACATATTAATTTAGTAGAAGGCAAGAAAGAAGATAACAGAACTTGGAATGTATGAAGCAAACATATGATGAGCCCGCCATTCCTCTCGACTGACGTTATTCAATCATCAGTCTTGTCGAATGGTGGGTTGGTCTATGTACAGTCAGCACAGAAGAAAGAAAACTGAAGATTACAGAAGAAAAATATAAAAAAATTGTTGTATAAAATAACAGTATTTAGGGTTGTTCAAAATATACCGTGATTTTATTTTATACCGTTACTTTTTACGAGTTACCGCCTTTATTTTTTAATGTCACAGTAAATGGCTATTTCGATCATACGCAAAATTCGAATTAAATAACAATATTTAGAGGTGAGTAAAATATACCGCGATTTTATTTTACGTTTCTTTGTAGGCGTAACCATCTTTAATTTTATTGTTACATAAATGGTTATTTCGGTTGTACACTAAGTAATTCGAAACTCGTGTTATCATTTCCTGCAGGAAACACTTATTGTGAAAAGGATTTTTTTTTGTCCACTCCACTGAAATGGTCATATTATACAAGTACGCTAAAACTTCGTGTCAAATGGTCTTGGTGTTGCCACTATGTTGACAGATGTCTTATCACTAACATTTAGTTCCAAGTAACGTTCACTGCTGTTATCAGCGCCAAAACTGCGAAAGTTAAATAGCTTCAAAGGCAGAACGGTAATCGTTTCAGCGTACTTGTTTAATAGGAGTCAATAGTTTCGATCAATTAGTTAAGTTGAAGTGCATCAAGAGGAAAACCCGCCGACGTTGTAGGCGTAACATTCTTAGTGCTTGCGTCCCGGGCCAGTCCCGCGCGATGCATTGACTGCCTATCGCAGTGCATCGGGAATGTTACGTTTAATTATCATCGATTTGAAGACTCATGAAGAGAACACAATGAAGAACGAAGATTATGTTATCTATACTAATAAATAAAATTGGAGTGTCTGTCTATAATTTCGAAATAACTACCTCATATTAAGCTCATATGGTTATTTGAACGATACCAACACTGAATCACACGTTTTTAAAATTTTTGTCTGTCTGTCTGTCTGTCTGTTTGAAAAGGCTAATCTTTGGAACGGCTGAACCGATTTTGACGGGATTTTCACAGACAAGTCGAGGATTGACCAGGGTGTAACATAGGCTACTTTTTTAACCGACTTTCAAAAAGGGAGTTGTGTTTTTCTACCTATGTACACCGAAATCTCCGAGATTTCTGAACCGATTTGCGTCATTTCTTTTTTAATCGATAGAGGAACTTTGCGACATTGTTTCATAAAAAATTCGGAGTCCAACTCCTCAATCCTGATGGGGCAGGGGATCTGACCAATCCACGCGGGCGAAGCTGCGGGCATCAGCTAGTTATAAGTATAGATAGTTCCGACTCTACTCGCGCAGTTGACGTAAGTTGACTAGTTTCGAACGCATTCGGGGAAAAAGGACACAGGGACTGACCTCGCTACACGTCGCGGATAATGGAAATCACTCGTTAGTTTAAGCGCGGAGGATTTTTAGTTTAATTCCAATAGTTGTTGTAAATTATTATAAGTGAATAAAGTATAAAATCAAACACTCATCGATTTTGTGCTAGTGGTTGATTTTATACTCTAGTCGAGGAGAGTGTAACCGCCTCATGCGAATAATTACTCTGTTTAAGAGGGCTCTCTCCGTCACTCGTTTCATACAAACGTAGTTCCAATTTCATTTGAATATTAAGCAACCAAAGTCCATGAAATTTTGCAGACATATTCTAGAAACTAATATCTATGTCTGTGGTTTTCCAGATTTCTGTTAAAATATTCGGTTTCAAAGTTACGCGGTCTTAAAAATTTTCATACAAATCTTTGAGCCCCTGTAATTTTAAAACTACATATTTAAAAAAAATCTAAAACACCACAGACACAGATATTAGTTTCTAGAATATGTCTGCAAAATTTCATGGCCTTTGGTTGCTTAATATTCAAATGAAATTGGAACTACGATTGTATGAAACGACTGACGGAGAGAGCCCTGTTAACGAAAGCTGTAATGTGATTTATAGCATTTTTAGAAACCTGCAACACTACGGAAAATATCACTTGTTGTTTTTATAGCCTCACCTGATTTGAATTCTAGATTTATTTGTTAATACCTAATACGTATTTTTTACTCAAAAAAACCTGCAGTATTTATATTTTATACCTATTAATATTATTACACCTGGTCTATCGATAAAATAGTTTTAAATGTAATATCTAATTATAAATTGTAATACAGCGAATAGAAATCGCGTGGCATGTATAAAATTATTCTGTACTTAAACATATTATAAAGAAATCTATATTATTATAGAGTTACTACATTTTTAAATCTTTAGATATAATAAAATTAAAAATAAGTGTGCATGGGCTATATTTATATACCTAAGAACAATATTTATAATTTTCGATTTATTTTCATTCCATATCCCAATAAAGTACTCTTAATCCTTTAAATGAAGGGTTATGATTTTAGCAGTTTATGTATGTATGTATGTAGGTGTGTAATGTGTATGTTTGTATCCAGATTCTGTGTGTTCCACCGTAGCGCCTAAAGTACTGAGCCGATTTTGATGAAAGATGTATCAATCGATTCATCGTAAACGTCCAGGTGACATAGGCTACATTTTACACGAAAAAATTGACCTAACGGATATTACATGAAAAAAAGTGGGGGTCTCCAAATATATTTTTTTTGCTATTGTATCGAGTGGGAAGTCAAATGAAAGAGGAGAAAATTCTCGAGTTCATAAATATAAATGCACTACAACATTAAAATATACCAAGCGACAGAAAAACAATTTTACTATAATATTTCAGCGTTTATTAAGACGATCGCAGTCGGGTTTTAGTTTTCAACTTTATCTTGTTCAACAGTAGGTACATGACATCAACAAAAACTGCAAACATTCGAAGTCACGGTCTGCGATCATGAGCGTGAAAACCGCGATTTCAAACTTGCTATAGTAGGTAGTTAGGTAGTTCGCAAGCCAACAACCAAGAAACAGTTTTTTAAATAATTAAAAAAAAAGTTTTATTTAGTACTTAGTTGAAAAATAATGTTTTCTCTTGGACAAATCGTTTTATCATCGTAATACGCTATCACCATTATCTTGATAATATATAAAACGATTCATGAAAATCAACTGATAATAAATTATTTTACTCAGTTCAGTTTTAAGAGTCACAATTTATTAAAACAGCTATACCTATATTTACTAACTAGCTGATGCCCGCAGCTTCGCCCGCGTGAATTTAGGGTCTGAAATCCCGTAGGAACTTTTGATTTCCCAGGACAAAAGTAGCCTATCCGTAATAGGCCGTCCCGAATTTATAACCGACAGTTTCTAAATCCCATCAGTATTGATGGTGTGATCCCCTCAGGATTGAGGAGTTGGAATCCAATTTTTTTACGAACCAATGTCACAAAGTTCCTCTATCGATTAAAAAAAAAATTACGCAGATCGGTTCAGAAATCTCGGAGATTTCGGTGTACATAGGTAGAAAAACACAACTCCCTTTTTGAAAGTCGGTTTAAAAAGTAGCCTATGTTACTCCCTGGCCAATCCTCTACTTGTCTGTGAAAATCCCGTCAAAATCGGTTCAGCTGTTCTAAAGATTAGCCTTTTCAAACAGACAGACAGACAAAAATTTTAAAAACGTGTGATTCAGTTATGGTATCGTTCAAATAACCATATGAGCTTAATATGAGGTAGTTATTTCGAAATTACAGACAGACACTCCAATTTTATTTATTAGTATAGATAGAAGAACGACATACACTTTAGAATGTTTATCATTACTTAGAATCACAGACCACTGTGAGAACTAAAAAGGATTACCTAATCTAGTACCTATTAGTCTATATAATACTTTAAAAAAAACTGACATGTAGTAAATTAAAACAACTTAATATTATGATGAGTTCAAAACGCACGTAACTCTAAAAAGTTTGAGGTCTTTTTAAGGTGCTTGCCCGGGATCGGATCATGGACCTCCCAAATGAAAGGCTGACGACCTAACGACTGAACCTATCACCGCGTTAAATCAATTAAAACCATCGAAACATCGTTAGGAAAACTGCTTGTCTGAGAGTTCTCGAAGGTTTGTGAAGTCTGTCAACCCATTGAATTAGCCAGCGTGGTGGACAATGGCCTACATCCTTCTCATACTGAGAGCAGACCCGTGCTCATGGGCCTACGATGAGTCGAGGTGATGATGAATAATTTGATTACTTTTAATCAAATATTTACCTAATGTCCTATTAAAGGTTAGGTTAGGTTAGGTTTAGTAAAAAGTAACTAGCCGCCTGCTCGCAATTTTTATAAAAAAAAGTAGGTAAATACTCAATTGATGTACAAGTCACGGTACATAAGCATAAAATTGAAAACGTGCAGTTCTTAAAGAAATACCTAATTACAAACTCAATCGTACTGTAATTACATGGAAAGCGTTCAATAGCTCGTTGTTTGTTACTTATTTTGTTTAATTATTACGTAATATACTTAATTTTAAAAGGTGGAATTTTTGAGATCTGTTTTAAATACCATAGCATAATAGAACTCGTATACAATATGACGTCATGAAAAATCCTATATGTATATGGTGAATAATCAGACAAACAGGAAAAATAAAAATGAGACACTTTGGTATCAAATAAAATGTTTTATTATATACGATTAATATATTTCTAAAATACACATAACTTTCAAACGGCTGAACCGATTTCCTTGGATTTCGATCAAGCCACTTTTCAAACCAAAAAAAAATATATTATAATCGGTTCATTAGTTTAGGAGCTACGATACCACAGACAGATACACACGTAAAACTTATAACACCCCTCTTTTTGGGTCGGGGGTTAAAAATTAACCGTATTAGTACCGAACCGTTATAATTATACCGGCATTGAATCGGTAACGGGATAACGGTATTGGAGAGTCCTAATTACGTAAGGGGAACAACTATATCGGTATCCGGTACAACGTTATCGAAAAGTCTTCTCCATTATTAGGTATTTTTTATAGAGAATCGGTATGATAGCACCGGACTTTTTTATAATTTTATACCGGTGTCCCGGGATAACGGTACTGAAAAGTCTTTGGAAGGGTTCCGTACCCTACGCGTGCAACGGAACCTTATTATTACTTAGCCTCCGCTGTCCATCCATCCGTCCGTCCGTCAGCGGGCTATATCCCGTAAACCATAAGCTAGAGAGTTGATCACAGAACGTGTATTTCTATTGTCGCTACAACAACGAACAAAATGGCCGCCATGAAAATAAAATTTAATAAAAGTGTTATTTCTTTTACGATGAAACGGAACTCTTCATGTGCGATTCCAACTTGCCGTGTTTTTGACCGTGTTTTTAACCCCCGACCCAAAAAGAGGGGTGTTATAAGTTTGACGTGTGTATCTGTGTATCTGTGTGTCTGTGTATCTGTGTATCTGTGTATCTGTCTGTGGCATCGTAGCGCCTAAACGAATGAACCGATTTTAATTTAGTTTTTTTTGTTTGAAAGGTAAGCATCGAGAGTGTTCTTAGCTATAATCTAAAAAAATCGGTTCAGCCGTTTAAGAGTAAGCTCTTTTCTAGTTTTCATGTAGAAAAGAAGGTTAGATAACCGTTAGGTCCATAATATTATGTCAATAGACAATTATGTCAAGCTGTCAAGATGGACGTTGCCTAAATACATAGTTATTTATTTGAAAATGATGTTTTGGAAAACTCAAATACTTTGGATCGTCGGGGGTGTTATAAATTTTTAATTTACTCTTGTTTAACGTTATTTTCCTTCCTGCCGTTTCATTTAAACTTCCTATACACCTAAGCTAACTGTTAGAAGTGCGATAATAATATAGTTACGTTGCCTCGCCTCGATTAAACCCGTTATCACTGGCCACTGATAACACAGTTTCCTACTTTGCTCGCTTATCACTCATAGTACTTAGCTAGCCAATATACTGGGGCGTAGTTCCACGCACTTCTCCATACAAAAGTATTACCATGAGTAAGTATTACAGAGCACTCTTCACCAAACGTGAAAAGGATTGATAAATATTAAACAAATGTAAATTAAAAATTTAGAACACCCCCGACAAGTGAAGGTTACAGTAACTAGAAAAGAGCTGATGACTTTCAAACGGCTGAACCGATTTTCTTGGATTATAGCTAAGAACCTCGATCAAGCCACCTTTCAAACAAAAAAAACTAAATTAAAATCGGTTCATTAGTTTAGGATCTACGATGCCACAGACAGATACACACGTCAAACTTATAACACCCCTCTTTTTGGGTCGGGGGTTAATAATGTACTGTAGGTACCGCTTTTTTAGGCGAACGAAGTCGCATCATCTCCATAGTCCATACTAATGTAAATGCGAAAGTGTGTCTGACTGTCTGTCTGCTAGCTTTTCACGACCCAAGTTTAACCGGTTTTGATGAAATTTGGTACAGAGTTAGC